>NC_090939.1:594753138-595072826 GCF_040938575.1 Ambystoma mexicanum | reverse complement strand
ATGTATCCCTCCTTTCCCCCACCCCTCGCTCATGCCCCGTGTCTCCCCTGTTCCCCCCACCCACTCGCTCATGCTCTGTGTCTCCCCTGTTCCCCCCACCCCCCGCTCATGCCCCATTTCTCTCTCTTGTTCATCCCCACCCACATTCATGCCCCGTGTCTCTCTTGTTCCCCCATCCCCCGCTCATGCCCCTTGTCTCCTTCCTTCCCCCCCACCCCTGCTCATGCCCCATGCCTCCCCTGTTCCCGCCCACCCCCCGCTCATGCCCCGTGTCTATCTCCTTTTTCCCCCACCCTCCGCTCATGCCCCGCGTATCCCTCCTTTCCCCCCACCCCTCCTCATGCCCCATGTCTCCCCTGTTCCCCCCACCCCCTTCTCATGCCCCGTGTCTCCTTCCTTTCCCCCCACCCCCGCTCATGCCCCGTGCCTCCCCTGTTCCCGCCCACACCCCGCTCATGCCCCGTGTCTACCTCCTTTTCCACCCCACCCCCCGCTTATGCCCCGTGTATCCCTCCTTTCCCCCCACCCCTTGCTCATGCCCTGTGTCTCCCCTGTTCCTCCCACCCACTCGCTCATGCTCTGTGTCTCCCCTGTTCCCCCCCACCCCCCGCTCATGCCACATGTCTCTCTCTTGTTCCTCCCCACCCCCCGTTCATGCCCCGTGTCTCTCTTGTTCCCCATCCCCCGCTCATGCCCCGTGTCTCCCTCCTTTTCCCCCCCACCCCCCACTCATGCCCCTTGTCTCCCCTGTTCCCCCATCCCCGCTCATGCCCCGTGTCTCCCTCCTTTTCCCCCCCACCCCCGGCTCATGCCCCATGTCTCCCCTGTCAACCCCCGCTCATGCCCTGTGTCTCCCTCCCGTTACCCCCACCCCCTGCTCATGCCCCGTATCTCCACTGTTTCTCCATCCCCCACTCATGCCCTGTGTCTCACACCTTTTCCCCTCACCCCCCACTCATGCCCCGTGTCTCCCTCCTTTCCCCTCACCCCCCGGTCATGCCCCGTGTCTCCCTCCTTTTCCCCGCCACCCCCCCTCATGCCCCTTGTCTCTCCTGTTGTCCCCTACCCCCGCTCATGCCCACAGGTTTCCCCTGTTCCCTCCCACCCTCTGCTCATGCCCCATGTCTTCCTTGTTCCCTCCACCCTGCTCATGCCCCGTGTCTCCCTCCTTTTCCCCCAACACCCGCTCATGCCCCTTGTCTCCCATGTTCCCCCCCACTCCCTGCTCATGCCCCGTGTCTCCACTGTTTCCCCTTCCCCCACTCATGCCCTGTGTCTCCCTCCTTTTCCCCTCATCCCCCACTCATGCCCCGTGTCTCCCTCCTTTCCCACCCACCCCCCGCTCATGCCCCGTGTCTCCCTCCTTTTCCCCCCACCCCCGCTCATGCCCCTTGTCTCCCCTGTCCCCCCCACCCCCGCTCATGCCCGTGTCTACCTCCGTTCCCCCCACCACCCTCATGTCCCGTGTCGCCCTCCTTTTCCCCCACCCCCCGCTCATGCCCCGTGTCTCCCCTGTTCCCCCTGACCCCCCGCTCATGCCCTGTGTCTCCCTACTGTTCCCCCACTCCCCGCTCATGGCCTGTGTCTCTCTCTTGCTCCCCCCCACCATAGGCTCATGCCCCGTGTCTCCCTTCTTTTCCCCCTCACCCCCCGCTCATGCCCCTTGTCTCTCCTGTTCCCCCCACCCCCGCTCATGCCCTGTGTCTCCCTCTTCCCCCTACCCCCCGCTCATGCCCACGTGTCTCCACTGTTCCACCCACTCATGCCCCGTATCTCCCTACTGTTCCCCCCACCCCCAGCCCTTTCCCCCATGTCTCCCCAGTTCCCCCCCACAACCCGCTCATGGCCCGTGTCTCTTTCTTGTTCCCCCCACCCCCTGCTCATGCCACGTGTCACCCCTGTTTCCCCCACTCCCCGCTCATGCCCCATGTCTCCCCTGTTCGCCCCGCACCCCTCACTCATGCCCCGTGTCTCCCTCCCGTTCCGCCCATCCTCCGCTCATGCCCCGTGTTTGCCCTGTTCCCCCCAACCCCCACTCATGCCCTGTGTCTCCCCTGTTCCCCCCAATCCCCGCTCATGCCCCATGTCTACCTCCGTTCCCCCCACCCTCTGCTCATGCCCTGTGTCTCCCCTGTTCCCCCACCCCCTGCTCATGCCCTGTGTCTCCCTTGTTCCCCCCACCCCCCACTCATGCCCAGGTGTCTCCCCTGTTCCCCCCAACCCCCTGCTCATGCCCACGTGTCTCCCCTGTTCCCCCCAACCCCCTGCTCATGCCCTGTGTCTCCACTGTTCCCCCCATCCCCTGCTCATGCCCTGTGTCTCCAATGTTCCCCCCACCCCCCGCTCATGCCCCGTGTCTCCCCTGTTCCTCCCCACCCCCGCTCATGCCCGTGTCTCCTTCCTTTTCCACCCACCCCCGCTATTGCCCCGTGTCTCCCCTGTTCCCCCCACCTCCCGCTCATGCCCCGTGCCTCCCCAGTTCCCCCCACCCCCCGCTCATGCCCCGTGTCTCCCCTCTTCCCCCCACTCACCCACTCATGCTCTGTGTCTCCCCTGTTCCCCCCACCCCCTGCTCATGCCCCGTGTCCCTCTTGTTCCCCCATCCCCCGCTCATGCCCCGTGTCTCCCTCCTTTTCCCCCCACACCCTGCACATGCCCTGTGTCTCCCCTTTTACCCATCCCTCGCTCATGCCCCATGTCTCCCTCCTTCCCCCCCCGCTCATGCCCTGTGTCTTCCCTGTTACCACCCACTCATACATTGTGTCTCCCTCCCGTTCCCCCACTCCCCGCTCATGCCCCGTGTCTCCACTGTTCCCCCATACCCCACTCATGCACCGTGTCTCCCACCTATTACCCCCACCCCCCGCTCTTGCCCTGTGTCTCCTTCCTTTTCCCCCCCACCCCCACTCATGCCCCGTGTCTCCACTGTTCCCCCCACCCCCTGCTCATGCCCTGTGCCTCCCCTGTTCCCCCCCACCCCCGCTCATGCCCTGTGTCTCCTTCCTTTCCCCCCACCCCCGCTCATGCCCCGTGTCTCCCCTGTTTCCCCCACCCCTCGCTCATGCACGTGCCTCCCCTGTTCCCGCCCACCGCCCGCTCATGCCCCGTGTCTACCTCCTTTTCCCCCCTACCCCCGCTCATGCCCCGTGTCTCCCTCCTTTCCCCTCCAGCCCTCACTCATGCACCATGTCTCCCCTGTTCCCCCCACCCACCCGCTCATGCTCCGTGTCTCCCCTGTTCCCCCCCACCCCCGCTCATGCCCCGTGTCTCCCTCCTTTCCCCCCATGCCCCGCTCATGTCCCGTGTCTCCCCTGTCTCCCCCCGCTCATGCCCTGTGTCTCCTTCCTGTTACCCACACCCGCCGCTCATATCCCGTGTCTCCACTGTTTCCCCATCCCCCGCTCATGCCCCGTGTCTCCCTCCTTTTCCCCCACCCCCTGTTCATGCACCGTGTCTCCCCTGTTCCCCCCACCCCCGTTCATGCCCACGTGTCTCCCCTGTTCCCCCCACCCGCTGCTCATGCCCCTTGTCTCCCGATTCACCCCCCACCCCTGCTCATGCCCACGTCTCCCCTGTTCCCCCCACCCCCCGCTCATGCCCCATGTCTCCCTTGTTCCCCCCACCCCCCACTCATGCCCAGGTGTCTCCCCTGTTCCCCCCAACCCCCTGCTCATGCCCACATGTCTCCCCTGTTCCCCCCAACCCCCTGCTCATGCCTGGTGTCTCCACTGTTCCCCCCATCCCCTGCTCATGCCCTGTGTCTCCAATGTTCCCCCCACCCCCCGCTCATGCCCCGTGTCTCCCCTGTTCCTCCCCACCCCCGCTCATGCCCGTGTCTCCTTCCTTTTCCACCCACCCCCGCTATTGTCCCGTGTCTCCCCTGTTCCCCCCTCCCCCCGCTCATGCCCCGAGCCTCCCCAGTTCCCCCCACCCACCGCTCATGCCCCGTGTCTCCCCTCTTCCCCCCACTCACCCACTCATGCTCCGTGTCTCCCCTGTTCCCCCCACCCCCTGCTCATGCCCCGTGTCCCTCTTGTTCCCCCATCCCCCGCTCATGCCCCGTGTCTCCCTCCTTTTCCCCCCACACCCTGCACATGCCCTGTGTCTCCCCTGTTACCCATCCCCCGCTCATGCCCCATGTCTCCCTCCTTCCCCCCCGCTCATGCCCTGTGTCTTCCCTGTTACCACCCGCTCATACATTGTGTCTCCCTGCCACTCCCCCACTCCCCGCTCATGCCCCGTGTCTCCACTGTTCCCCCATACCCCACTCATGCACCGTGTCTCCCACCTATTACCCCCACCCCCCGCTCTTGCCCTGTGTCTCCTTCCTTTTCCCCCCCACCCCCACTCATGCCCCGTGTCTCCACTGTTCCCCCCACCCCCTGCTCATGCCCTGTGCCTCCCCTGTTCCCCCCCACCCCCGCTCATGCCCTGTGTCTCCTTCCTTTCCCCCCACCCCCGCTCATGCCCCGTGTCTCCCCTGTTTCTCCCACCCCTCGCTCATGCACGTGCCTCCCCTGTTCCCGCCCACCCCCCGCTCATGCCCCGTGTCTACCTCCTTTTCCCCCCTACCCCCCGCTCATGCCCCGTGTCTCCCTCCTTTCCCCTCCAGCCCTCACTCATGCACCATGTCTCCCCTGTTCCCCCCACCCACCCGCTCATGCTCCGTGTCTCCCCTGTTCCCCCCCACCCCCGCTCATGCCCCGTGTCTCCCTCCTTTCCCCCCATGCCCCGCTCATGTCCCGTGTCTCCCCTGTCTCCCCCCGCTCATGCCCTGTGTCTCCTTCCCGTTACCCCCACCCGCCGCTCATACCCCGTGTCTCCACTGTTTCCCCATCCCCCACTCATGCCCTGGGTCTCCCTCCTTTCCCCCCATCCCCCGCTCATGCCCCGTGTCTCCCTCCTTTTCCCCCCACCCCCCGTTCATGCACCGTGTCTCCCCTGTTCCCCCCACCCCCGCTCATGCCCACGTGTCTCCCCTGTTCCCCCCACCCGCTGCTCATGCCCCTTGTCTCCCGATTCACCCCCACCCCTGCTCATGCCCACGTCTCCCCTGTTCCCCCACCCCCCGCTCATGCCCCATGTCTCCCTTGTTCCCTCCACCCCCGCTCATGCCCCGTGTCTCCCTCCTTTTCCCCCAAACCCCTGCTCATGCCCCATGTCTCCACTGTTCCCCCCCCTCATGCCCCGTGTCTCCCCTGTTCCCCCCACCCCCTTCTCATGCCCCGTGTCTCCTTCCTTTCCCCCCCACCCCCGCTCATGCCCCGTGTCTCCCCTGTTCCCCACACCCCCCGCTCATGCCCCGTGCCTCCCCTGTTCCTGCCCACCCCCGCTCATGCCCCGTGTCTACCTCCTTTTCCACCCCACCCCCGCTTATGCCCCGTGTATCCCTCCTTTCCCCCACCCCTTGCTCATGCCCTGTGTCTCCCCTGTTCCCCCCACCCCCTCTCATGCCCACGTGTCTCCCCTGTTCCCCCCCACCCGCTGCTCATGCCCCTTGTCTCCCGATTTATCCCCCACCCCTGCTCATGCCCACGTCTCCCCTGTTCCCCCCAAACCCCTGCTCATGCCCCTTGTCTCCCCTTTTCCCCCACACTCCCTGCTCATGCCCGTGCCTACCTCCGTTCCCCCCACCCCCGCTAATGTCCCGTGTCTCCCTCCTTTTCCCCACACCCCCCGCTCATGCACCATGTCTCCCCTGTTCCCCCCACCCCCGCTCATGCCCAGGTGTCTCCCCTGTTCCCTCCCACCCGCTGCTCATGCCCCTTGTCTCCCGATTTACCCCATCCCTGCTCATGCCCCATGTCTCCCTTGTTCCCGCCACCCCCGCTCATGCCCCGTGTCTCCCTCCTTTTCCCCCCAAACCCCAGCGCATGCCCCTTGTCTCCCGTGTTCCCCCACACTCCCTGCTCATGCCCGTGCCTACCTCTGGTCCCCCCACTCCCCGCTAATGTCCCGTTTCTCCCTCCTTTTCCCCCCACCCCCGCTCATGCACCGTGTCTCCCCTGTTCCCCCCCACCCGCTGCTCATGCCCCGTGTCTCCCTACTGTTCCCCCCACCCCCCGCTCATGCCCCGTGTCTCCCTTCTTTTCCACCCCCCCCGCTCTTTCCCCTTGTGTCTCCTGCCCCCCCACCCCCCCTCATGCCCACGTGTCTCCCCTGTTCCCCCCACCCCCGCTCAGCTCATGCCCACGTGTGTCTCCTGTTCCCCCCACCCCCCGCTCATGCCCACGTGTCTCCCCTGTTCACCCCGCTCATGCCCGTGCCTCCCTACTCTTCCCCCCACCCCCAGCTCATGCCCCGTGTCTCCCCTGTTCCCCCCCACACCCCGCTCATGGCCAGTGTCTCTCTCTTGTTCCCCCCACCCCCCACTGATGCCCCGTGCCTCTCCTGTTTCCCCCACCCCCTGCTCATACCCCATGTCTCCCCTGTTGCCCCCCACCCCCGCTCATGCCCCATGTCTCCACTGTTCCCCCATTCCCCACTCACGCCCCGTGTCTCCCTCCTTTTACCCCCACCCCCTGCTCATGCCCCGTGTCTCCCCTGTTCCCCCCAGCCCCCGCTCATGCCCCGTGCCTCCCCTTTTAACCCCCAACCCCCGCACATGCCCCGTGTCTCCCTCCTTTTCACCCCACCCCCGCTCATGCCCTGTGTCTCCCTCCTTCCCCCCCCACCCCCGTTCATGCCCCGTGTCTCCCTACTGTGCCCCCCACCCCCGCTCATGGCCCGTGTCTCCCTGCGTTCCCCCCCCACACCCCCAGCTCATGCCCTGTGCCTCCCCTGTTCCCCCCCACCCCCCGCTCATGCCCCTTGTCTCTTCTGTTCCCCCCAGCCCCCGCTCATGCCCGTGTCTCCATCCTGTTCCCCCCACCCCCCGCTCATGCCCCGTGTCTCCCTCCGTTTCCCCCCACCCCCTGCTCATGCCCCTTGTCTCTTCTGTTCCCCCTAGCCCCTGCTCAGGCCCCGTGTCTCCATCCTGTTCCCCCCACCCCGTGCTCATGCCCTGTGTCTCTCTCTTGTTTCCCCCACCCCCCGCTCATGCCCTGTGTCTCCCTCCATTTCCCCCCACCCCCCGCTCATGCCCCTTGTTACTCCTGTTCCCCCCAACCCCTGATCGTGCCCACGTGTCTCCCCTGTTTTCCCCAAACCCCCCGCCCATGCCCTGTGTCTCCACTGTTCCCCCATCTCCCGCTCACGCCCTGTGTCTCCCATGTTCCCCCACCCCCTTCTCATGCCCCGTGTTTCCTTCCTCCCCCCCACCCCCGCTCATGCCCCGTGTCTCCCCTGTTCCCCCACCCCCGCTCATGCCCCGTGCCTCCCCTGTTCCCGCCCACCCCCAGCTCATGCCCCGCGTATCCCTCCTTTCCCCTCACCCCTCGCTCATGCCCCGTGTCTCCCCTGTTCCCCCTACCCACTCGCTCATGCTCCGTATCTCCCCTGTTCCCCCACCCCCCGCTCATGCCCCATGTCTCTCTCTTGTTCCTCCCCACCCCACTTTCATGCACCGTGTCTCCCCTGTTCCCCCCACACCCCTCTCATGCCCCTTGTCTCCCCTGTTCCCCCCCACCCCCCACTCATGCCCACGTGTCTCCCCTGTTCCCCCCACCCGCTGCTCATGCCCCGTGTCTCCCTACTGTTCCCCCCACCCCCCGCTCATGCCCCGTGTCTCCCTTCTTTTCCACCCCCCCGCTCTTGCCCCTTGTGTCTCCTGTCCCCCCCACCCCCGCTCATGCCCACGTGTCTCCCCTGTCCCCCCCACCCCCGCTCAGTTCATGCCCACGTGTCTCCCCTGTTCTCCCTCACCCCCCACTCATGCCCACGTGTCTCCCCTGTTCACCCCGCTCATGCCCGTGCCTCCCTACTGTTCCCCCCACCCCCAGCTCATGCCCCGTGTCTCCCCTGTTCCCCCCCACACCCCGCTCATGGCCAGTGTCTCTCTCTTGTTCCCCCCACCCCCCACTGATGCCCCGTGCCTCCCCTGTTTCCCCCACCCCCCGCTCATGCCCCGTGTCTCCCCTGTTGCCCCCCACCCCCCGCTCATGCCCCGTGTCTCCCCTGTTCGCACCCCACCCACCGCTCATGCAGTGTGTCTCCCTCCCGTTCCCCCCACCCCCGCTCATGCCCCATGTCTCCACTGTTCCCCCATTCCCCACTCACGCCCCGTGTCTCCCTCCTTTTACCCCCACCCCCTGCTCATGCCCCGTGTCTCCCCTGCTCCCCCCAGCCCCCGCTCATGCCCCGTGACTCCCCTTTTAACCCCCACCCCCCGCACATGCCCCGTGTCTCCCTCCTTTTCACCCCACCCCCCGCTCATGCCCTGTGTCTCCCTCTTTTCCCCCCCACCCCTGTTCATGCCCCGTGTCTCCCTACTGTGCCCCCCACCCCCGCTCATGGCCCGTGTCTCCCTGCGTTTCCCCCCGACACCCCCCGCTCATGCCCTGTGCCTCCCCTGTTCCCCCCCACCCCCGCTCATGCCCCTTGTCTCTTCTGTTCCCCCAGCCCCCGCTCATGCCCGTGTCTCCATTCTGTTCCCCCCCACCCCCCTGCTCATGCCCCGTGTCTCTCTCTTGTTCCCCCCACCCCCCGCTCATGCCCCGTGTCTCCCTCCGTTTCCCTCCACCCCCCGCTCATGCCCCTTGTTTCTTCTGTTCCCCCCAGCCCCCGCTCAGGTCCCGTGTCTCCATCCTGTTCCCCCCACCCCCCTGCTCATGCCCTGTGTCTCTCTCTTGTTTCCTCCACCCCCCGCTCATGCCCTGTGTCTCCCTCTGTTTCCCCCCACCCCCCGCTAATGCCCCTTGTTACTCCTGTTCCCCCCACCCCCTGATCATGCCCACGTGTCTCCCCTGTTTTCCCCAAACCCCCCGCCCATGCCCTGTGTCTCCACTGTTCCCCCATCTCCCGCTCACGCCCCATGTCTCCCCTGTTCCCCTCACCCCCTTCTCATGCCCCGTGTTTCCTTCCCCCCCCACCCCCGCTCATGCCCCGTGTCTCCCCTGTCCCCCCCACCCCCTGCTCATGCCCCGTGCCTCCCCTGTTGCCACCCACCCCCCGCTCATGCCCCGTGTCTACCTCCTTTTCCCCCTCACCCCCGCTCATGCCCCATGTATCCCTCCTTTCCCCCCACCCCTCGCTCATGCCCCATGTCTCCCTACTGTTCCCCCCACCCCCCGCTCATGGCCCGTATCTCCCTCCATTTCCCCCCCACCCCCCGCTCATGCCCTGTGTCTCCCCTGTTCCCCCCACCCCCTGCTCATGCCCACGTGTCTCCCCTGTTCCCCTCCTCCCCCCGCTCATGCCCCGTGTCTCCCTACTGTTCCCCCATCCCCCGCTCATGGCCCGTGTCTCTCACTTGTTCCCCCCACACCCTGCTCATGCCCATATGTCTCCCCAGTTCCCCCCAACCCCCGCTCATGCCCCTTGTCTCTTCTGTTCCCCCCACCCCCCGCTCATGCCCCGTGTCTCCATCCTGTTCCCCCACCCTCCTGCTCATACCCCTTGTTACTCCTGTTCCCCCCACCCCCCGCTCATGCCCATGTGTCTCCCCTGTTCTCCCCCAACCCCCCGCTCATGCCCTGTGTCTCCACTGTTCCCCCATCCCCTGCTCATGCCCCATGTCTCCACTGTTCCCCCCTCTCATGCCCCGTGTCTCCCCTGTTCCCCCCACCCCCTTCTCATGCCCGGTGTCTCCTTCCTTTCCCCCCCACCCCCGCTCATGCCCCGTGTCTCCCCTGTTCCCCCCACCCCAAGCTCATGCCCCGTGCCTCCCCTGTTCCCGCCCACCCCCCGCTCATGCCCCGTGTCTACCTCCTATTCCACCCTACCCCCCGCTTACGCCCCGTGTATCCCTCCTTTCCCCCCACCCCTTGCTCATGCCCTGTGTCTCCCCTGTTCCCCCCACCCACTCGCTCATGCTCCGTGTCTCCCCTGTTCCCCCCCACCCCCCGCTCATGCCCCATGTCTCTCTCTTGTTCCTCCCCACCCCCCGTTCATGCCCCGTGTCTCTCTTGTTCCCCCCATCCCCTGCTCATGCCCCGTATCTCCCTCCTTTTCCCCCCCACCCCCCGCTCATGCCCCATGTCTCCCCTGTCACCCCCCGCTCATGCCCTGTGTCTCCCTCCCGTTACCCCCACCCCCCACTCATGCCCCATATCTCCACTGTTTCCCCATCCCCCACTCATGCCCTGTGTCTCACTCCTTTTCCCCTCACCCCCCACTCATGCCCCGTGTCTCCCTCCTTTCCTCTCACCCCCGCTCATGCCCCGTGTCTCCCTCCTTTTCCCTGCCACCCCCCCTCATTCCCCTTGTCCCCCCTGTTATCCCCTACCCCCGCTCATGCTCACATGTTTCCCCTGTTCCCCCCCACCCCCTGCTCATGCCCCATGTCTTCCTTGTTCCCTCCATCCCTGCTCATGCCCCGTGTCTCCCTCCTTTTCCCCCCAACACCCGCTCATGCCCCGTATCTCAACTCTTTCCCCTTCCCCCACTCATGCCCTGTGTCTCCCTCCTTTTCCCCTCATCCCCCACTCATGCCCCGTGTCTCCCTCCTCTACCACCCACCCCCCACTCATGCCCCGTGTCTCCCTCCTTTTCCCCCACCCCCCGCTCATGTCCCTTGTCTCACCTGTTACCCCCCCCGCTCATGCCCACATGTCTCCCCTGTTCCCCGCCACCCCCCGCTCATGCCCCATGTCTCCCCTGTCCGCCCCGCACCCCCACTCATGCCCCGTGTCTCCCTCCCATTCCCCCCACCCCCTGCTCATGTCCAGGTGTCTCCCCTGTTCCCCCCAAACCCCCGCTCATGCCCACGTGTCTCCCCTGTTCCCCCCAACCCTCCGCTCATGCCCCGTGTCTCCACTGTTCCCACCATCCCCTGCTCATGCCCTGTGTCTCCAATGTTCCCCCCACCCCCCGCTCATGCCCCGTGTCTCCCCTGTTCCCCCCCTCCCCCGCTCATGCCCGTGTCTCCTTCCTTTTCCCCCCACCCCTGCTCATGCCCGTGTCTCCTCTGTTCCCCCACCCCCCGCTCATGCCCCGTGCCTCCCCAGTTCCCCCCACCCCCACTCATGCCCCGTGTCTCCCCTGTTCCTCCCACTCACCCACTCATGCTCCGTGTCTCCTCTGTTCCCCCCCACCCCTTGCTCATGCCCCTTGTCTCTCTTGTCCCCCCACCCCCCACTCATGCCCCTTGTCTCCCCTGTTCCCCCCGACCCCCCACTCATGCCCACATGTCTCCCCTGTTCCCCCCTCCCCCCGCTCATGCCCCGTGTCTCCCTACTGTTCCCCCACCCCCTGCTCATGGCCCGTGTCTCTCACTTGTTCCCCCCCACACCCCGCTTATGCCCATATGTCTCCCCGGTTCCCCCCACACCCCGCTCATGCCCCGTGTCTCCCTACTGTTCCCTTCACCCCCCGCTCATGGCCCGTGTCTCCCTCCATTTCCCCCATCCCCCGCTCATGCCCTGTGTCTCCCCTGTTCCCCCCACCCCCCGCTCATGCCCACGTGTCTCCCCTGTTCCCCCCCTCCACCCGCTCATGCCCCGTCTCTCCCTACTGTTCCCCCACCCCCTGCTCATGGCCCGTGTCTCTCACTTGTTCCCCCCCACACCCCGCTCATTCCCATATGTCTCCCCGGTTCCCCCCACCCCACGCTCATGCCCATTGTCTCTTCTGTTCCCCCCACCCCCGCTCATGCCCCGTGTCTCCATCCTGTTCCCCCCACCCCCCTGCTCATGCCCCTTGTTACTCCTGTTCCCCCCACCCCCGCTCATGCCCACGTGCCTCTCCTGTTCTCCCCCAACCCCCCGCTCATGCCCTGTGTCTCCACTGTTCCCCCATCCCCCGCTCACGCCCCATGTCTCCACTGTTCCCCCCTCTCATGCCCCGTGTCTCCCCTGTTCCCCCCACCCCCTTCTGATGCCCCGTGTCTCCTTCCTTTCCCCCCCACCCCCCTCATGACCCGTGTGTCCCCTGTTCCCCCCACCCCCCGCTCATGCCCCGTGCCTCCCCTGTTCCCACCCACCCCCCGCTCATGCCCTGTGTCTACCTCCTTTTCCACTCCACCCCCCGCTTATGCCCTGTGTATCCCTCCTTTCCCCCCACCCCTTGCTCATGCCCTGTGTCTCCCCTGTTCCCCCCACCCACTCGCTGATGCTCCGTGTCTCCCCTGTTCCCCCCCACCCCCTGCTCATGCCCCATGTCTCTCTCTTGTTCCTCCCCACCCCCCGTTCATGCCCCGTGTCTCTCTTGTTCCCCCCATCCCCCACTCATGCCCCGTGTCTCCCTCTTTTCCCCCCACCCTCGCTCATGCCCCTTGTCTCCCCTGTTCCCCCATCCCCGCTCATGACCCATGTCTCCCTCCTTTTCCCCCCACCCCCCGCTCATGCCCCATGTCTCCCCTGTCACCCCCCGCTCATGCCCTGTGTCTCCCTCCCGTTACCCCCACCCCCTGCTCATGCCCCGTATCTCCACTGTTTCCCCATCCCCCACTCATGCCCTGTGTCTCACTCCTTTTCCCCTCACCCCCCACTCATGCCGCGTGTCTCCCTCCTTTCCCCTCACCCCCTGCTCATGCCCCGTGTCTCCCTCCTTTTCCCCGCCACCCCCCCTCATGCCCCTTGTCTCCCCTGTTATCCCCTACCCCCGCTCATGCCCACATGTTTCCCTTGTTCCCCCCACCCCCTACCCATGCCCCATGTCTTCCTTGTTCCCTCCACCCCTGCTCATGCCCCGTGTCTCCCTCCTTTTCCCCCCAACACCCGCTCATGCCCTGGTCTCCCATGTTCCCCCCTACTCTCCGCTCATGCCCCGTGTCTCCACTGTTTCCCCTTCCCCCACTCTTGCCCTGTGTCTCCCTCCTTTTCCCCTCATCCCCAACTCATGCCCCATGTCTCCCTCCTTTCCCACCCACCCCCGGCTCATGCCTCGTGTCTCCCTCCTTTTCCCCCCACCCCTGCTCATGTCCCTTGTCTCCCCTGTTACCCCCCACCCCCGCTCATGCCCACATGTCTCCCCTGTTCCCCCCCACCCCCCGCTCATGCCCCATGTCTCCCTTGTTCCCTCCACCCCCACTCATGCCCCGTGTCTCCCTCCTTTTCCCCCAACATTGCTCATGCCCCGTGTCTCCCCTGTTCCCCCCGACCCCCCGCTCATGCCCACATGTCTCCCCTGTTACCCCCCACCCCCCGCTCATGCCCTGTGTCTCCCTACTGTTCCCCCACTCCCCGCTCATGGCCTGTGTCTCTCTCTTGTTCCCCCCACCATAGGCTCATGCCCCGTGTCTCCCTTCTTTTCCCCCTCACCCCTCGCTCATGCCCCTTGTCTCTCCTGTTCCCCCCCACCCCCGCTCATGCCCCGTGTCTCCATCCTGTTCCCCCACCCTCCTGCTCATGCCCCTTGTTACTCCTGTTCCCCCCACCCCCCGCTCATGCCCACGTGTCTCCCCTGTTCTCCCCAACCCCCCGCTCATGCCCCGTGTCTCCACTGTTCCCCCATCCCCTGCTCACGCCCCATGTCGCCACTGTTCCCCCCTCTCATGCCCCGTGTCTCCCCTGTTCCCCCCACCCCCTTCTCATGCCCGGTGTCTCCTTCCTTTCCCCCCCACCCCCGCTCATGCCCCGTGTCTCCCCTGTTCCCCCCACCCCAAGCTCATGCCCCGTGCCCGCCCACCCCCCGCTCATGCCCCGTGTCTACCTCCTATTCCACCCTACCCCCCGCTTACGCCCCGTGTATCCCTCCTTTCCCCCCACCCCTTGCTCATGCCCTGTGTCTCCCCTGTTCCCCCCACCCACTCGCTCATGCTCCGTGTCTCCCCTGTTCCCCCCCACCCCCCGCTCATGCCCCATGTCTCTCTCTTGTTCCTCCCCACCCCCCGTTCATGCCCCGTGTCTCTCTTGTTCCCCCATCCCCCGCTCATGCCCCGTATCTCCCTCCTTTTCCCCCCCCACCCCCCGCTCATGCCCCATGTCTCCCCTGTCACCCCCCGCTCATGCCCTGTGTCTCCCTCCCGTTACCCCCACCCCCCGCTCATGCCCCATATCTCCACTGTTTCCCCATCCCCCACTCATGCCCTGTGTCTCACTCCTTTTCCCCTCACCCCCCACTCATGCCCCGTGTCTCCCTCCTTTCCCCTCAGCCCCCGCTCATGCCCCGTGTCTCCCTCCTTTTCCCTGCCACCCCCCTCATTCCCCTTGTCTCCCCTGTTATCCCCTACCCCCGCTCATGCTCACATGTTTCCCCTGTTCCCCCCCACCCCCTGCTCATGACCCATGTCTTCCTTGTTCCCTCCATCCCTGCTCATGCCCCGTGTCTCCCTCCTTTTCCCCCCAACACCCGCTCATGCCCCGTATCTCAACTCTTTCCCCTTCCCCCACTCATGCCCTGTGTCTCCCTCCTTTTCCCCTCATCCCCCACTCATGCCCCGTGTCTCCCTCCTCTCCCACCCACCCCCCACTCATGCCCCGTGTCTCCCTCCTTTTCCCCCACCCCCCGCTCATGTCCCTTGTCTCCCCTGTTACCCCCCACCCCCGCTCATGCCCACATGTCTCCCCTGTTCCCCGCCACCCCCCGCTCATGCCCCATGTCTCCCCTGTTCGCCCCGCACCCCCCACTCATGCCCCGTGTCTCCCTCCCATTCCCCCCACCCCCTGCTCATGTCCAGGTGTCTCCCCTGTTCCCCCCAAACCCCCGCTCATGCCCACGTGTCTCCCCTGTTCCCCCCAACCCTCCGCTCATGCCCCGTGTCTCCACTGTTCCCCCCATCCCCTGCTCATGCCCTGTGTCTCCAATGTTCCCCCCACCCCCCGATCATGCCCCGTGTCTCCCCTGTTCCTCCCCTCCCCCGCTCATGCCCATGTCTCCTTCCTTTTCCCCCCACCCCCGCTCATGCCCGTGCCTCCTCTGTTCCCCCACCCCCGCTCATGCCCCGTGCCTCCCCAGTTCCCCCCACCCCCACTCATGCCCCGTGTCTCCCCTGTTCCTCCCACTCACCCACTCATGCTCCGTGTCTCCTCTGTTCCCCCCCACCCCTTGCTCATGCCCCTTGTCTCTCTTGTCCCCCCACCCCCCACTCATGCCCCTTGTCTCCCCTGTTCCCCCCGACCCCCCACTCATGCCCACATGTCTCCCCTGTTCCCCTCCTCCCACCGCTCATGCCCCGTGTCTCCCTACTGTTCCCCCACCCCCTGCTCATGGCCCGTGTCTCTCACTTGTTCCCCCCCACACCCCGCTTATGCCCATATGTCTCCCCGGTTCCCCCCACACCCCGCTCATGCCCCGTGTCTCCCTACTGTTCCCCCCACCCCCCGCTCATGGCGCATGTCTCCCTCCATTTCCCCCCATCCCCCGCTCATGCCCTGTGTCTCCCCTGTTCCCCCCACCCCCCGCTCATGCCCACGTGTCTCCCCTGTTCCCCCCCTCCACCCGCTCATGCCCCGTCTCTCCCTACTGTTCCCCCACCCCCTGCTCATGGCCCGTGTCTCTCACTTGTTCCCCCCCACACCCCGCTCATTCCCATATGTCTCCCCGGTTCCCCCCACCCCACGCTCATGCCCATTGTCTCTTCTGTTCCCCCCACCCCCGCTCATGCCCCGTGTCTCCATCCTGTTCCCCCCACCCCCCTGCTCATGCCCCTTGTTACTCCTGTTCCCCCCACCCCCGCTCATGCCCACGTGCCTCTCCTGTTCTCCCCCAACCCCCCGCTCATGCCCTGTGTCTCCACTGTTCCCCCATCCCCCGCTCACGCCCCATGTCTCCACTGTTCCCCCCCTCTCATGCCCCGTGTCTCCCCTGTTCCCCCCACCCCCTTCTCATGCCCCGTATCTCCTTCCTTTCCCCCCCACCCCCCTCATGACCCGTGTGTCCCCTGTTCCCCCCACCCCCCGCTCATGCCCCGTGCCTCCCCTGTTCCCACCCACCCCCCGCTCATGCCCCGTGTCTACCTCCTTTTCCACTCCACCCCCCGCTTATGCCCTGTGTATCCCTCCTTTCCCCCCAACCCTTGCTCATGCCCTGTGTCTCCCCTGCTCCCCCCACCCACTCGCTGATGCTCCGTGTCTCCCCTGTTCCTCCCCACCCCCTGCTCATGCCCCATGTCTCTCTCTTGTTCCTCCCCACCCCCCGTTCATGCCCCGTGTCTCTCTTGTTCCCCCCATCCCCCACTCATGCCCCGTGTCTCCCTCTTTTCCCCCCACCCTCGCTCATGCCCCTTGTCTCCCCTGTTCCCCCATCCCCGCTCATGCCCCATGTCTCCCTCCTTTTCCCCCCACCCCCCGCTCATGCCTCATGTCTCCCCTGTCACCCCCCGCTCATGCCCTGTGTCTCCCTCCCGTTACCCCCACCCCCTGCTCATGCCCCGTATCTCCACTGTTTCCCCATCCCCCACTCATGTCCTGTGTCTCACTCCTTTTCCCCTCACCCCCCACTCATGCCGCGTGTCTCCCTCCTTTCCCCTCACCCCCCGTTCATGCCCCGTGTCTCCCTCCTTTTCCCCGCCACCCCCCCTCATGCCCCTTGTCTCCCCTGTTATCCCCTACCCCCGCTCATGCCCACATGTTTCCCTTGTTCCCCCACCCCCTACTCATGCCCCATGTCTTCCTTGTTCCCTCCACCCCTGCTCATGCCCCGTGTCTCCCTCCTTTTCCCCCCAACACCCGCTCATGCCCTGGTCTCCCATGTTCCCCCCTACTCTCTGCTCATGCCCCGTGTCTCCACTGTTTCCCCTTCCCCCACTCTTGCCCTGTGTCTCCCTCCTTTTCCCCTCATCCCCAACTCATGCCCCGTGTCTCCCTCCTTTCCCACCCACCCCCGGCTCATGCCTCGTGTCTCCCTCCTTTTCCCCCACCCCTGCTCATGTCCCTTGTCTCCCCTGTTACCCCCCACCCCCGCTCATGCCCACATGTCTCCCCTGTTCCCGCCCACCCCCCGCTCATGCCCCATGTCTCCCTTGTTCCCTCCACCCCCACTCATGCCCCGTGTCTCCCTCCTTTTCCCCCAACATTGCTCATGCCCCGTGTCTCCCCTGTTCCCCCCGACCCCCCGCTCATGCCCACATGTCTCCCCTGTTACCCCCCACCCCCCGCTCATGCCCTGTGTCTCCCTACTGTTCCCCCACTCCCCGCTCATGGCCTGTGTCTCTCTCTTGTTCCCCCCACCATAGGCTCATGCCCCGTGTCTCCCTTCTTTTCCCCCTCACCCCCCGCTCATGCCCCTTGTCTCTCCTGTTCCCCCCCACCCCCGCTCATGCCCACATGTCTCCCGTGTTTCCCCACCCCCGCTCAGTTCATGCCCACGTGTCTCCCCTGTTCCCCCCACCCCCTGCTCATGCCCTGTGTCTACCTCTTCCCCCCACCCCCCGCTCATGCCCACGTGTCTCCCCTGTTCCCCCCACTCATGCCCCGTGTCTCCCTACTGTTCCCCCCACCCCCAGCCCTTTCCCCCATGTCTCCCCTGTTCCCCCCCACAACCCGCTCATGGCCCGTGTCTCTCTCTTGTTCCCCCCACCCCCCACTCATGCCACGTGTCACCCCTGTTTCCCCCACCCCCCCTGCTCATGCCCCCTGTCTCCCCTGTTCGCCCCGCACCCCCCACTCATGCCCCGTGTCTCCCTCCTTTTCCCCCCACCCCCCGCTCATGCCCTGTGTCTTCCCTGTTACCACCCGCTCATGCATTGTGTCTCCCTCCCATTCCCCCCTCCCCGCTCATGCCCCGTGTCTCCACTGTTCCCCAATACCCCACTCACGCACAGTGTCTCCCTCCTATTACCCCCACCCCCCGCTCATGCCCTGTGTCTTCTTCCTTTTCCCCCCACCCCCACTCATGCCCCGTGTCTCCCCTGTTCCCCCCACCCCCGCTCATGTCCTATGCCTCCCCTGTTCCCCCCACCCCCGCTCATGCCCTGTGTCTCCTTCCTTTCCCCCACCCCCGCTCATACCCCGTGTCTCCCCTGTTTCCCCCACCCCTCGCTCATGCACGTGCCTCCCCTGTTCCCGCCCGACCCGCACTCATGCCCCGTGTCTACCTCCTTTTTCCCCCACCCCCCGCTCATGCCCCGTGCCTCCCTCCTTTCCCCTCCACCCCCACTCATGCAACGTGTCTCCCCTGTTCCCCCCACCCACCCGCTCATGCTCCGTGTCTCCCCTGTTCCCCCCCACCCCCGCTCATGCCCCGTGTCTCTCTCTTGTTCCTCCCCACCCACCGCTCATGCCCCGTGTCTCTCTTGTTCCCCCATCCCCCGCTCATGCCCCGTGTCTCCCTCCTTTTCCCCCCACATCCTGCTCATGCCCTGTGTCTCCCCTGTTCCCCCATCCCCTGCTCATGCCCCGTGTCTCCCTCCTTTCCCCCCCACGCCCCGCTCATGTCCCGGGTCTCCCCTGTCTCCCCTCGCTCATTCCCTGTTTTTCCTTCCTGTTACCCCCACCCGCCGCTCATGCCCCGTGTCTCCACTGTTTCCCCATCCCCCACTCGTGCCCTGTGTCTCCCTCCTTTCCCCCCACCCCCCGCTCATTCCCACGTGTCTCCCCTGTTCCCCCCACTCATGCCCCGTGTCTCCCTACTGTTCCCCCCACCCCCAGCCCTTTCCCCCATGTCTCCCCTGTTCCCCCCCACAACCCGCTCATGGCCCGTGTCTCTCTCTTGTTCCCCCCACCCCCCACTCATGCCACGTGTCACCCCTGTTTCCCCCACCCCCCCTGTTCATGCCCCCTGTCTCCCCTGTTCGCCCCGCACCCCCCACTCATGCCCCGTGTCTCCCTCCTTTTCCCCCCACCCCCCGCTCATGCCCTGTGTCTTCCCTGTTACCACCCGCTCATGCATTGTGTCTCCCTCCCATTCCCCCCTCCCCGCTCATGCCCCGTGTCTCCACTGTTCCCCAATACCCCACTCACGCACAGTGTCTCCCTCCTATTACCCCCACCCCCCGCTCATGCCCTGTGTCTTCTTCCTTTTCCCCCCACCCCCACTCATGCCCCGTGTCTCCCCTGTTCCCCCCACCCCCCGCTCATGTCCTATGCCTCCCCTGTTCCCCCCACCCCCGCTCATGCCCTGTGTCTCCTTCCTTTCCCCCACCCCCGCTCATACCCCGTGTCTCCCCTGTTTCCCCCACCCCTCGCTCATGCACGTGCCTCCCCTGTTCCCGCCCGACCCGCACTCATGCCCCGTGTCTACCTCCTTTTTCCCCCACCCCCCGCTCATGCCCCGTGCCTCCCTCCTTTCCCCTCCACCCCCACTCATGCAACGTGTCTCCCCTGTTCCCCCCACCCACCCGCTCATGCTCCGTGTCTCCCCTGTTCCCCCCCACCCCCGCTCATGCCCCGTGTCTCTCTCTTGTTCCTCCCCACCCACCGCTCATGCCCCGTGTCTCTCTTGTTCCCCCATCCCCCGCTCATGCCCCGTGTCTCCCTCCTTTTCCCCCCACATCCTGCTCATGCCCTGTGTCTCCCCTGTTCCCCCATCCCCTGCTCATGCCCCGTGTCTCCCTCCTTTCCCCCCCATGCCCCGCTCATGTCCCGGGTCTCCCCTGTCTCCCCTCGCTCATTCCCTGTTTTTCCTTCCTGTTACCCCCACCCGCCGCTCATGCCCCTGTCTCCACTGTTTCCCCATCCCCCACTCGTGCCCTGTGTCTCCCTCCTTTCCCCCCACCCCCCGCTCATGCCCCGTGTCTCCCTCCTTTTCCCCCCACCCCCCGTTCATGGACCGTGTCTCCCCTGTTCCCCCCACCCCCGCTCATGCCCATGTGTCTCCCCTGTTCCCCCCACCCGCTGCTCATGCCCCTTGTCTCCTGATTTACCCCCAACCCTGCTCATGCCCACGTCTCCCCTGTTCCCCCCACCCCCCGCTCATGCCCCATGTCTCCCTTGTTCCCTCCACCCCCGCTCATGCCCCGTGTCTCCCTCCTTTTCCCCCCAAACCCCTGCTCATGCCCCTTGTCTCCCCTGTTCCCCCACACTCCCTGCTCATGCCTGTGCCTACCTCCGTTTCCCCCCACCCCCGCTAATGTCCCGTGTCTCCCTCCTTCCGCCGCACTCATGCACCATGTCTCCCCTGTTCCCCCCCACCCCCGCTCAAGCTCACGTGTCTCCCCTGTTCCCCCCCACCCGCTGCTCATGCCCCATGTCTCCCTACTGTTCCCCCCACTCCCCGCTCATGGCCTGTGTCTCTCTCTTGTTCCCCCTGCCCCCCGCTCATGCCCCATGTCTCCCTTCTTTTCCATCCCCCCGCTCTTGCCCCTTGTGTCTCCTGTTCCCCCCACCCCCGCTCATGCCCACGTGTCTCCCCTGTTCCCCCCACCCCCAATCATGCCCTGTGTCTCTCTCTTGTTCCTCCCCACCCACCGCTCATGCCCCGTGTCTCTCTTGTTCCCCTCATCCCCCACTCATGCCCCGTGTCTCCCTCCTCTCCCACCCACCTCCCACTCATGCCCCGTGTCTCCCTCCTTTTCCCCCACCCCCCGCTCATGTCCCTTGTCTCCCCTGTTACCCCCCACCCCCGCTCATGCCCACATGTCTCCCCTGTTCCCCGCCACCCCCCGCTCATGCCCCATGTCTCCCCTGTTCGCCCCGCACCCCCCACTCATGCCCCGTGTCTCCCTCCCATTCCCCCCACCCCCTGCTCATGTCCAGGTGTCTCCCCTGTTCCCCCCAAACCCCCGCTCATGCCCACGTGTCTCCCCTGTTCCCCCCAACCCTCCGCTCATGCCCCGTGTCTCCACTGTTCCCCCCATCCCCTGCTCATGCCCTGTGTCTCCAATGTTCCCCCCACCCCCCTATCATGCCCCGTGTCTCCCCTGTTCCTCCCCTCCCCCGCTCATGCCCATGTCTCCTTCCTTTTCCCCCCACCCCCGCTCATGCCCGTGCCTCCTCTGTTCCCCCACCCCCCGCTCATGCCCCGTGCCTCCCCAGTTCCCCCCACCCCCACTCATGCCCCGTGTCTCCCCTGTTCCTCCCACTCACCCACTCATGCTCCGTGTCTCCTCTGTTCCCCCCCACCCCTTGCTCATGCCCCTTGTCTCTCTTGTCCCCCCACCCCCCACTCATGCCCCTTGTCTCCCCTGTTCCCCCCGACCCCCCACTCATGCCCACATATCTCCCCTGTTCCCCCCCTCCCCCCGCTCATGCCCCGTGTCTCCCTACTGTTCCCCCACCCCCTGCTCATGGCCCGTGTCTCTCACTTGTTCCCCCCCACACCCCGCTTATGCCCATATGTCTCCCCGGTTCCCCCCACACCCCGCTCATGCCCCGTGTCTCCCTACTGTTCCCCCCACCCCCCGCTCATGGCCCATGTCTCCCTCCATTTCCCCCCATCCCCCGCTCATGCCCTGTGTCTCCCCTGTTCCCCCCACCCCCCGCTCATGCCCACGTGTCTCCCCTGTTCCCCCCCTCCACCCGCTCATGCCCCGTCTCTCCCTACTGTTCCCCCACCCCCTGCTCATGGCCCGTGTCTCTCACTTGTTCCCCCCCACACCCCGCTCATTCCCATATGTCTCCCCGGTTCCCCCCACCCCACGCTCATGCCCATTGTCTCTTCTGTTCCCCCCACCCCCGCTCATGCCCCGTGTCTCCATCCTGTTCCCCCCACCCCCCTGCTCATGCCCCTTGTTACTCCTGTTCCCCCCACCCCCGCTCATGCCCACGTGCCTCTCCTGTTCTCCCCCAACCCCCCGCTCATGCCCTGTGTCTCCACTGTTCCCCCATCCCCCGCTCACGCCCCATGTCTCCACTGTTCCCCCCCTCTCATGCCCCGTGTCTCCCCTGTTCCCCCCACCCCCTTCTCATGCCCCGTGTCTCCTTCCTTTCCCCCCCACCCCCCTCATGACCCGTGTGTCCCCTGTTCCCCCCACCCCCCGCTCATGCCCCGTGCCTCCCCTGTTCCCACCCACCCCCCGCTCATGCCCCGTGTCTACCTCCTTTTCCACTCCACCCCCCGCTTATGCCCTGTGTATCCCTCCTTTCCCCCAACTCTTGCTCATGCCCTGTGTCTCCCCTGTTCCCCCCACCCACTCGCTGATGCTCCGTGTCTCCCCTGTTCCCCCCCACCCCCTGCTCATGCCCCATGTCTCTCTCTTGTTCCTCCCCACCCCCCGTTCATGCCCCGTGTCTCTCTTGTTCCCCCCATCCCCCACTCATGCCCCGTGTCTCCCTCTTTTCCCCCCACCCTCGCTCATGCCCCTTGTCTCCCCTGTCCCCCATCCCCGCTCATGCCCCATGTCTCCCTCCTTTTCCCCCCACCCCCCGCTCATGCCTCATGTCTCCCCTGTCACCCCCCGCTCATGCCCTGTGTCTCCCTCCCGTTACCCCCACCCCCTGCTCATGCCCCGTATCTCCACTGTTTCCCCATCCCCCACTCATGTCCTGTGTCTCACTCCTTTTCCCCTCACCCCCCACTCATGCCACGTGTCTCCCTCCTTTCCCCTCACCCCCCGCTCATGCCCCGTGTCTCCCTCCTTTTCCCCGCCACCCCCCCTCATGCCCCTTGTCTCCCCTGTTATCCCCTACCCCCGCTCATGCCCACATGTTTCCCTTGTTCCCCCCACCCCCTACTCATGCCCCATGTCTTCCTTGTTCCCTCCACCCCTGCTCATGCCCCGTGTCTCCCTCCTTTTCCCCCCAACACCCGCTCATGCCCTGGTCTCCCATGTTCCCCCCTACTCTCCGCTCATGCCCCGTGTCTCCACTGTTTCCCCTTCCCCCACTCTTGCCCTGTGTCTCCCTCCTTTTCCCCTCATCCCCAACTCATGCCCCGTGTCTCCCTCCTTTCCCACCCACCCCCGGCTCATGCCTCGTGTCTCCCTCCTTTTCCCCCACCCCTGCTCATGTCCCTTGTCTCCCCTGTTACCCCCCACCCCCGCTCATGCCCACAAGTCTCCCCTGTTCCCCCCCACCCCCCGCTCATGCCCCATGTCTCCCTTGTTCCCTCCACCCCCACTCATGCCCCGTGTCTCCCTCCTTTTCCCCCAACATTGCTCATTCCCCGTGTCTCCCCTGTTCCCCCCGACCCCCCGCTCATGCCCACATGTCTCCCCTGTTACCCCCCACCCCCCGCTCATGCCCTGTGTCTCCCTACTGTTCCCCCACTCCCCGCTCATGGCCTGTGTCTCTCTCTTGTTCCCCCCACCATAGGCTCATGCCCCGTGTCTCCCTTCTTTTCCCCCTCACCCCCCGCTCATGCCCCTTGTCTCTCCTGTTCCCCCCCACCCCCGCTCATGCCCACATGTCTCCCGTGTTTCCCCACCCCCGCTCAGTTCATGCCCACGTGTCTCCCCTGTTCCCCCCACCCCCTGCTCATGCCCTGTGTCTACCTCTTCCCCCCCACCCCCCGCTCATGCCCACGTGTCTCCCCTGTTCCCCCCACTCATGCCCCGTGTCTCCCTACTGTTCCCCCCACCCCCAGCCCTTTCCCCCATGTCTCCCCTGTTCCCCCCCACAACCCGCTCATGGCCCGTGTCTCTCTCTTGTTCCCCCCACCCCCCACTCATGCCACGTGTCACCCCTGTTTCCCCCACCCCCCCTGCTCATGCCCCCTGTCTCCCCTGTTCGCCCCGCACCCCCCACTCATGCCCCGTGTCTCCCTCCTTTTCCCCCCACCCCCCGCTCATGCCCTGTGTCTTCCCTGTTACCACCCGCTCATGCATTGTGTCTCCCTCCCATTCCCCCCTCCCCGCTCATGCCCCGTGTCTCCACTGTTCCCCAATACCCCACTCACGCACAGTGTCTCCCTCCTATTACCCCCACCCCCCGCTCATGCCCTGTGTCTTCTTCCTTTTCCCCCCACCCCCACTCATGCCCCGTGTCTCCCCTGTTCCCCCCACCCCCCGCTCATGTCCTATGCCTCCCCTGTTCCCCCCACCCCCGCTCATGCCCTGTGTCTCCTTCCTTTCCCCCACCCCCGCTCATACCCCGTGTCTCCCCTGTTTCCCCCACCCCTCGCTCATGCACGTGCCTCCCCTGTTCCCGCCCGACCCGCGCTCATGCCCCGTGTCTACCTCCTTTTTCCCCCACCCCCCGCTCATGCCCCGTGCCTCCCTCCTTTCCCCTCCACCCCCACTCATGCAACGTGTCTCCCCTGTTCCCCCCACCCACCCGCTCATGCTCCGTGTCTCCCCTGTTCCCCCCCACCCCGCTCATGCCCCGTGTCTCTCTCTTGTTCCTCCCCACCCACCGCTCATGCCCCGTGTCTCTCTTGTTCCCCCATCCCCCGCTCATGCCCCGTGTCTCCCTCCTTTTCCCCCCACATCCTGCTCATGCCCTGTGTCTCCCCTGTTCCCCCATCCCCTGCTCATGCCCCGTGTCTCCCTCCTTTCCCCCCCACGCCCCGCTCATGTCCCGGGTCTCCCCTGTCTCCCCTCGCTCATTCCCTGTTTTTCCTTCCTGTTACCCCCACCCGCCGCTCATGCCCCGTGTCTCCACTGTTTCCCCATCCCCCACTCGTGCCCTGTGTCTCCCTCCTTTCCCCCCACCCCCCGCTCATGCCCCGTGTCTCCCTCCTTTTCCCCCCACCCCCCGTTCATGGACCGTGTCTCCCCTGTTCCCCCCACCCCCGCTCATGCCCATGTGTCTCCCCTGTTCCCCCCACCCGCTGCTCATGCCCCTTGTCTCCTGATTTACCCCCAACCCTGCTCATGCCCACGTCTCCCCTGTTCCCCCCACCCCCCGCTCATGCCCCATGTCTCCCTTGTTCCCTCCACCCCCGCTCATGCCCCGTGTCTCCCTCCTTTTCCCCCCAAACCCCTGCTCATGCCCCTTGTCTCCCCTGTTCCCCCACACTCCCTGCTCATGCCTGTGCCTACCTCCGTTTCCCCCCCCGCTAATGTCCCGTGTCTCCCTCCTTCCGCCGCACTCATGCACCATGTCTCCCCTGTTCCCCCCCACCCCCGCTCAAGCTCACGTGTCTCCCCTGTTACCCCCCACCCGCTGCTCATGCCCCATGTCTCCCTACTGTTCCCCCCACTCCCCGCTCATGGCCTGTGTCTCTCTCTTGCTCCCCCTGCCCCCCGCTCATGCCCCATGTCTCCCTTCTTTTCCATCCCCCCGCTCTTGCCCCTTGTGTCTCCTGTTCCCCCCACCCCCGCTCATGCCCACGTGTCTCCCCTGTTCCCCCCACCCCCACTCATGCCCCGTGTCTCTCTCTTGTTCCTCCCCACCCACCGCTCATGCCCTGTGTCTCTCTTGTTCCTCCCATCCCCCGCTCATGCCCCGTGTCTCCCTCCTTTTCCCCCCCACATCCTGCTCATGCCCCGTGTCTCCCCTGTTGCCCCCCACCCCCCGCTCATGCCCCGTGTCTCCCCTGTTCGCACCCCACCCCACGCTCATGCACTGTGTCTCCCTCCCGTTCCCCCCACCCCCGCTCATGCCCTGTGTCTCCACTGTTCCCCCTTTCCCCACTCACGCCCCGTGTCTCTCTACTTTTTTCCCCACCCCCTGCTCATGCCCTGTGTCTCCCCTGTTCCCCCCACCCCCGCTCATGCCCTGTGCCTCCCCTTTTAACCCCCACCCCCCGCTCATGCCCCGTGTCTCCCCTTTTAACCCCCACCGCCCGCTCATGCCCCATGTCTCCCCTGTCACCCCCCGCTCATGCCCTGTGTCTCCTTCCCATTACCCCCACCCCCCGCTCATGCCCCGTGTCTCCATTGTTTCACCATCCCCCTCTCATGCCCTGTGTCTCCCTCCTTTTCCCCCCACCCCCCGCTCATGCCCTGTGTCTCCCTCCTTTCCCCCCACCCCCCGCTCATGCCAAGTGTCTCCCTCCTTTTCCCCCCACCCCCCGCTCATGCCCCTTGTCTCCCCATTTACCCCCCACCCCCACTCATGCCCACATGTCTCCCCTGTTCCCCCCACACCCGATCATGCCCCATGTCTCCCTTGTTCCCTCCACACCCCTCATGCCCCGTGTCTCTCTCCTTATCCCCCCCAACCTCCGCCCATGCCCCTTGTCTCCCATGTTCCCCCCCACCCCCCGCTCATGCCCGTGTCTACCTCCATTCCCCCCACCCCCCGCTCATGTCCCGTGTCTCCCTCCTTTTCCCCCCACCCCCGCTCATGCCCCGTGTCTGCCCTGTTCCCCCCACCCCCGCTCATTCCCACGTATCTCCCCTGTTCCCCCACTCCCCGATCATGCCCCGTGTCTCCCTACTGTTCCCCCCAACCCCCATTCATGGCCTGTGTCTCTCTCTTGTTCCCCCCACCCCCCGCTCATGCCCCATGTCTCTCCTGTTCCTCCCACCCCCGCTCATGCCCACATCATGTCTTCCCTGTTCCCCCCACCCCCCACTCAGGTCATGCCCACGTGTCTCCCCTGTTCCCCCCACCCCCCACTCAGGTCATGCCCACGTGTCTCCCCTGTTCCCCCCCGACCCCCCGCTCATGCCCCGTGTCTCCCTCCTTTTCCCAACCAGCCCCCGCTCATGCCCACGTGTCTCCCCGTTCCCCCCGCTCATGCCCTGTGTCCCCCTACTGTTCCCCCCACCCCCAGCTCATGCCCCATGTCTCCCCTGTTCCCCCCCACACCCTGCTCATGGCCCGTGTCTCTCTCTTGTTCCCCCCACCCCTGTTCATGCCCTGTGTCTCCCCTGTTTCCCCCACCCCCCACTCATGCCCCGTGTCTCCCCTGTTGCCCCCCACAACCCGCTCATGCCCTGTGTCTCCCCTGTTCGCCCCCCACCCCCCGCTCATGCCCCGTGTCTCCCTCCCATTCCCCCCACCCCCGCTCATGCCCCATGTTTCCCCTGTTCCCCCCACCCCCCACTCATGCCCTGTGTCTCCCCTGTTCCCCCCCAGCCCCGCTCATGCCCCGTTTCTACCTCCGTTCCCCCCACATTCCGCTCATGCCCCATGTCTCCCCTGTTCCCCCCACCCCTTGCTCATGCCCTGTGTCTCCCCTGTTCCCCCATCCGCCGCTCATACCCACGTGTCCCCCCTGTTCCCCCACCCACTCCCTCATGCCCCATGTCTCTCTCTTGTTCCTCCCCACCCCCCGTTCATGCCCAGTGTCTCTCTTGTTCCCCCCATCCCCCGCTCTTGCCCCGTGTCTCCCTCCTTTACCCCCCCACCCCCCGCTCATGCCATGTGTCTCCCCTGTTCCCCCCACCTCCCGCTCATGCCCCGTGTCTCTCTCTTGTTCCCCCCACCCCGCTCATGCCCACGTGTCTCCCTCCTTTCCCCCCACCTACCACTGATGCCCCGTGTCTCCCTCCTTTTCACCCCACCCCCTGCTCTTGCCCCGTGTCTCCCTCCTTTTCACCCCACCCCCCGCTCATGCCCCGTGTCTCCCCTGTTGCCCCCCACACCCTGCTCATGCCCCGTGTCTCCCCTTTTCCCTCCCACCCCCTGCTCATGCCCCATGTCTCCCATGTTGTCCCCCACACCCTGCTCATGCCCCGTGTCTCCCCTTTTCCCTCCCACCCCCTGCTCATGCCCCATGTCTCCCATGTTGCCCCCCACACCCCGCTCATGCCCCGTGTCTCCCCTGTTTGCCCCCACCCCCCGCTCATGCCCTGTGTCTCCCTCCCATTCCCCCACACCCCCCACTCATGCCCCGTGTCTCCCTCCTTTTCCCCCCACCCCCCGCTCATGCCCCGTGTCTCCCACCTTTTCACCCCACCCCCCGCTCATGACCCGTGTCTACCTCCGTTCCCCCCACCGCCCGCTCATGCCCCGTGTCTTCCTCCTTTTCCCTCCACCCCTGCTCATGCCCGTGTCTCCCTCCTTTTCCCCCCACCCCCGCTCTGCTCATGCCCTGTGTCTCCCTACTGTGCCCCCCACTCCCGCTCATGGCCCGTGTCCCCTTCCTTTTCCCCCCCACCCCCCGCTCGTGGCCCGTGTCTCCCTCCTTTTCCCCCCCACCCCCGCTCATGCCCCTTGTCTCCCCTGTTCCCCCCACCCCTGGCTCATGCCCAGTGTCTCCCTTCTTCCCGCCACTCCGCTCATGCCCCATTGTCTCCATCATTTCCCCCCCCACTCCCGGCTCATGCCACTTGTCTCCCCTGTTCCCCCCCACCCCCGCTCATGCCCATGTCTACCTCCATTCCTCCCACCCCCGCTGATGTCCCGTGTCTCCCTCCTTTTCATCCCCATTCCCGCTCATGCCCGTGCCTCCCCTGTTCCCCCCACCCCCCGCTCATGCCCCTGTCTCCCCTGTTCCCCCCCACCCTCCGCTCATGCCACCTAGTCTCCCCTGTTCCCCCCCACACCCTGCTCATGCCCCATGTCTCCCTACTGTTCCCCCCACCCCTCGCTCATGGCCAGTGTCTCTCTCTTGTTCCCCCCACCCCCTGCTCATACCCCGTGTCTCCCTTCTTTTCCTCCCCACCCCCGCTCATGCACCTTGTCTCTCCTGTTCCCCCCACCCCCGCTCTTGCCCACATGTCTCCCCTGTTCCCCCCACCCCACGCTCATGCCCCGTGTCTCCCTCCTTCCCCCCCACCCCCTGCTCATGCCCACATGTCTCCCCTATCCCCCCACTCCCCGCCCATGCCCCGTGTCTCCCTACTGTTCCCCCCACCCCCCGCTCATGCCCCGTGTCTCTCTCTTGTTCCCCCCACCCCCGCTCATGCCCCGTGTCTCCCCTGTTCCCCCCACCCCCCGCTCATGCCCCGTGTCTCCCCTGTTGCCCCCCACACCCCGCTCATGCCCCATGTCTCCCCTGTTCGCCCCCCACCCCCGCTCATGCCCCGTGTCTCTCTCCCGTTCCCCCCACCCCCCACTCATGCCCCATGTTTCCCCTGTTCCCCCCCACCCCCCACTCATGCCCCGTGTCTCCCCTGTTCCTCCCCCCCACACCCGCTCATGCCACATGTCTGCATCAGTTCCCCCACCCCCGCTCTTACCCCATGTCTCCCCTGTTCCCCCACCCCCTGCTCATGCCCTGTGTCTCCCCTGTTTCCCCCACCCCCCGCTCATGCCCACGTGTCTCCCCTCACCCCCGCTCATGCCCCGTGTCTCCCTCCTTTCCCCCCCACTCCCCGCTCATGCCTCGTGTCTCCCTCCTTTTCCCCCCACGCCCTGCTCATGCCCCGTGTCTCCCCTGTTACCCCCACCCCACGCTCATGCCCTGTGTCTCCCCTGTTCCCCCCACCCCCGCTCATGCCCCATGTCTCTCTCTTGTTCCCCCCACCCCCGCTCATGCCCACGTGTCTCCCTCCTTTTCCCCCCCACCTACCACTCATGCCCCATGTCTCCCTCCTTTTCACCCCACCCCTCGCTCTTGCCCCGTGTCTCCCTCCTTTTCACCCCACCCCCTGCTCATGCCCTGTGTCTCCCCTGATTCCCCCCACCCCCCGCTCATGCCCACGTGTCTCCCCTCACCCCCGCTCATGCCCCGTGTCTCCCTCCTTTCCCCCCCACTCCCCGCTCATGCCTCGTGTCTCCCTCCTTTTCCCCCCACGCCCTGCTCATGCCCCATGTCTCCAATGTTCCCCCCAACCCCTGCTCATCCCCCGTGTCTCCCCTGTTCCCCCCACCCCCTGCTCATGCCCCGTGTCTCTCTCTTGTTCCCCCCACCCCCGCTAATGCCCATATGTCTCCCTCCTTTCCCCCCCCACCTCACGCTCATGCCCCGTGTCTCCCACCTTTTCACCCCACCCCCCTCTCATGACCCGTGTCTACCTCCGTTCCCCCCACCGCCGGCTCATGCCCCGTGTCTTCCTCCTTTTCCCTCCACCCCTGCTCATGCCCGTGTCTCCCTCCTTTTCCCCCCACCCCCGCTCCGCTCATGCCCTGTGTCTCCCTACTGTGCCCCCCACTCCCGCTCATGGCCCGTGTCCCCTTCCTTTTCCCCCCCACCCCCCGCTCATGGCCCGTGTCTCCCTCCTTTTCCCCCACACCCCCGCTCATGCCCCTTGTCTCCCCTGTTCCCCCGACCCCTGGCTCATGCCCATTGTCTCCCTTCTTCCCGCCACTCCGCTCATGCCCCATTGTCTCCATCCTTTTCCCCCCCACTCCCGGCTCATGCCACTTGTCTCCCCTGTTCCCCCCACCCCCGCTCATGCCCGTGTCTACCTCCATTCCTCCCACCCCCGCTGATGTCCCGTGTCTCCCTCCTTTTCATCCCCACCCCCGCTCATGCCCCGTGCCTCCCCTGTTCCCCCCACCCCCCCGCTCATGCCCCTTGTCTCCCCTGTTCTCCCCCACCCTCCGCTCATGCCACCTAGTCTCCCCTGTTCCCCCCCACACCCTGCTCATGCCCCATGTCTCCCTACTGTTCCCCCCACCCCTCGCTCATGGCCCGTGTCTCTCTCTTGTTCCCCCCATCCCCTGCTCATACCCCGTGTCTCCCTTCTTTTCCTCCCCACCCCCGCTCATGCACCTTGTCTCTCCTGTTCCCCCCACCCCCGCTCTTGCCCACATGTCTCCCCTGTTCCCCCCACCCCACACTCATGCCCCGTGTCTCCCTCCTTCCCCCCCACCCCCTGCTCATGCCCACATGTCTCCCCTATCCCACACTCCCCGCTCATGCCCCGTGTCTCCCTACTGTTCCCCCCACCCCCCGCTCATGCCCCGTGTCTCTCTCTTGTTCCCCCCACCCCCGCTCATGCCCCGTGTCTCCCCTGTTCCCCCCACACCCCGCTCATGCCCCATGTCTCCCCTGTTCGCCCCCCACCCCCCGCTCATGCCCCGTGTCTCCCTCCCGTTCCCCGCAGCCCCCACTCATGCCCCATGTTTCCCCTGTTCCCCCCCACCCCCCACTCATGCCCCGTGTCTCCCCTGTTCCTCCCCCCCACACCCGATCATGCCTCGTGTCTCCCTCCTTTTCCCCCCATGCCCTGCTCATGCCCCATGTCTCCCCTGTTAACCCCACCCCCCGCTCATGCCCTGTGTCTCCCCTGTTCCCCCCACCCCCGCTCATGCCCCATGTCTCTCTCTTGTTCCCCCCACCCCCGCTCATGCCCACGTGTCTCCCTCCTTTTCCCCCCACCTACCACTCATGCCCCATGTCTCCCTCCTTTTCACCCCACCCCTCGCTCTTGCCCCGTGTCTCCCTCCTATTCACCCCACCCCCCGCTCATGCCCACGTGTCTCCCCTGTTCCCCCCACCCCAGATCATGCCCCGTGTCTCCCTCCTTTTCCCCCCACCCCCCGCTCATGCCCCCTGTCTTCCCTGTTCCCCCATCCCCCGCTCATGCCCCGTGTCTCCCCTATTGCCCCCACACCCCGCTCATGCCCCATGTCTCCCCTGTTGCCCCCAGACCCTGCTCATGCCCCGTGTTTCCCCTGTTCCCACACCCCCTGCTCATGCCCCATGTCTCCCCTGTTGCCCCCCACACCCTGCTCATGCCCCGTGTCTCCCCTGTTTGCCCCCACTCCCCGCTCATGCCCGTGTCTCCCTCCCGTTCCCCCCACCCCCCGCTCATGCCCCGTGTTTCCCCTGTTCCCCCACACCCCCCGCTCATGCCCCGTGTCTACCCTGTTCCCCCCCGCTCATGCCACGTGTCTACATCTGTTCCCCCACCCCCTGCTCATGCCCCATGTCTCCCCTGTTCCCCCCTCACCCCTGCTCATGCCCCGTGTCTCCCTCCTTTCCCACCCACTCCCCACTCATGCCTCGTGTCTCCCCTGTTCCCCCCACTCCCTGCTCATGCCCCGTGTCTCCCCTGTCCCCCCCACCCCCCGCTCATGCCCCGTGTCTCTCTCTTGTTCCCCCACCCCTGCTCATGCCCACATGTCTCCCTCCTTTTCCCCCCACCTCCCGCTCATGCCCCGTGTCTCCCACCTTTTCACCCCACCCCGCGCCCATGCCCCGTGTCTCCCTCCTTTTCACCCCACCCCCGCTCATGCCCCATGTCTCCCTCCTTTCCGCCCACCCCCTGCTCATGCCCCGTGTCTCCCCTGTTCCCCCCCACCTGCTGCTCATGCCCCGTGTCTCCCTCCTTTTCCCCCCACCCCCGGCTCATGCACCGTGTCTCCCTTGTTCCCCCCACCCCCCGCTCATGCCCACATGTCTCCCTCCTTTTCCCCCCACCTCCCGCTCATGCCCCGGGTCTCCCTCCTTTCCCCCCACTTCCCGCTCATGCCCCGTGTCTCTCTCTTGTTCCCCCCCACCCCCCACTCATGCCCCGTGTCTCCCTCCTTTTCACCCCACCAACCGCTCATGCCCCGTGTCTCCCTCCTTTCCCCCCACCCCCCGCTCATGCCCTTTGTCTCCCTCCTTTCCCCCCCACCCCCGCTCATGCCCCGTGTCTCCTCTGTTCCCCCACCCCCTGCTCATGCCCCATGTCTCCCCTGTTCAACCCCACCCCCCCATTCATGCCCCGTTTCTCCCCCCTTCCCCCACCCCTGCTCATGCCCCATGTCGCCCCTGTTCCCCCCACCCCCGCTCATGCCCTGTGCCTCTCTCCTTTTCCCCCTACCCCCCGCTCATGCGCACGTGTCTCCCCTGTTCCCCCTATTCCCGGCTCATTCCCACGTGTCTCCCCTGTTCCCCGCCACCCCCCGTTCATGCCCCTTGTCTCCCTACTGTTCCCACAACCCTTCGCTCATGGCCCGTGTGTCTCTCTTGTTCCCCCCCACCCCCCGCCCTTGCCCTGTGCCTCCCTCCTTTCCCCCCCACCCCCTGCTCATGCCCTGTGTCTCCCTGGTTCCCCCCACCCCCCGCTCATGCCCCATGTCTACCTCCATGCCTGTGTCTCCCTCCTTTTCCCCCCACCCCCGCTCATGCCCCATGTCTCCCTCCTTTCCCCCCCCACCCCCTGCTCATGCCCCCTGTCACCCCTGTTCCCCCTACCCCCCTCATGCCCTGTGTCTCTCTCTTGTTCCCCCCCACCACCCGGCTCATGCCCCGTGTCTCCCCTGTTCCCCTCACCCCCGCGTCTCTCTCTTGTTCCCTCCCACCCCCCGCTCATGCCCCGTGTCTACCTCCGTTCCCCCCCACCCCTGCTCATGCCCCGTGTCTCCCTCCTTTCCCCCCACACCCCGCTCATGCCTGTTTCTCCCCTATTCACCCCACCCCCCGCTCATGCCCACGTGTCTCCCCTGTTCCCCCCACCCACCGCTCATGCCCCGTGTCTCCCTCCTTTCCCTGCCACCCCCCGCTCATGCCCTGTGTCTCCCCTGTTCCGCCACCTCCCCCGCTCATGCCCCGTGTCTCCTTCCTTTTCCCCCCCACCCCCCGCTCATGCCCTGTGTCTCCCCTGTTACCCCCACACCCCGCTCATGCCCACGTGTCTCCCCTGCTCCCCCCTGCTCATGCCCCGTGCCTCTCTCCTTTTCACCCCCACAACCCGCTCATGCCCTATGTCTCTCTTGTCCCCCCACCCCTCGCTCATGCCCTGTGTCTCCCTCCTTTTCCCCCCACCCCCTCTCATGCCCCGTGTCTCCCTCCTTTTCCCTCCCACCCCCTGCTCATGCCCCGTGTTCCCCCTGTTACCCCCACCCCCCGCTCATGCCCACGTGTCTCCCATGTTCCCCCCCCACCCCCGCTCATGTCCCATGTCTCCCTCCTTTCCCCCCCACCCACCGCTATTGCCCCGTGTCTCCCTCCTTTTTCACCCCCTCCGCCCGCTCATGCCCCATGTCTCCCCTGTTCCCCCCACCCCCCGCTCATGCCCCATGTCTCCCTACTGTTCCCCCACCCCCCGCTCATGGCCTGTGTGTCTCTCTTGTTCCCCAACCCCCCCTCGTGCCCTGTGCCTTCCTCCTTTTCCCCCCACCCCCCGCTCATGCCCCTTGTCTCCCCTGTTCCCCCGCACCCCTGCTCATGCCCCTTGCCTCCCTACTGTTCCCCCACCCCCGCTCATGGCCCGTGTGTCTCACTTGTTCCCCCCACCCCCACTCATGCCCTGTGTCTCCCTCCTTTTCCCCCACCTCCCTCTCATGCCCCTTGTCTCCCGTGTTCCCCCACTCCCCGCTCATGCCCATGTGTCTCCCCTGTTCCCCCCCATCCTCCACTCATGCCCCTGTCTCCCTACTGTTCCCCCACCCCCCGCTCATGGCCTGTGTCCCTCTCTTGTTCCCCCCACCCCCCGCTCATGGCCTGTGTCGCGCTCCTTTTCCCTTCCACCCAATCGCTCATGCCCCGTGTCTCCCCTGTTCCCCCACCCCCCGCTCATGCCTCTTGTCTACCCCCATGCCCCGTGGCTCCCTCCTTTTCCCCCCACCCCGCTCATGCCCCGTATCTCCCTCCTTTCCCCCACACCGTTTATGCCCCGTGTCTCCCCTGTTCCCCTCACCCCCCGCTCATGCCCCGTGTCTCTCTCTTGTTCCGTCCCACCCCCCGCTCATGCCCCGTGTCTCCACTGTTCCGCCCCGCTCATGCCTCTTGTCTACCCCCATGTCCCGCGTCTCCCCTGTTCCCCCCACCCCCGCTCATGCCCTGTGTCTCTCTCTTGTTCCGCCCACCACCCCGTTTATGCCCCGTGTCTCCCCTGTTCCCCTCACCCCCCACTCATGCCCTGTGTCTCTCTCTTGTTCCGTCCCACCCCCCGCTCATGCCCTGTGTGTCCACTGTTCCCCCCACCCCTGCTCATGCCCCGTGTCTCCCTCCTTTTCCCCCCATCCCCCGCTCATGCCCCGTGTCTCCCCTATTCCCCCCACACCCCGCTCATGGCCACATGTCTCCCCTGTTCCCCCCACCCGCCGCTCATGCCCCATGTCTCCCTCCTTTTCCCCCCACCCCCCGCTCATGCCCGGTGTCTCCCCTGTCCCTCCCCACTTCCCGCTCATGCCCAGTGTCTCCCCTGTTCTACCCACCCCCCCGCTCATGCCCCGTGTCTCCCTTCTTTTCCCCCCCACCCCCCGTGTCTCCCCTGTTCCCCCCACCCCCGTCCATGCCCCTTGTCTCCCTACTGTTCCCCCCACCCTTCGCTCATGGCCTGTGTCTCTCTCTTGTTCCCCCCCACCCCCGCTAATGGCCTGTGTCTCCGTCCTTTCCCCCCACCCCCCGCTCATGCCCCGTGTCTCCCCTGTTCCCCCCACCCCCGCTCATGCCCCATGTCTACCTGCATGCCTGTGTCTCCCTCCTTTTCCCCCACCCCTGCTCATGCCCATGTCTCCCTCCTTTTCCCCCCCACCCCCTGCTCATGCCCCCTGTCACCCCTGTTCCCCCTATCCCCGCTCATGCCCTGTGTCTCTTTCTTGTTCCCCCCACCACCCCGCTCATGCCCCGTGTCTCCCCTGTTCCACTCACCCCCGCTCATGCCCCGTGTCTCTCTCTTGTTCCCTCCCACCCCCCGCTCATGCCCTGTATCTACCTCCGTTCCCCCCCACCCCCCGCTCATGCCCCGTGTCTCCCTCCTTTCCCCCCACCCCCCACTCATGCCCGTTTCTCCCCTATTCCCCCCACCCCCCGCTCATGCCCATGTGTCTCCCCTGTTCCCCCCACCCACCGCTCATGCCCTGTGTCTCCCTCCTTTCCCCCCACCCCCCGTGTCTCCCCTGTTCCCCCCAGCTCCCCCGCTCATGCCCCGTGTCTCCTTCCTTTTCCCCCCAATCCCTGCTCATGCCCCGTGTCTCCCCTGTTCCCCCCCACACCCCGCTCATGCCCACGTGTCTTCCCTGCGACCCCCACCACCCTGCTCATGCCCCGTGCCTCTCTCCTTTTCACCCCCACCCCCGCTCATGCCCCGTGTCTTTCTTGTTCCCCCACCCCTCGCTCAAGCCCCGTGTCTCCCTCCTTTTCCCCCCGCTCCTCCCTCATGCCCCGTGTCTCCCTCCTTTTCCCTCCCACCCCCTGCTCATGCCCTGTGTTCCCCCTGTTCCCCCTACCCCCCCACTCATGCCCACATGTCTCCCATGTTCCCCCCACCCCCGCTCATGCCCCGTGTCTCCCTCCTTTTCCCCCCACCCCCCGCTATTGCCCTGTGTCTCCCTCCTTTCACCCCCACCTCCCGCTCATGCCCCGTGTCTCCCTCCTTTTCCCCCCACCCCCCGCTCATGCCCCGTGTCTCCCCTGTCCGCCCACCCCCCGCTCATGCCCCATGTCTCCCCTGTCCCCCCACCCCCCGCTCATGCACCATGTCTCCCCTGTTCCCCCGAATCCCCGCTCATGCCCCGTGTCTCCCCTGTTCCCCCCACCCCCTGCTCAAGCCCCGTGTCTCTCCCCTTTTCCCCCCTACACCCCGCTCATGCCCCGTGTCTCCCCTGTCCCCCCGCTCATGCCCCATGTCTCCCTCCTTTCCCCCCCACTCCCCGCTCATGCCTCGTGTCTCCCTCCTTTTCCCCCCACGCCCCGCTCATGCCCCGTGTCTCCCCTGTTCCCCCCACCCCCTGCTCATGCCCTGTGTCTCCCCTGTTCCCCCCACCCCCCGCTCATGCCCCGTGTCTCTCTCTTGTCCCCCCACCCCCGCTCATGCCCACGTGTCTCCCTCCTTTCCCCCCACCTACTACTCATGCCCTGTGTCTCCCTCCTTTTCACCCCACCCCCCGCTCTTGCCCCGTGTCTCCCTCCTTTTCACCCAACCCCCGCTCATGCCCACATGTATCCTCTGTTCCCCCACCCCCGATCATGCCCCGTGTCTCCCTCCTTTTCCCCCCACCCCCCGCTCATGCCCCGTGTCTTCCCTGTTCCACCATCCCCCGCTCATGCCCCGTGTCACCCCTATTGCCCCCCACACCCTGCTCATGCCCCGTGTCTCCCCTGTTGCCCCCCACACCCTGCTCATGCCCCATGTCTCCCCTGTTCCCCCCCACCCCCTGCTCATGCCCTATGTCTCCCCTGTTGCCCCCCACACCCTGCTCATGCCCCGTGTCTCCCCTGTTTTCCCCCACCCCCCGCTCATGCCCTGTGTCTCCCTCCAGTTCCCCCCACCCCGCTCATGCCCCTTGTTTCCCCTGTTCCCCCACAGCCCCCACTCATGCCCTGTGTCTACCCTGTTCCCCCCCACCCCCGCTCATGCCACGTGTCTACATCTGTTCTCCCCACCCCCTGCTCATGTCCCATGTCTCCCCTGTTCCCCCACCCCCTGCTCATGCCCTGTGTCTCCCCTGTTCCCCCCTCACCCCTGCTCATGCCCTGTGCCTCACTCCTTTCCCCCCCACTCCCCACTCATGCCTCGTGTCTCCCTCCTTTTCCCCCCACCCCCTGCTCATGCCCCGTGTCTCCCCTGTTCCCCCCCACCCCCTGCTCATGCCCCGTGTCTCTCTCTTGTTCCCCCCACCCCCGCTCATGCCCACATGTCTCCCTCCTTTTCCCCCCACCTCCCGCTCATGCCCCGTGTCTCCCACCTTTTCACCCCACCCCCCGCTCATGCCCCGTGTCTCCCTCCTTTTCACCCCACCCCCGCTCATGCCCACGTGTCTCCCCTGTTCCCCCCACCCCCCGCTCATGCTCCGTGTCTCCCCTATTCCCCCCACCTCCCCGCTCATGCCCCATGTCTCCCTCCTTTCCCCCCACCCCCTTCTCATGCCCCGTGTCTCCCTCCTTTTCCCCCCACCCCCGGCTCATGCCCCATGTCTCCCTTGTTCCCCCCCACACCCTGCTCATGCCCACATGTCTCCCCTGTTCCCCACACCCCCCTGCTCATGCCCCGGGTCTCCCTCCTTTCCCCCCACTTCCCGCTCATGCCCCTTGTCTCTCTCTTGTTCCCCCCACCCCCTGCTCATGCCCCGTGTCTCCCCTGTTCAACCCCACCCCCCGCTCATGCCCCGTGTCTCCCTACTGTTCCCCCACCCCCCGCTCATGGCCCGTGTGTCTCTCTTGTTCCCCCACCCCTGCTCATGCCCTGTGTCTCCCTCCTTTTCCCCCCACCCCCCGCTCATGCCCCTTGTCTCCCCTGTTCCCCCCACTCCCCACTCATGCCCACATGTCTCCCCTGTTCCCCCGCACCCCCGCTCATGCCCCTTGTCTCACTACTGTTCCCCCACCCCCTGCTCATGGCCCGTGTGTCTCTCTTGTTCCCCCCACCCCCGCTCATGCCCTGTGTCTCCCTCCTTTTCCCCCACCACCCTCTCATGCTCCTTGTCTCCCCTGTTCCCCCCACTCCCCGCTCATGCCCATGTGTCTCCCCTGTTCCCCCCACCCTCCGCTCATGCCCCTTGTCTCCCTACTGTTCCCCCCACCCCCCGCTCATGCCCCGTGTCTCCCCTGTTCCCCCCACACCCCGCTCATGCCCACGTGTCTCCCCTGCTCCCCCCACCCCCCGCTCATGCCCCGTGCCTCTCTCCTTTTCACCCCCACAACCCGCTCATGCCCTGTGTATCTCTTGTCCCCCCACCCCTCGCTCATGCCCTGTGTCTACCTCCTTTTAACCCCCACCCCCTCTCATGCCCTGTGTCTCCCTCCTTTTCCCCCCCACCCCCCGCTCATGCCCCGTGTCTCCCCTGTTCCCCCCACCCCCCGCTCATGCCCCGTGTCTCCCCTGTTCAACCCCACCCCCCGCTCATACCCCGTGTCTCCCTACTGTTCCCCCACCCCCCGCTCATGGCCCGTGTGTCTCTCTTGTTCCCCCCACCCCCGCTCATGCCCTGTGTCTCCCTCCTTTTCCCCCCACCCCCCTCTCATGCCCCTTGTCTCCCCTGTTCCCCCCACCCTCCGCTCATTCCCCTTGTCTCCCTACTGATCCCCCCACCCCCCGTTCATGGCCCGTGTCCCTCTCTTGTTCCCCACACCCCCCGCTCATGGCCCGTGTCGCGGTCCTTTTCCCCCCCACCCCCCCGCTCATGCCCCGTGTCTCCCCTGTTCCAAACCCCACCGCCGCTCATGCCTCTTGTCTACCCCCATGCCCCGTGTCTCCCTCCTTTTCCCCCCACCCCGCTCATGCCCCGTATCTCCCTCCTTTCCCCCCACCCCCGCTCATGTCCCGCGTCTCCCCTGTTCCCCCCACCCCCGCTCATGACCTGTATCTATCTCTTGTTCCGCCCAGCACCCCGTTTATGCCCCATGTCTTCCCTGTTCCCCTCACCCCCCGCTCATGCCCCGTGTCTCTCTCTTGTTCCGTCCCACCCCCGCTCATGCCCCGTGTCTCCACTGTTCCCCCCACCCCGCTCATGCCCCGTGTCTCCCTCCTCTTCCCCCCATCCCCCGCTCATGCCCCGTGTCTCCCCTGTTCTACCCACCCCCCCCGCTCATGCCCTGTGTCTCCCTCCTTTTCCCCCCACCCCCTGTGTCTCCCCTGTTCCCCCCCACCCCCCGCTCATGCCCCTTGCCTCCCTACTGTTCCCCCACCCTTCGCTCACGGCCCGTGTCTCTCTCTTGTTCCCCCCCACCCCCCGCTAATGGCCTGTGTCTCCCTCCTTTCCCCCCCACCCCCCGCTCATGCCCCGTGTCTCCCCTGTTCCCCCCACCCCCCGCTCATGCCCCATGTCTACCTGCATGCCTGTGTCTCCCTCCTTTTCCCCTACCCCCGCTCATGCCCCATGTCTCCCTCCTTTTCCCCCCCACCCCCTGCTCATGCCCCCTGTCACCCCTGTTCCTCCTACCCCTGCTCATGCCCTGTGTCTCTCTCTTGTTCCCCCCACCACCCCGCTCATGCCCCGTGTCTCCCCTGTTCCACTCACCCCCGCTCATGCCCCGTGTCTCTCTTTGTTCCCTCCCACCCCCGCTCATGCCCTGTGTCTACCTCTGTTCCCCCCACCCCCGCTCATGCCCCGTGTCTCCCTCCTTTCCCTCCAACCCCCGCTCATGCCCGTTTCTCCCCTATTCCCCCACCCCCCGCTCATACCCATTTGTCTCCCCTGTTCCCCCCACCCACCGTTCATGCCCCGTGTCTCCCTCCTTTCCCCCCACCCCCCATGTCTCCCCTGTTCCCCCCACCTCCCCCGCTCATGCCCCGTGTCTCCTTCCTTTACCCCCACAACTCCCGCTCATACCCCGTGTCACCCCTGTTCCCCCCCACACCCCGCTCATGCCCACGTGTCTCCCCTGCTCCCCCACCCCCCGCTCATGCCCCCTGCCTCTCTCCTTTTCACCCCCACCTCCCGCTCATGCCCCGTGTCTCTCTTGTTCCCCCACCCCTCGCTCATGCCCTGTGTCTCCCTCCTTTTCCCCCCACTCCCCGCTCATGCCCCATGTCTCCCTCCTTTTCCCTCCCACCCCCTGCTCATGCCCCGTGTTCCCCCTGTTCCCCCTACCCCCCCACTCATGCCCACACGTCTCGCATGTTCCCCCCACCCCTGCTCATGCCCCGTGTCTCCCTCCTTATCCCCCCAGCCCCCGCTATTGCCCATGTCTCCCTCCTTTCCCCCCACCCCCCGCTCATGCCTCGTGTCTCCCTCCTTTTCCCCCCACCCCCTGCTCATGCCCCGTGTCTCCCCTGTCCGCCCACCCCCCGCTCATGCCCCGTGTCTCCCCTGTCCCCCCACCCCCCGCTCATGCCCCATGTCTCCGCTGTTCCTCCGCCCCCCACTCATGCCCCGTGTCTCCCCTGTTTCCCCCACCCCCTGCTCAAGCCCCGTGTCTCCCCCTTTTCCCCCCCACACCCCACTCATGCCCCGTGTCTCCCCTGTCCCCCCCGCTCATGCCCCGTGTCTCCCTCCTTTCCCCCCCACTCCCCACTCATGCCTCGTGTCTCCCTCCTTTTCCCCCCATGCCCCGCTCATGCCCCGTGTCTTCCCTGTTCCCCCCACCCCCTGCTCATGCCCTGTGTCTCCCCTGTTCCCCCCACCCCCTGCTCATGCCCCATGTCTCTATCTTGTTCCCACCACCCCCGCTCATGCCCACGTGTCTCCCTCCTTTTCCCCCCCACCTACCACTCATGCCCCGTGTCTCCCTCCTTTTCACCCCACCCCCTGCTCTTGCCCCATGTCTCCCTCCTTTTCACCCCACCCCCCCGCTCATGCCCACTTGTCTCCCCTGTTCCCCCCACCCCCGATCATGCCCCGTGTCTCCCTCCTTTTCCCCCCACCCCCCGCTCATGCCCGGTGTCTTCCCTGTTCCCTCCATTCCCCGCTCATGCCCCGTGTCTCCCCTATTGCCCCCACACCCTCCTCATGCCCTGTGTCTCCCCTGTTGCCCCCCACACCCTGCTCATGCCCCGTGTCTCCTCTGTTCCCCCCCACCCCCTGCTCATGCCCCATGTCTCCCCTGTTGCCCCCACACCCTGCTCATTCCCCGTGTCTCCCTCCCGTTCCCTCCACCCCCTGCTCATGCCCCGTGTTTCCCCTGTTCCCCCACACCCACCACTCATGCCCCGTGTCTCCTCTGTTCCACCCCACCCCCGCTCATGCCACGTGTCTACATCCGTTCCGCCCAACCCCTGCTCATGCCCCATGTCTCCCCTGTTTCCCCACCCCCTGCTCATGCCCTGTGTCTCCCCTGTTCCCCCCTCACCCCTGCTCATGCCCCGTGTCTCCCTCCTTTCCCCCCACTCCCCACTCATGCCTCGTGTCTCCCTCCTTTTCGCCCCAACCCCCGCTCATGCCCCGTGTCTCCACTGTTCCTCCCCACCCCCCGCTCATGCCCTGTGTCTCCCCTGTTCCCCCCACCCCCCGCTCATGCCCCCTGTCTCTCTCTTGTTCCCCCCACCCCCGCTCATGCCCAAGTGTCTCCCTCCTTTTCCCCCACCTCGCGCTCATGCCCCGTGTCTCACACCTTTTCACCCCACCCACCGCTCATGCCCCGTGTCTCCCTCCTTTTCACCTCACCCCCCGCTCATGCCCACGTGTCTCCCCTGTTCCCCCCACTCCCCGCTCATGCTCTGTGTCTCCCCTATTCCCCCCACATCCCTGCTCATGCCCCATGTCTCCCTCCTTTCCCCCCACCCCCTGCTCATGCCCCGTGTCTCCCCTGTTCCCCCCACCTGCTGCTCATGCCCTGTTTCTCCTTCCTTTTCCACCCACCCCCGGGTCATGCCCCGTGTCTCCCTTGTTCCCCCATCCCCCGCTCATGCCCCGGGTCTCCCTCCTTTCCCCCCACTTCCTGCTCATGCCCCGTGTCTCTCTCTTGTTCCCCCCACCCCCCACTCATGCCCCGTGTCTCCCTCCTTTTCACCCCACCACCCGCTCATGCCCCGTGTCTCCCTCCTTTCCCCCCACCCCCCGCGCATGCCCTTTGTCTCCCTCCTTTCCCCCCACCCCTGCTCATGCCCCATGTCTCCCCTGTTCCCCCACCCCCTGCTCATGCCCTGTGTCTCCCCTGTTCAGCCACACCCTGCCAATCATTCCCCATGTCTCCCTCCTTCCCCCCCACCCCTGCTCATGCCCCGTGTCGCCCCTGTTCCCCCCACCCCCGCTCATGCCCTGTGTCTCCCTCCTTTTCCCCCCACCCCCCGCTCATGCCCACGTGTCTCCCCTGTTCTCCCCTATCCCCCGCTCATGCCACCGTGTCTCCCCTGTTCCCCCAACCCCCCGCTCATGCCCCTTGTCTCCCTACTGTTCCCCCCACCCTTCACTCATGGCCCTTGTGGCTCTCTTGTTCCCCCCACCCCCTGCCCATGCCCTGTGTCTTCCTCCTTCCCCCCCACCCCCCGCTCATGCCCTGTGTCTCCCCTGTTCCCCCCACCCCCCACTCATGCCCCCTGTCTACCTCCATGCCCGTGTCTCCCTCCTTTTGCCCCCACCCCCGCTCATGCCCCATGTCTCCCTCCTTTTCCCCCCACCCCCTGCTCATGCCCCCTGTCACACCTGTTCCCCCTACTCCTGCTCATGCCCTGTGTCTCTCTCTTGGTCCCCCCCACCACCCCGCTTATGCCCCGTGTCTCCCCTGTTCCCCTCACCACCGCTCATGCCCCGTGTCTCTCTCTTCTTCCCTCCCACCCCCCGCTCATGCCCCGTGTCTACCTCCGTTCCCCCCCACCCCCGCTCATGACCCGTGTCTCCCTCCTTTCCACCCCCACCCCCTGCTCATGCACGTTTCTCCCCTATTCCCCCCATCCCCCGCTCATGCCCACGTGTCTCCCCTGTTCCCCCCACCCACCGCTCTGTTCCCCCCACCCACCGCTCATGCCCCGTGCCTCTCTCCTTTTCACCCCCACCCCCGCTTATGCCCTGTGTCTCACTTGTTCCCCCACCCCTCGCTCATGCCCTGTGTCTCCCTCCTTTCCCCCCACCCCCCTCTCATGCCCTGTGTCTCCCTCTTTTTCCCTCCCACCCCCTGCTCATGCCCTGTGTTCCCCCTGTTCCCCCACCCCCCGCTCATGCCCACGTGTCTCCCATGTTCCCCCACCCCCGCTCATGCCCCATGTCTCCCTCATTTTTCCCCCGCCCCCCTCTATTGCCCCGTGTCTCCCTCCTTTCCCCCCCACCCCCCGCTCATGCCACGTGTCTCCCCTGTTCCCCACACCCCCCGCTCATGCCACGGGGGGCAAACCTGTTCAACCCCACCCCCCGCTCATGCCCCGTGTCTCCCTACTGTTCCCCCACCCCCCGCTCATGGCCCGTGTGTCTCTCTTGTTCCCCCACCCCCCGCTCATGCCCTGTCTTTCCCTCCTTTTCCCCCAACCCACGCTCATGCCCCTTGTCTCCCCTGTTCCCCCCACCCCCCACTCATGCCCACGTGTCTCCCCTGTTCCCCCCACCCCCCTGCTCATGCCCTGTGTCTCCCCTGTTCCCCCCTCACCCCTGCTCATGCCCCGTGTCTCCCTCCTTTCCCCCACTCCCCACTCATGCCTCGTGTCTCCCTCCTTTTCGCCCCAACCCCCGCTCATGCCCCGTGTCTCCACTGTTCCTCCCCACCCCCCGCTCATGCACTGTGTCTCCCCTGTTCCGCCCACCCCCCGCTCATGCCCCCTGTCTCTCTCTTGTTCCCCCCACCCCCGCTCATGCCCAAGTGTCTCCCTCCTTTTCCCCCACCTCGCGCTCATGCCCCGTGTCTCACACCTTTTCACCCCACCCACCGCTCATGCCCCGTGTCTCCCTCCTTTTCACCTCACCCCCCGCTCATGCCCACGTGTCTCCCCTGTTCCCCCCACTCCCTGCTCATGCTCTGTGTCTCCCCTATTCCCCCCACATCCCTGCTCATGCCCCATGTCTCCCTCCTTTCCCCCCACCCCCTGCTCATGCCCCGTGTCTCCCCTGTTCCCCCCACCTGCTGCTCATGCCCTGTTTCTCCTTCCTTTTCCACCCACCCCCGGGTCATGCCCCGTGTCTCCCTTGTTCCCCCATCCCCCGCTCATGCCCCGGGTCTCCCTCCTTTCCCCCCACTTCCTGCTCATGCCCCGTGTCTCTCTCTTGTTCCCCCCACCCCCCACTCATGCCCCGTGTCTCCCTCCTTTTCACCCCACCACCCGCTCATGCCCCGTGTCTCCCTCCTTTCCCCCCACCCCCCGCTCATGCCCTTTGTCTCCCTCCTTTCCCCCCACCCCTGCTCATGCCCCATGTCTCCCCTGTTCCCCCACCCCCTGCTCATGCCCTGTGTCTCCCCTGTTCAGCCACACCCCGCCAATCATTCCCCATGTCTCCCTCCTTCCCCCCCACCCCTGCTCATGCCCCGTGTCGCCCCTGTTCCCCCCACCCCCGCTCATGCCCTGTGCCTCCCTCCTTTTCCCCCCACCCCCCGCTCATGCCCACGTGTCTCCCCTGTTCTCCCCTATCCCCCGCTCATGCCACCGTGTCTCCCCTGTTCCCCCAACCCCCCGCTCATGCCCCTTGTCTCCCTACTGTTCCCCCCACCCTTCACTCATGGCCCTTGTGGCTCTCTTGTTCCCCCCACCCCCCGCCCATGCCCTGTGTCTCCCTCCTTCCCACCCACCCCCCGCTCATGCCCTGTGTTTCCCCTGTTCCCCCCATCCCCTGCTCATGCCCCCTGTCACACCTGTTCCCCCTACTCCTGCTCATGCCCTGTGTCTCTCTCTTGGTCCCCCCCACCACCCCGCTTATGCCCCGTGTCTCCCCTGTTCCCCTCACCACCGCTCATGCCCCGTGTCTCTCTCTTCTTCCCTCCCACCCCCCGCTCATGCCCCGTGTCTACCTCCGTTCCCCCCCACCCCCGCTCATGACCCGTGTCTCCCTCCTTTCCACCCCCACCCCCTGCTCATGCCCGTTTCTCCCCTATTCCCCCATCCCCCGCTCATGCCCACGTGTCTCCCCTGTTCCCCCCACCCACCGCTCATGCCCCGTGCCTCTCTCCTTTTCACCCCCACCCCCGCTTATGCCCCGTGTCTCACTTGTTCCCCCACCCCTCGCTCATGCCCTGTGTCTCCCTCCTTTCCCCCCACCCCCCTCTCATGCCCTGTGTCTCCCTCTTTTTCCCTCCCACCCCCTGCTCATGACCTGTGTTCCCCCTGTTCCCCCCACCCCCCGCTCATGCCCACGTGTCTCCCATGTTCCCCCCACCCCCGCTCATGCCCCATGTCGCCCTCCTTTTTCCCCCGCCCCCCTCTATTGCCCCGTGTCTCCCTCCTTTCCCCCCCACCCCCCGCTCATGCCACGTGTCTCCCCTGTTCCCCCCACCCCCCGCTCATGCCACGGGGGGCAAACCTGTTCAACCCCACCCCGCGCTCATGACCCGTGTCTCCCTACTGTTCCCCCACCCCCCGCTCATGGCCCGTGTGTCTCTCTTGTTCCCCCACCCCCCGCTCATGCCCTGTCTTTCCCTCCTTTTCCCCCAACCCACGCTCATGCCCCTTGTCTCCCCTGTTCCCCCCACCCCCCACTCATGCCCACGTGTCTCCCCTGTTCCCCCCACCCCCTGCTCATGCCCACGTGTCTCCCATGTTCCCCCCACCCCCGCTCATGCCCCATGTCTCCCTCCTTTCCCCCCCACCCCCCTCTATTGCCCCGTGTCTCCCTCCTTTCCACCCCACCCCCGCTCATGCCCCGTGTCTCCCTCCTTTCCCCCCCACCCCCGCTCATGCCATTTGTCTCCCCTGTTCCCCCCACCCCCCACTCATGCCCCATGTCTACCTCCATGCCCGTGTCTCCCTCCTTTTGCCCCCACCCCCGCTCATGCCCCATGTCTCCCTCCTTTTCCCCCCACCCCCTGCTCATGCCCCCTGTCACACCTGTTCCCCCTACTCCTGCTCATGCCCTGTGTCTCTCTCTTGGTCCCTCCCACCCCCCGCTCATGCCCCGTGTCTACCTCCGTTCCCCCCCACCCCCGCTCATGACCCGTGTCTCCCTCCTTTCCACCCCCACCCCCTGCTCATGCCCGTTTCTCCCCTATTCCCCCCATCCCCCGCTCATGGCCCGTGTGTCTCTCTTGTTCCCCCACCCCCCGCTCATGCCCTGTCTTTCCCTCCTTTTCCCCCAACCCACGCTCATGCCCCTTGTCTCCCCTGTTCCCCCCACCCCCCACTCATGCCCACGTGTCTCCCCTGTTCCCCCCACCCCCCGCTCATGCCCACGTGTCTCCCATGTTCCCCCCACCCCTGCTCATGCCCCATGTCTCCCTCCTTTCCCCCCCACCCCCCTCTATTGCCCCGTGTCTCCCTCCTTTCCACCCCACCCCCGCTCATGCCCCGTGTCTCCCTCCTTTCCCCCCCACCCCCGCTCATGCCATTTGTCTCCCCTGTTCCCCCACCCCCCTCTCATGCCCCTTGTCTCCCCTGTTCCCCCCACTCCCCGCTCATGCCCATGTGTCTCCCCTGTTCCCCCCACCCTCTGCTCATGCCCCTTGTCTCCCTACTGTTCCCCCACCCCCGCTCATGCCCTGTGTCTCCCTCCTTTTCCCCCCACCCCCCTCTCATGCCCCTTGTCTTCCCTGTTCCCCCCATTCCCCACTCATGCCCATGTGTCTCCTCTGTTCCCCCCCACCCTCCGCTCATGCCCCTTGTCTCCCTACTGTTCCCCCCACCCCACGCTCATGCCCCGTGTCTCCCCTGTTCCCCCCACCCCCCGCTCATGCCTCTTGTCTACCCCTATGCCCCATGTGTCCCTCCTTTTCCCCCCCACCTCGCTCATGCCCCGTGTCTCCCTCCTTTCCCCCCACCCCCGCTCATGTCCCGCATCTCCCCTGTTCCCCCCACCCCCGCTCATGCCCTGTGTCTCTCTCTTGTTCCGCCCACCACCCCGTTTATGCCCCGTGTCTCCCCTGTTCCCCTCACCCCCTGCTCATGCCCCGTGTCTCTCTCTTGTTCCGTCCCACCCCCCGCTCATGCCCCGTGTCTCCACTGTTCCCCCCACCCCCGCTCATGCCCTGTGTCTCCCTCCTTTTCCCCACATCCCCCGCTCATGCCCCGTGTCTCCCCTATTCCCCTCACCCCCCGCTCATGGCCACATGTCTCCCCTGTTCCCCCCAGCCGCCGCTCATGCCCCGTGTCTCCCTCCTTTTCCCTCCACCCCCCGCTCATGCCCGGTGTCTCCCCTGTCCCTCCCCACTCCCCGCTCATGCCTGGTGTCTCCCCTGTTCTACCCACCCCCCCGCTCATACCCCGTGTCTCCCTCCTTTCTCCCCCACCCCCCGTGTCTCCCCTGTTCCCCCCCACCCCCCGCTCATGCCCCTTGTCTCCCTACTGTTCCCCCCACCCTTGGCTCATGGCCCGTGTCTCTCTCTTGTTCCCCCACACCCCCCACTAATGGCCTGTGTCTCCCTCCTTCCCCCCCACCCCCCGCTCATGCCCCGTGTCTCCCCTGTTCCCCCCACCCCCTGCTCATGCCCCATGTCTACCTGCATGCCTGTGCCTCCCTCCTTTTCCCCCACCCCCGCTCATGCCCCATGTCTCCCTCCTTTTCCCCCCCACCCCCTGCTCATGCCCCCTGTCACCCCTGTTCCCCCTACCCCTGCTCATGCCCTGTGTCTCTCTCTTGTTCCCCCCACCACCCCACTCATGCCCCGTGTCTCCCCTGTTCCACTCACCCCCGCTCATGCCCCGTGTCTCTCTCTTGTTCCCTCCCACCCCCCGCTCATGCCCTGTGTCTACCTCCGTTCCCCCCCACCCCCCGCTCATGCCCCGTGTCTCCCTCCTTCCCCCCCACCCCCGCTCATGCCCGTTTCTCCCCTATTCCCCCCACCCCCGCTCATGTCCATGTGTCTCCCCTGTTCCCCCACCCACCGCTCATGCCCTTTGTCTCCCTCCTTTCCCCCCACCCCCGTGTCTCCCCTGTTCCCCCCACCTCCCCCGCTAATGCCCTGTGCCTCCTTCCTTTTACCCCCCAACCCCTGCTCATGCCCCGTGTCTCCCCTGTTCCCCCCCACACCTCGCTCATGCCCACGTGTCTCCCCTGCTCCCCCCACCCCCCGCTCATGCCCCGTGCCTCTCTCCTTTTCACCCCCACCCCCCGCTCATGCCCCGTGTCTCTCTTGTTCCCCCACCCCTCGCTCATGCCCCGTGTCTCCCTCCTTTTCCCCCCACTCCCCGCTCATGCCCCGTGTCTCCCTCCTTTTCCCTCCCACCCCCTGCTCATGCACCGTGTTCCCCCTGTTCCCCCTACCCCCCCACTCATGCCCAAATGTCTCCCATGTTCCCCCCACCCCCGCTCATGCCCCGTGTCTCCCTCCATTTCCCCCCCACCCCCCGCTCATGCCCCATGTCTCCCCTGTTCCCCCGACACCCCGCTCATGCCCCATGTCTCCCCTGTTCCCCCCACCCCCTGCTCAAGCCCCGTGTCTCCCCCCTTTCCCCCCCACACCCCGCTCATGCCCCGTGTCTCCCTCCTTTCCCCCCCACCTCCGCTCATGCCACGTGTCTCCCCTGTTCCCCCCACCCCCCTCTCATGCCCCTTGTCTCCCCTGTTCCCCCCACTCCCCGCTCATGCCCATGTGTCTCCCCTGTTCCCCCCCACCCTCTGCTCATGCCCCTTGTCTCCCTACTTTTCCCCCCACCCCCGCTCATGCCCTGTGTCTCCCTCCTTTTCCCCCCACCCCCCTCTCATGCCCCTTGTCTTCCCTGTTCCCCCCACTCCCCACTCATGCCCATGTGTCTCCCCTGTTCCCCCCACCCTCCGTTCATGCCCCTTGTCTCCCTACTGTTCCCCCCACCCCACGCTCATGCCCCGTGTCTCCCCTGTTCCCCCCACCCCCCGCTCATGCCTCGTGTCTACCCCTATGCCCCATGTCTCCCTCCTTTTCCCCCCCACCTCGCTCATGCCCCGTGTCTCCCTCCTTTCCCCCCACCCCCGCTCATGTCCCACGTCTCCCCTGTTCCCCCCACCCCCGATCATGCCCTGTGTCTCTCTCTTGTTCCGCCCACCACCCTGTTTATGCCCCGTGTCTCCCCTGTTCCCCTCACCCCCTGCTCATGCCCCGTGTCTCTCTCTTGTTCCGTCCCACCCCCCGCTCATGCCCCGTGTCTCCACTGTTCCCCCCACCCCCGCTCATGCCCTGTGTCTCCCTCCTTTTCCCCACATCCCCCGCTCATGCCCCGTGTCTCCCCTATTCCCCTCACCCCCCGCTCATGGCCACATGTCTCCCCTGTTCCCCCCAGCCGCCGCTCATGCCCCGTGTCTCCCTCCTTTTCCCTCCACCCCCCGCTCATGCCCGGTGTCTCCCCTGTCCCTCCCCACTCCCCGCTCATGCCTGGTGTCTCCCCTGTTCTACCCACCCCCCCAGTCATACCCCGTGTCTCCCTCCTTTCTCCCCCACCCCCCGTGTCTCCCCTGTTCCCCCCCACCCCCCGCTCATGCCCCTTGTCTCCCTACTGTTCCCCCCACCCTTGGCTCATGGCCCGTGTCTCTCTCTTGTTCCCCCCCACCCCCCGCTAATGGCCTGTGTCTCCCTCCTTCCCCCCCACCCCCCGCTCATGCCCCATGTCTCCCCTGTTCCCCCCACCCCCCGCTCATGCCCCATGTCTACCTGCATGCCTGTGCCTCCCTCCTTTTCCCCCACCCCCGCTCATGCCCCATGTCTCCCTCCTTTTCCCCCCCACCCCCTGCTCATGCCCCCTGTCACCACTGTTCCCCCTACCCCCGCTCATGCCCTGTGTCTCTCTCTTGTTCCCCCCACCACCCCACTCATGCCCCGTGTCTCCCCTGTTCCACTCACCCCCGCTCATGCCCCGTGTCTCTCTCTTGTTCCCTCCCACTCCCCGCTCATGCCCTGTGTCTACCTCCGTTCCCCCCCACCCCCCGCTCATGCCCCGTGTCTCCCTCCTTCCCCCCCACCCCCGCTCATGCCCGTTTCTCCCCTATTCCCCCCACCCCCCGCTCATGTCCATGTGTCTCCCCTGTTCCCCCCACCCACCGCTCATGCCCTGTGTCTCCCTCCTTTCCCCCCCACCCCCCGTGTCTCCCCTGTTCCCCCCACCTCCCCCGCTAATGCCCCGTGTCTCCTTCCTTTTACCCCCCAACCCCCGCTCATGCCCCGTGTCTCCCCTGTTCCCCCCCACACCTCGCTCATGCCCACGTGTCTCCCCTGCTCCCCCCACCCCCCGCTCATGCCCCGTGCCTCTCTCCTTTTCACCCCCACCCCCCGCTCATGCCCCGTGTCTCTCTTGTTCCCCCACCCCTCGCTCATGCCCCGTGTCTCCCTCCTTTTCCCCCCACTCCCCGCTCATGCCCCGTGTCTCCCTCCTTTTCCCTCCCACCCCCTGCTCATGCACCGTGTTCCCCCTGTTCCCCCTACCCCCCCACTCATGCCCAAATGTCTCCCATGTTCCCCCCACCCCCGCTCATGCCCCGTGTCTCCCTCCTTTTCCCCCCCACCCCCCGCTCATGCCCCGTGTCTCCCCTGTCCGCCCACCCCCTGCTCATGCCCCGTGTCTCCCCTGTCCCCCCACCCCCCGCTCATGCCCCATGTCTCCCCTGTTCCCCCGACACCCCGCTCATGTCCCGCGTCTCCCCTGTTCCCCCCACCCCCTGCTCAAGCCCCGTGTCTCCCCCCTTTCCCCCCCACACCCCGCACATGCCCCGTGTCTCCCTCCTTTCCCCCCCACTCCCCGCTCATGCCTCCTGTCTCCCTCCTTTTCCCCCCACTCCCCGCTCATGTCCCGTGTCTCCCCTGTTCCCCCCACCCCCTGCTCATGCCCTGTGTCTCCCCTGTTCCCCCCACCCCCCGCTCATGCCCCGTGTCTCTATCTTGTTCCCACCACCCCCGCTCATGCCCACGTGTCTCCCTCCTTTTCCCCCCACCTACCACTCATGCCCCGTGTCTCCCTCCTTTTCACCCCACCCCCCGCTCTTGCCCCGTGTCTCCCTCCTTTCCCCCCACCCCCGTGTCTCCCCTGTTCCCCCCACCTCCCCCGCTAATGCCCCGTGTCTCCTTCCTTTTACCCCGCAACCCCCGCTCATGCCCCGTGTCTCCCCTGTTCCCCCCCACACCTCGCTCATGCCCACGTGTCTCCCCAGCTCCCCCCACCCCCCCACTCATGCCCCGTGCCTCTCTCCTTTTCACCCCCACCCCCCGCTCATGCCCCGTGTCTCTCTTGTTCCCCCACCCCTCGCTCATGCACCGTGTCTCCCTCCTTTTCCCCCACTCCCCGCTCATGCCCCGTGTCTCCCTCCTTTTCCCTCCCACCCCCTGCTCATGCACCGTGTTCCCCCTGTTCCCCCTACCCCCCCACTCATGCCCACATGTCTCCCATGTTCCCCCCACCCCCGCTCATGCCCCGTGTCTCCCTCCTTTTCCCCCCCACCCCCCGCTCATGCCCCGTGTCTCCCCTGTCCGCCCACCCCCTGCTCATGCCCCGTGTCTCCCCTGTCCCCCCACCCCCCGCTCATGCCCCATGTCTCCCCTGTTCCCCCGACCCCCCGCTCATGCTCCCCGCTCATGCCTCGTGTCTCCCTCCTTTTCCCCCCACTCCCCGCTCATGTCCCGTGTCTCCCCTGTTCCCCCCACCCCCTGCTCATGCCCTGTGTCTCCCCTGTTCCCCCCACCCCCCGCTCATGCCCCGTGTCTCTATCTTGTTCCCACCACCCCCACTCATGCCCACGTGTCTCACTCCTTTTCCCCCCACCTACCACTCATGCCCCGTGTCTCCCTCCTTTTCACCCCACCCCCCGCTCTTGCCCCGTGTCTCCCTCCTTTTCACCCCACCCCCCGCTCATGCCCACGTGTCTCACCTGTTCCCCCCACCCCCGATCATGCCCCGTGTCTCCCTCCTTTTCCCCCACCCCCCGCTCATGCCCCGTGTCTTCCCTGTTCCCTCCATTCCCCGCTCATGCCCCGTGTCTCCCCTATTGCCCCCCACACCCTGCTCATGCCCCGTGTCTCCCCTGTTGCCCCCCACACCCTGCTCATGCTCCGTGTCTCCCCTGTTCCTCACACCCACCACTCATGCCCCGTGTCTCCTCTGTTCCCCCCCACCCCCACTCATGCCACGTGTCTACATCCGTTCCCACAACCCCTGCTCATGCCCCAAGTCTCCCCTGTTCCCCCACCCCCTGCTCATGCCCTGTGTCTCCCCTGTTCCCCCCTCACCCCTGCTCATGCCCCGTGTCTCCCTCCTTTCCCACCACTCCCCACTCATGCCTCGTTTCTCCCTTCTTTTCGCCCCACCCCCCGCTCATGCCCCATGTCTCCCCTGTTCCCCCCACCCCCGCTCATTCCCCGTGTCTCCCCTGTTCCCCCCACCCCCCGCTCATGCCCCGTGTCTCTCTCTTGTTTCCCCCACCCCGCTCATGCCCACGTGTCTCCCTCCTTTTCCCCCCCACCTCCCGCTCATGCCCCGTGTCTCACACCTTTTCACCCCACCCACCGCTCATGCCCTGTGTCTCCCTCCTTTTCACCCCACCCCCCGCTCATGCCCACGTGTCTCCCCTGTTCCCCCCACCCCCCGTGTCTCCCCTGTTCCCCCCACCTCCCCCGCTAATGCCCCGTGTCTCCTTCCTTTTACCCCCCAACCCCCGCTCATGCCCCGTGTCTCCCCTGTTCCCCCCACACCTCGCTCATGCCCACGTGTCTCCCCTGCTCCCCCCACCCCCCGCTCATGCCCCGTGCCTCTCTCCTTTTCACCCCCACCCCCCGCTCATGCCCCGTGTCTCTCTTGTTCCCCCACCCCTCGCTCATGCCCCGTGTCTCCCTCCTTTTCCCCCCACTCCCCGCTCATGCCCCGTGTCTCCCTCCTTTTCCCTCCCACCCCCTGCTCATGCACCGTGTTCCCCCTGTTCCCCCTACCCCCCCACTCATGCCCAAATGTCTCCCATGTTCCCCCCACCCCCGCTCATGCCCCGTGTCTCCCTCCTTTTCCCCCCCACCCCCCGCTCATGCCCCGTGTCTCCCCTGTCCGCCCACCCCCTGCTCATGCCCCGTGTCTCCCCTGTCCCCCCACCCCCCGCTCATGCCCCATGTCTCCCCTGTTCCCCCGACACCCCGCTCATGCCCCGCGTCTCCCCTGTTCCCCCCACCCCCTGCTCAAGCCCCGTGTCTCCCCCTTTTCCCCCCCACACCCCGCTCATGCCCCGTGTCTCCCTCCTTTCCCCCCCACTCCCCGCTCATGCCTCCTGTCTCCCTCCTTTTCCCCCCACTCCCCGCTCATGTCCCGTGTCTCCCCTGTTCCCCCCACCCCCTGCTCATGCCCTGTGTCTCCCCTGTTCCCCCCATCCCCCGCTCATGCCCCGTGTCTCCCTCCTTTTCCCCCCACTCCCCGCTCATGCCCCGTGTCTCCCTTCTTTTCCCTCCCACCCCCTGCTCATGCACCGTGTTCCCCCTGTTCCCCCTACCCCCCCACTCATGCCCAAATGTCTCCCATGTTCCCCCCACCCCCGCTCATGCCCCGTGTCTCCCTCCTTTTCCCCCCCACCCCCCGCTCATGCCCCGTGTCTCCCCTGTCCGCCCACCCCCTGCTCATGCCCCGTGTCTCCCCTGTCCCCCCACCCCCCGCTCATGCCCCATGTCTCCCCTGTTCCCCCGACACCCCGCTCATGCCCCGCGTCTCCCCTGTTCCCCCCACCCCCTGCTCAAGCCCCGTGTCTCCCCCCTTTCCCCCCCACACCCCGCACATGCCCCGTGTCTCCCTCCTTTCCCCCCCACTCCCCGCTCATGCCTCCTGTCTCCCTCCTTTTCCCCCCACTCCCCGCTCATGTCCCGTGTCTCCCCTGTTCCCCCCACCCCCTGCTCATGCCCTGTGTCTCCCCTGTTCCCCCCACCCCCCGCTCATGCCCCGTGTCTCTATCTTGTTCCCACCACCCCCGCTCATGCCCACGTGTCTCCCTCCTTTTCCCCCCACCTACCACTCATGCCCCGTGTCTCCCTCCTTTTCACCCCACCCCCCGCTCTTGCCCCGTGTCTCCCTCCTTTCCCCCCACCCCCGTGTCTCCCCTGTTCCCCCCACCTCCCCCGCTAATGCCCCGTGTCTCCTTCCTTTTACCCCGCAACCCCCGCTCATGCCCCGTGTCTCCCCTGTTCCCCCCCACACCTCGCTCATGCCCACGTGTCTCCCCAGCTCCCCCCACCCCCCCACTCATGCCCCGTGCCTCTCTCCTTTTCACCCCCACCCCCCGCTCATGCCCCGTGTCTCTCTTGTTCCCCCACCCCTCGCTCATGCACCGTGTCTCCCTCCTTTTCCCCCACTCCCCGCTCATGCCCCGTGTCTCCCTCCTTTTCCCTCCCACCCCCTGCTCATGCACCGTGTTCCCCCTGTTCCCCCTACCCCCCCACTCATGCCCACATGTCTCCCATGTTCCCCCCACCCCCGCTCATGCCCCGTGTCTCCCTCCTTTTCCCCCCCACCCCCCGCTCATGCCCCGTGTCTCCCCTGTCCGCCCACCCCCTGCTCATGCCCCGTGTCTCCCCTGTCCCCCCACCCCCCGCTCATGCCCCATGTCTCCCCTGTTCCCCCGACCCCCCGCTCATGCTCCCCGCTCATGCCTCGTGTCTCCCTCCTTTTCCCCCCACTCCCCGCTCATGTCCCGTGTCTCCCCTGTTCCCCCCACCCCCCGCTCATGCCCCGTGTCTCCCTTATTTTCCACCCACCCCCGCTCATGCCCACGTGTCACCACTGTTCCCCCCACCCCCGATCATGCCCCGTGTCTCCCTCCTTTTCCCCCCACCCCCCGCTCATGCCCCGTGTCTTCCCTGTTCCCTCCATTCCCCGCTCATGCCCCGTGTCTCCCCTATTGCCCCCCACACCCTGCTCATGCCCCGTGTCTCCCCTGTTGCCCCCCACACCCTGCTCATGCTCCGTGTCTCCCCTGTTCCTCACACCCACCACTCATGCCCCGTGTCTCCTCTGTTCCCCCCCACCCCCACTCATGCCACGTGTCTACATCCGTTCCCACAACCCCTGCTCATGCCCCAAGTCTCCCCTGTTCCCCCACCCCCTGCTCATGCCCTGTGTCTCCCCTGTTCCCCCCTCACCCCTGCTCATGCCCCGTGTCTCCCTCCTTTCCCACCACTCCCCACTCATGCCTCGTTTCTCCCTTCTTTTCGCCCCACCCCCCGCTCATGCCCCATGTCTCCCCTGTTCCCCCCACCCCCGCTCATTCCCCGTGTCTCCCCTGTTCCCCCCACCCCCCGCTCATGCCCCGTGTCTCTCTCTTGTTTCCCCCACCCCGCTCATGCCCACGTGTCTCCCTCCTTTTCCCCCCACCTCCCGCTCATGCCCCGTGTCTCACACCTTTTCACCCCACCCACCGCTCATGCCCTGTGTCTCCCTCCTTTTCACCCCACCCCCCGCTCATGCCCACGTGTCTCCCCTGTTCCCCCCACCCCCCGTGTCTCCCCTGTTCCCCCCACCTCCCCCGCTAATGCCCCGTGTCTCCTTCCTTTTACCCCCCAACCCCCGCTCATGCCCCGTGTCTCCCCTGTTCCCCCCACACCTCGCTCATGCCCACGTGTCTCCCCTGCTCCCCCCACCCCCCGCTCATGCCCCATGCCTCTCTCCTTTTCACCCCCGCCCCCCGCTCATGCCCCATGTCTCTCTTGTTCCCCCACCCCTCGCTCATGCCCCGTGTCTCCCTCCTTTTCCCCCCACTCCCCGCTCATGCCCCGTGTCTCCCTCCTTTTCCCTCCCACCCCCTGCTCATGCACCGTGTTCCCCCTGTTCCCCCTACCCCCCCACTCATGCCCAAATGTCTCCCATGTTCCCCCCACCCCCGCTCATGCCCCGTGTCTCCCTCCTTTTCCCCCCCACCCCCCGCTCATGCCCCGTGTCTCCCCTGTCCGCCCACCCCCTGCTCATGCCCCGTGTCTCCCCTGTCCCCCCACCCCCTGCTCATGCCCCATGTCTCCCCTGTTCCCCCGACACCCCGCTCATGCCCCGCGTCTCCCCTGTTCCCCCCACCCCCTGCTCAAGCCCCGTGTCTCCCCCTTTTCCCCCCCACACCCCGCTCATGCCCCGTGTCTCCCTCCTTTCCCCCCCACTCCCCGCTCATGCCTCCTGTCTCCCTCCTTTTCCCCCCACTCCCCGCTCATGTCCCGTGTCTCCCCTGTTCCCCCCACCCCCTGCTCATGCCCTGTGTCTCCCCTGTTCCCCCCACCCCCCGCTCATGCCCCGTGTCTCCCTCCTTTTCCCCCCACTCCCCGCTCATGCCCCGTGTCTCCCTCCTTTTCCCTCCCACCCCCTGCTCATGCACCGTGTTCCCCCTGTTCCCCCTACCCCCCCACTCATGCCCAAATGTCTCCCATGTTCCCCCCACCCCCGCTCATGCCCCGTGTCTCCCTCCTTTTCCCCCCCACCCCCCGCTCATGCCCCGTGTCTCCCCTGTCCGCCCACCCCCTGCTCATGCCCCGTGTCTCCCCTGTCCCCCCACCCCCCGCTCATGCCCCATGTCTCCCCTGTTCCCCCGACACCCCGCTCATGCCCCGCGTCTCCCCTGTTCCCCCCACCCCCTGCTCAAGCCCCATGTCTCCCCCCTTTCCCCCCCACACCCCGCACATGCCCCGTGTCTCCCTCCTTTCCCCCCCACTCCCCGCTCATGCCTCCTGTCTCCCTCCTTTTCCCCCCACTCCCCGCTCATGTCCCGTGTCTCCCCTGTTCCCCCCACCCCCTGCTCATGCCCTGTGTCTCCCCTGTTCCCCCCACCCCCCGCTCATGCCCCGTGTCTCTATCTTGTTCCCGACACCCCCGCTCATGCCCACGTGTCTCCCTCCTTTTCCCCCCACCTACCACTCATGCCCCGTGTCTCCCTCCTTTTCACCCCACCCCCCGCTCTTGCCCCGTGTCTCCCTCCTTTCCCCCCACCCCCGTGTCTCCCCTGTTCCCCCCACCTCCCCCGCTAATGCCCCGTGTCTCCTTCCTTTTACCCCGCAACCCCCGCTCATGCCCCGTGTCTCCCCTGTTCCCCCCCACACCTCGCTCATGCCCACGTGTCTCCCCAGCTCCCCCCACCCCCCCACTCATGCCCCGTGCCTCTCTCCTTTTCACCCCCACCCCCCGCTCATGCCCCGTGTCTCTCTTGTTCCCCCACCCCTCGCTCATGCACCGTGTCTCCCTCCTTTTCCCCCACTCCTCGCTCATGCCCCGTGTCTCCCTCCTTTTCCCTCCCACCCCCTGCTCATGCACCGTGTTCCCCCTGTTCCCCCTACCCCCCCACTCATGCCCACATGTCTCCCATGTTCCCCCCACCCCCGCTCATGCCCCGTGTCTCCCTCCTTTTCCCCCCCACCCCCCGCTCATGCCCCGTGTCTCCCCTGTCCGCCCACCCCCTGCTCATGCCCCGTGTCTCCCCTGTCCCCCCACCCCCCGCTCATGCCCCATGTCTCCCCTGTTCCCCCGACCCCCCGCTCATGCTCCCCGCTCATGCCTCGTGTCTCCCTCCTTTTCCCCCCACTCCCCGCTCATGTCCCGTGTCTCCCCTGTTCCCCCCACCCCCTGCTCATGCCCTGTGTCTCCCCTGTTCCCCCCACCCCCCGCTCATGCCCCGTGTCTCTATCTTGTTCCCACCACCCCCACTCATGCCCACGTGTCTCACTCCTTTTCCCCCCACCTACCACTCATGCCCCGTGTCTCCCTCCTTTTCACCCCACCCCCCGCTCTTGCCCCGTGTCTCCCTCCTTTTCACCCCACCCCCCGCTCATGCCCACGTGTCTCACCTGTTCCCCCCACCCCCGATCATGCCCCGTGTCTCCCTCCTTTTCCCCCCACCCCCCGCTCATGCCCCGTGTCTTCCCTGTTCCCTCCATTCCCTGCTCATGCCCCGTGTCTCCCCTATTGCCCCCCACACCCTGCTCATGCCCCGTGTCTCCCCTGTTGCCCCCCACACCCTGCTCATGCTCCGTGTCTCCCCTGTTCCTCACACCCACCACTCATGCCCCGTGTCTCCTCTGTTCCCCCCCACCCCCACTCATGCCACGTGTCTACATCCGTTCCCACAACCCCTGCTCATGCCCCAAGTCTCCCCTGTTCCCCCACCCCCTGCTCATGCCCTGTGTCTCCCCTGTTCCCCCCTCACCCCTGCTCATGCCCCGTGTCTCCCTCCTTTCCCACCACTCCCCACTCATGCCTCGTTTCTCCCTTCTTTTCGCCCCACCCCCCGCTCATGCCCCATGTCTCCCCTGTTCCCCCCACCCCCGCTCATTCCCCGTGTCTCCCCTGTTCCCCCCACCCCCCGCTCATGCCCCGTGTCTCTCTCTTGTTTCCCCCACCCCGCTCATGCCCACGTGTCTCCCTCCTTTTCCCCCCCACCTCCCGCTCATGCCCCGTGTCTCACACCTTTTCACCCCACCCACCGCTCATGCCCTGTGTCTCCCTCCTTTTCACCCCACCCCCCGCTCATGCCCACGTGTCTCCCCTGTTCCCCCCACCCCCCGTGTCTCCCCTGTTCCCCCCACCTCCCCCGCTAATGCCCCGTGTCTCCTTCCTTTTACCCCCCAACCCCCGCTCATGCCCCGTGTCTCCCCTGTTCCCCCCACACCTCGCTCATGCCCACGTGTCTCCCCTGCTCCCCCCACCCCCCGCTCATGCCCCGTGCCTCTCTCCTTTTCACCCCCACCCCCCGCTCATGCCCCGTGTCTCTCTTGTTCCCCCACCCCTCGCTCATGCCCCGTGTCTCCCTCCTTTTCCCCCCACTCCCCGCTCATGCCCCGTGTCTCCCTCCTTTTCCCTCCCACCCCCTGCTCATGCACCGTGTTCCCCCTGTTCCCCCTACCCCCCCACTCATGCCCAAATGTCTCCCATGTTCCCCCCACCCCCGCTCATGCCCCGTGTCTCCCTCCTTTTCCCCCCCACCCCCCGCTCATGCCCCGTGTCTCCCCTGTCCGCCCACCCCCTGCTCATGCCCCGTGTCTCCCCTGTCCCCCCACCCCCCGCTCATGCCCCATGTCTCCCCTGTTCCCCCGACACCCCGCTCATGCCCCGCGTCTCCCCTGTTCCCCCCACCCCCTGCTCAAGCCCCGTGTCTCCCCCTTTTCCCCCCCACACCCCGCTCATGCCCCGTGTCTCCCTCCTTTCCCCCCCACTCCCCGCTCATGCCTCCTGTCTCCCTCCTTTTCCCCCCACTCCCCGCTCATGTCCCGTGTCTCCCCTGTTCCCCCCACCCCCTGCTCATGCCCTGTGTCTCCCCTGTTCCCCCCACCCCCCGCTCATGCCCCGTGTCTCTATCTTGTTCCCACCACCCCCGCTCATGCCCACGTGTCTCCCTCCTTTTCCCCCCACCTACCACTCATGCCCCGTGTCTCCCTCCTTTTCACCCCACACCCCGCTCTTGCCCCGTGTCTCCCTCCTTTCCCCCCACCCCCGTGTCTCCCCTGTTCCCCCCACCTCCCCCGCTAATGCCCCGTGTCTCCTTCCTTTTACCCCCCAACCCCCGCTCATGCCCCGTGTCTCCCCTGTTCCCCCCCACACCTCGCTCATGCCCACGTGTCTCCCCAGCTCCCCCCACCCCCCCGCTCATGCCCCGTGCCTCTCTCCTTTTCACCCCCACCCCCCGCTCATGCCCCGTGTCTCTCTTGTTCCCCCACCCCTCGCTCATGCACCGTGTCTCCCTCCTTTTCCCCCACTCCCCGCTCATGCCCCGTGTCTCCCTCCTTTTCCCTCCCACCCCCTGCTCATGCACCGTGTTCCCCCTGTTCCCCCTACCCCCCCACTCATGCCCACATGTCTCCCATGTTCCCCCCACCCCCGCTCATGCCCCGTGTCTCCCTCCTTTTCCCCCCCACCCCCCGCTCATGCCCCGTGTCTCCCCTGTCCGCCCACCCCCTGCTCATGCCCCGTGTCTCCCCTGTCCCCCCACCCCCCGCTCATGCCCCATGTCTCCCCTGTTCCCCCGACCCCCCGCTCATGCCCCGCGTCACCCCTGTTCACCCACCCCCTGCTCAAGCCCCATGTCTCCCCCCTTTCCCCTCCACACCCCGCTCATGCCCCGCTTCTCCCTCCTTTCCCCCCCACTCCCCGCTCATGCCTCGTGTCTCCCTCCTTTTCCCCCCACTCCCCGCTCATGTCCCGTGTCTCCCCTGTTCCCCCCACCCCCTGCTCATGCCCTGTGTCTCCCCTGTTCCCCCCACCCCCCGCTCATGCCCCGTGTCTCTATCTTGTTCCCACCACCCCCACTCATGCCCACGTGTCTCACTCCTTTTCCCCCCACCTACCACTCATGCCCCGTGTCTCCCTCCTTTTCACCCCACCCCCCGCTCTTGCCCCGTGTCTCCCTCCTTTTCACCCCACCCCCCGCTCATGCCCACGTGTCTCACCTGTTCCCCCCACCCCCGATCATGCCCCGTGTCTCCCTCCTTTTCCCCCCACCCCCCGCTCATGCCCCGTGTCTTCCCTGTTCCCTCCATTCCCCGCTCATGCCCCGTGTCTCCCCTATTGCCCCCCACACCCTGCTCATGCCCCGTGTCTCCCCTGTTGCCCCCCACACCCTGCTCATGCTCCGTGTCTCCCCTGTTCCTCACACCCACCACTCATGCCCCGTGTCTCCTCTGTTCCCCCCCACCCCCACTCATGCCACGTGTCTACATCCGTTCCCACAACCCCTGCTCATGCCCCAAGTCTCCCCTGTTCCCCCACCCCCTGCTCATGCCCTGTGTCTCCCCTGTTCCCCCCTCACCCCTGCTCATGCCCCGTGTCTCCCTCCTTTCCCACCACTCCCCACTCATGCCTCGTGTCTCCCTTCTTTTCGCCCCACCCCCCGCTCATGCCCCATGTCTCCCCTGTTCCCCCCACCCCCGCTCATTCCCCGTGTCTCCCCTGTTCCCCCCACCCCCCGCTCATGCCCCGTGTCTCTCTCTTGTTTCCCCCACCCCGCTCATGCCCACGTGTCTCCCTCCTTTTCCCCCCCACCTCCCGCTCATGCCCCGTGTCTCACACCTTTTCACCCCACCCACCGCTCATGCCCTGTGTCTCCCTCCTTTTCACCCCACCCCCCGCTCATGCCCACGTGTCTCCCCTGTTCCCCCCACCCCCCGCTCATGCTCTGTGTCTCCCCTATTCCCCCCTCCTCCCTGCTCATGCCCCATGTCTCCCTCCTTTCCCCCCACCCCCTGCTCATGAACCGTGTCTCCCCTGTTCCCCCCCACCTGCTGCTCATGCCCCGTGTCTCCTTCCTTTTCCACCCACCCCCGGCTCATGCCCCGTGTCTCCCTTGTTCCCCCCCACCCCCTGCTCATGCCCACATGTCTCCCCTGTTCCGCCCATCCCCCGCTCATGCCCCGGGTCTCCCTCCTTTCCCCCCACTTCCTGCTCATGCCCCGTGTCTCCCTCCTTTCCCCCCACCCCCCGCTCATGCCCTTTGTCTCCCTCCTTTTCCCCCACCCCCGCACATGCCCCGTGTTTCCCCTGTTCCCCCACCCCCTACTCATGCCCCGTGTCTCCCCTGTTCAACCACACCCCGCCAATCATGCCCCATGTCTCCCTCCTTCCCCCCCACCCCTGCTCATGCCCTGTGTCTCCCCTGTTCCCCCCACCCCCGCTCATGCCCTGTGTCTCCCTCTTTTTCCCCCCACCCCCTGCTCATGCCCACGTGTCTCCCCTGTTCCCCCCTATCCCCCGCTCATGCCCACGTGTCTCCCCTGTTCCCCCTACCCCCCGCTCATGCCCCTTGTCTCCCTATTGTTCCCCCCACCCTTCACTCATGGCCCGTGTGTCTCTCTTGTTCCCCCCACCCCCGCCCATGCCCTGTGTCTCCCTCCTTCCCCCCCACCCCCCACTCATGCCCTGTGTCTCCCCTGTTCCCCCCACCCTCCGCTCACTCATGCCCCATGTCTACCTCCATGCCCGTGTCTCCCTCCTTTTCCCCCCACCCCCGCTCATGCCCCATGTCTCCCTCCTTTTCCCCCCACCCACTGCTCATGCCCCCTCTCACACCTGTTCCCCCTACCCCCGCTCATGCCCTGTGTCTCTCTCTTGTTTCCCCCACCACCCCGCTCATGCCCCGTGTCTCCCCTGTTCCCCTCACCCCCGCTCATGCCCCGTGTCTCTCTCTTGTTCCCTCCCACCCCCCGCTCATGCCCCGTGACTACCTCCGTTCCCCCCACCCCCGCTCATGACCAGTGTCTCCCTTCTTTCCCCCCCACCCCCCGCTCATGTCTGTTTCTCCCCTATTCTCCCCACCCCCCGCTCATGCCTCTTGTTCCCCCACCCCTCGCTCATGCCCTGTGTCTTCCTCCTTTCCCCCCACCCCCCTCTCATGCCCTGTGTCTCCCTCCTTTTCCCTCCCACCCCCTGCTCATGCCCCGTGTTCCCCCTGTTCCCCCCACCCCCCGCTCATGCCCACGTGTCTCGCATGTTCCCCCCACCCCCGCTCATGCCCCATGTCTCCCTTCTTTTCCTCCCACCCCCCTCTATTGCCCCGTGTCTCCCTCCTTTCCACCCCACCCCCTCTCATGCCCCATGTCTCCCTCCTTTTCCCCCCGCCCCCCGCTCATGCCACGTGTCTACCCTGTTCAACCCCACCCCCCGCTCATGCCCCGTGTCTCCCTACTGTTCCCCCACCCCCGCTCATGGCCCGTGTGTCTCTCTTGTTCCCCCACCCCCCCGCTCATGCCCTGTGTCTCCCTCCTTTTCCCCCCACCCCCGGCTCATGCCCCTTGTCTCCCCTGTTCCCCCCACTCCCCACTCATGCCCACGTGTCTCCCCTGTTCCCACGCACCCACGCTCATGCCCCGTGTCTCCCTACTGTTCCCCCACCCCCCTCTCATGCCCCTTTTCTCCCCTGTTCCCCCCACTCCCTGCTCATGCCCATGTGTCTCCCCTGTTCCCCCCACCCTCCGCTCATGCCCCTTGTCTCCCTACTGTCCCCCCACTCCCGCTCATGCCCTGTGTCTCCCTCCTTTTCCCCCCACCCCCCTCTCATGCCCCTTGTCTCCCCTGTTCCCCCCACTCCACGCTCATGCCCATGTGTCTCCCCTGTTCCCCCCACCCTCATCTCATGCCCCTTGTCTACCTACTGTTCCTCCACCCCCTGCTCATGGCCCGTGTCTCTCTCTTGTTCCCCCCACCCCTCTCTCATGGCCCGTGTCGCGCTCCTTTTCCCCCCACCCCCCGCTCATGCCCCGTGTCTCCCCTGTTACCCCCCACCCCCTGCTCAAGCCCCATGTCTCCCCCCTTTCCCCCCCACACCCTGCTCATGCCCCGCTTCTCCCTCCTTTCCCCCCACTCCCCGCTCATGCCTCGTGTCTCCCTCCTTTTCCCCCCACTCCCCGCTCATGTCCCGTGTCTCCCCTGTTCCCCCCACCCCCTGCTCATGCCCTGTGTCTCCTCTGTTCCCCCCACCCCCCGCTCATGCCCCGTGTCTCTATCTTGTTCCCACCACCCCCACTCATGCCCACGTGTCTCACTCCTTTTCCCCCCACCTACCACTCATGCCCCGTGTCTCCCTCCTTTTCACCCCACCCCCCGCTCTTGCCCCGTGTCTCCCTCCTTTTCACCCCACCCCCCGCTCATGCCCACGTGTCTCACCTGTTCCCCCCACCCCCGATCATGCCCCGTGTCTCCCTCCTTTTCCCCCCACCCCCCGCTCATGCCCCGTGTCTTCCCTGTTCCCTCCATTCCCCGCTCATGCCCCATGTCTCCCCTATTGCCCCCCACACCCTGCTCATGCCCCGTGTCTCCCCTGTTGCCCCCCACACCCTGCTCATGCTCCGTGTCTCCCCTGTTCCTCAGACCCACCACTCATGCCCCGTGTCTCCTCTGTTCCCCCCACCCCCACTCATGCCACGTGTCTACATCCGTTCCCACAACCCCTGCTCATGCCCCAAGTCTCCCCTGTTCCCCCACCCCCTGCTCATGCCCTGTGTCTCCCCTGTTCCCCCCTCACCCCTGCTCATGCCCCGTGTCTCCCTCCTTTCCCACCACTCCCCACTCATGCCTCGTGTCTCCCTTCTTTTCGCCCCACCCCCCGCTCATGCCCCATGTCTCCCCTGTTCCCCCCACCCCCGCTCATTCCCTGTGTCTCCCCTGTTCCCCCCACCCCCCGCTCATGCCCCGTGTCTCTCTCTTGTTTCCCCCACCCCGCTCATGCCCACGTGTCTCCCTCCTTTTCCCCCCCACCTCCCGCTCATGCCCCGTGTCTCACACCTTTTCACCCCACCCACCGCTCATGCCCTGTGTCTCCCTCCTTTTCACCCCACCCCCCGCTCATGCCCACGTGTCTCCCCTGTTCCCCCCACCCCCCGCTCATGCTCTGTGTCTCCCCTATTCCCCCCTCCTCCCTGCTCATGCCCCATGTCTCCCTCCTTTCCCCCCACCCCCTGCTCATGAACCGTGTCTCCCCTGTTCCCCCCCACCTGCTGCTCATGCCCCGTGTCTCCTTCCTTTTCCACCCACCCCCGGCTCATGCCCCGTGTCTCCCTTGTTCCCCCCACCCCCTGCTCATGCCCACATGTCTCCCCTGTTCCGCCCATCCCCCGCTCATGCCCCGGGTCTCCCTCCTTTCCCCCCACTTCCTGCTCATGCCCTGTGTCTCCCTCCTTTCCCCCCACCCCCCGCTCATGCCCTTTGTCTCCCTCCTTTTCCCCCACCCCCGCACATGCCCCGTGTTTCCCCTGTTCCCCCACCCCCTACTCATGCCCCGTGTCTCCCCTGTTCAACCACACCCCGCCAATCATGCCCCATGTCTCCCTCCTTCCCCCCCACCCCTGCTCATGCCCTGTGTCTCCCCTGTTCCCCCCACCCCCGCTCATGCCCTGTGTCTCCCTCTTTTTCCCCCCACCCCCTGCTCATGCCCACGTGTCTCCCCTGTTCCCCCCTATCCCCCGCTCATGCCCACGTGTCTCCCCTGTTCCCCCTACCCCCCGCTCATGCCCCTTGTCTCCCTATTGTTCCCCCCACCCTTCACTCATGGCCCGTGTGTCTCTCTTGTTCCCCCCACCCCCGCCCATGCCCTGTGTCTCCCTCCTTCCCCCCCACCCCCCACTCATGCCCTGTGTCTCCCCTGTTCCCCCCACCCTCCGCTCACTCATGCCCCATGTCTACCTCCATGCCCGTGTCTCCCTCCTTTTCCCCCCACCCCCGCTCATGCCCCATGTCTCCCTCCTTTTCCCCCCACCCACTGCTCATGCCCCCTCTCACACCTGTTCCCCCTACCCCCGCTCATGCCCTGTGTCTCTCTCTTGTTTCCCCCACCACCCCGCTCATGCCCCGTGTCTCCCCTGTTCCCCTCACCCCCGCTCATGCCCCGTGTCTCTCTCTTGTTCCCTCCCACCCCCCGCTCATGCCCCGTGACTACCTCCGTTCCCCCCACCCCCGCTCATGACCAGTGTCTCCCTTCTTTCCCCCCCACCCCCCGCTCATGTCTGTTTCTCCCCTATTCTCCCCACCCCCCGCTCATGCCTCTTGTTCCCCCACCCCTCGCTCATGCCCTGTGTCTTCCTCCTTTCCCCCCACCCCCCTCTCATGCCCTGTGTCTCCCTCCTTTTCCCTCCCACCCCCTGCTCATGCCCCGTGTTCCCCCTGTTCCCCCCACCCCCCGCTCATGCCCACGTGTCTCGCATGTTCCCCCCACCCCCGCTCATGCCCCATGTCTCCCTTCTTTTCCTCCCACCCCCCTCTATTGCCCCGTGTCTCCCTCCTTTCCACCCCACCCCCTCTCATGCCCCATGTCTCCCTCCTTTTCCCCCCGCCCCCCGCTCATGCCACGTGTCTACCCTGTTCAACCCCACCCCCCGCTCATGCCCCGTGTCTCCCTACTGTTCCCCCACCCTCCGCTCATGGCCCGTGTGTCTCTCTTGTTCCCCCACCCCCCCGCTCATGCCCTGTGTCTCCCTCCTTTTCCCCCCACCCCCGGCTCATGCCCCTTGTCTCCCCTGTTCCCCCCACTCCCCACTCATGCCCACGTGTCTCCCCTGTTCCCACGCACCCACGCTCATGCCCCGTGTCTCCCTACTGTTCCCCCACCCCCCTCTCATGCCCCTTTTCTCCCCTGTTCCCCCCACTCCCTGCTCATGCCCATGTGTCTCCCCTGTTCCCCCCACCCTCCGCTCATGCCCCTTGTCTCCCTACTGTCCCCCCACTCCCGCTCATGCCCTGTGTCTCCCTCCTTTTCCCCCCACCCCCCTCTCATGCCCCTTGTCTCCCCTGTTCCCCCCACTCCACGCTCATGCCCATGTGTCTCCCCTGTTCCCCCCACCCTCATCTCATGCCCCTTGTCTACCTACTGTTCCTCCACCCCCTGCTCATGGCCCGTGTCTCTCTCTTGTTCCCCCCACCCCTCTCTCATGGCCCGTGTCGCGCTCCTTTTCCCCCCACCCCCCGCTCATGCCCCGTGTCTCCCCTGTTCCCCCCACCCCCCGCTCATGCCTCTTGTCTACTCCCATGCCCCGTGTCTCTCTCCTTTTCCCCCCACCCTGCTCATGCCCCGTGTCTCCCTCCTTTCCCCCCACCCCCGCTCATGTCCCACGTCTCCCCTGTTCCCCCCACCCACGCTCATGCCCTGTGTCTCTCTCTTGTTCTGCCCACCACCCCGCTCATGCCCCGTGTCTCCCCTGTTCCCCTCACCCCCCGCTCATGCCCCGTGTCTCTCTCTTGTTCCGTCCCACTCCCCGCTCATGCCCCGTGTCTCCACTGTTCCCCCCACCCCCTGCTCATGCCCCGTGTCTCCCTCCTTTTCCCCCCATCCCCCGCTCATGCCCCGTGTCTCCCCTATTCCGCCACCCCCCGCTCATGGCCATGTTCTCCCCTGTTCTCCCCACCCCCCGCTCATGCCCGGTGTCTCCCCTGTCCCTCCCCACTTCCCGCTCATGCCCGGTGTCTCCCCTGTTCTACCCACCCCCCCGCTCATGCCCCGTGTCTCCCTCCTTTTCCCCCACCACCCTCCCTCATGCCCCGTGTCTCCCCTGTTCCCCCCACTCCCCGCTCATTCCCATGTGTCTCCCCTGTTCCCCCCACCCTCCGCTCATGCCCCTTGTCTCCCTACTGTTCCCCCCACCCCCACTCATGCCCTGTGTCTCCCTCCTTTTCCCCCCACCCCCCTCTCATGCCCCTTGTCTCCCCTGTTCCCCCCACTCCCCGCTCATGCCCATGTGTTTCCCACCTTTCCCCCCACCCCCCTCTCATGCCCTGTGTCTCCCTCCTTTTCCCTCCCACCCCCTGCTCATGCCCCGTGTCTCCCCTGTTCCCCCCACCCCCGCTCATGCCCCGTGTCTCCCCTATTCAACCCCACCCCCAGCTCATGCCCCATGTCTCCCTACTGTTCCCCCATCCCCCGCTCATGGCCCGTGTGTCTCTCTTGTTCCCCCACCCCCACTCATGCCCTGTGTCTCCCTCCTTTTCCCCCCACCCCCCGCTCATGCCCTTGTCTCTCCTGTTCCCCCACTCCCCACTCATGCCCACGTGTCTCCCCTGTTCCCCCGCACCCACGCTCATGCCCCGTGTCTCCTTACTGTTCCCCCACCCCCCTCTCATGCCCCTTGTCTCCCCTGTTCCCCCACTCCCCGCTCATTCCCATGTGTCTCCCCTGTTCCCCCCACCCTCCGCTCATGCCCCTTGTCTCCCTACTGTTCCCCCCACCCCCACTCATGCCCTGTGTCTCCCTCCTTTTCCCCCCACCCCCCTCTCATGCCCCTTGTCTCCCCTGTTCCCCCCACTCCCCGCTCATGCCCATGTGTCTCCCCTGTTCCCCCACACCCTCCGCTCATGCCCCTTGTCTCCCTACTGTTCCCCCCAACCCCCGCTCATGGCCCGTGTCTCTCTCTTGTTCCCCCCACCCCCCGCTCATGCCCACGTGTCTCCCATGTTCCCCCCACCCCGCTCATGCCCCATGTCTCCCTCCTTTTCCCCCAACCCCCCTCTATTGCCCCGCGTCTCCCTCCTTTCCACCCCACCCCCGCTCATGCCCCGTGTCTCTCTCCTTTTCCCCCCCACCCCCCGCTCATGGCCCGTGTGTCTCTCTTGTTCCCCCACCCCCTGCTCATGCCCTGTGTCTCCCTCCTTTTCCCCCCAACCCCCGCTCATGCCCCTTGTCTCCCCTGTTCCCCCCACTCCCCACTCATGCCCACGTGTCTCCCCTGTTCCCCCGCACCCACGCTCATGCCCCGTGTCTCCCTACTGTTCCCTCACCCCCTCTCATGCCCCTTGTCTCCCCTGTTCCCCCCACTCCCCGCTCATGCCCATGTGTCTCCCCTGTTCCCCCCACCCTCCGCTCATGCCCCTTGTCTCCCTACTGTTCCCCCCACCCCCGCTCATGCCCTGTGTCTCCCTCCTTTTCCCCCACCCCCCTCTCATGCCCCTTGTCTCCCCTGTTCCCCCCACTCCCCGCTCATGCCCATGTGTCTCCCCTGTTCCCCCCACCCTCCGTTCATGCCTCTTGTCTCCCTACTGTTCCCCCCACCACCCGCTCATGGCCCATGTCTCTCTCTTGTTCCCCCAACCCCCTGCTCATGGCCCGTGTCACGCTCCTTTTCCCCCACCCCCCGCTCATGCCCCGTGTCTCCCCTGTTCCCCCCACCCCCGCTCATGCCTCTTGTCTACCCCCATGCCTTGTGTCTCTCTCCTTTTCCCCCCACCCCGCTCATGCCCCGTGTCTCCCTCCTTTCCCCCACCCCCGCTCATGTCCCGCGTCTCCCCTGTTCCCCCCACCCCCGCTCATGCCCTGTGTCTCTCTCTTGTTCCGCCCACCACCCCGCTCATGCCCCGTGTCTCCCCTGTTCCCCTCACCCCCCGCTCCTGCCCCGTGTCTCTCTCTTGTTCTGTCCCACTCCCCGCTCATGCCCCATGTCTCCACTGTTCCCCCCACCCCCTGCTCATGCCCCGTGTCTCCCTCCTTTTCCCCATCCCCCGCTCATGTCCCGTGTCTCCCCTATTCCCCCACCCCCCGCTCATGGCCACATTCTCCCCTGTTCCCCCCACCCGCCGCTCATGCCCCGTATCTCCCTCCTTTTCCCCCCACCCCCGCTCATGCCCGGTGTCGCCCCTGTTCTACCCACCCCCCTGCTCATGCCCCGTGTCTCCCTCCTTTTCCCCCACCACCCCCCGCTCATGCCCCGTGTCTCCCCTGTTCCCCCCACCCCCACTCATGCCCCTTGTCTCCCTACTGTTCCCCCCACCCCCTGCTCATGCCCCGTGTCTCCCTCCTTTTCCCCATCCCCCGCTCATGTCCCGTGTCTCCCCTATTCCCCCACCCCCCGCTCATGGCCACATTCTCCCCTGTTCCCCCCACCCGCCGCTCATGCCCCGTATCTCCCTCCTTTTCCCCCCACTCCCCGCTCATGCCCGGTGTCGCCCCTGTTCTACCCACCCCCCTGCTCATGCCCCGTGTCTCCCTCCTTTTCCCCCACCACCCCCCGCTCATGCCCCGTGTCTCCCCTGTTCCCCCCACCCCCACTCATGCCCCTTGTCTCCCTACTGTTCCCCCCACCCTTCGCTCATGGCCAGTGTCTCTCTCTTGTTCCCCCCAACCCCCCGCTAATGGCCCGTGTCTCCCTCCTTTCCCCCCACCCCCCGATCATGCCCTGTGTCTCCCCTGTTCCCCCCACCCCCCGCTCATGCCCCATGTCTACCTGAATGCCTGTGTCTCCCTCCTTTTCCCCCCACCCCCGCTCATGCCCCATGTCTCCCTCCTTTCCCCCCCACCCCCTGCTCATGCCCCCTGTCACCCCTGTTCCCCCTACCCCCGCTCATGCCCTGTGTCTCTCACTTGTTCCCCCCACCACCCCGCTCATGCCCCGTGTCTCCCCTTTTCCACTCACCCCTGCTCATGCCCCGTGTCTCTCTCTTGTTCCCTCCCACCCCCCGCTCATACCCTGTGTCTACCTCCATTCCCCCCACCCCCTGCTCATGCCCCATGTCTCCCTCCTTTCCCCCCCACCCGCCGCTCATGCCGGTTTCTCCCCTATTCCCCGAACCCCCCGCTCATGCCCACGCGTCTCCCCTGTTCCCCCCACCCACTGCTCATGCCCCGTGTCACCCTCCTTTCCCCCCCACCCCCCGTGTCTCCCCTGTTCCCCCACCTCCCCCGCTCATGCCCCGTGTCTCCTTCCTTTTCCCCCCCACCCCCTGCTCATGCCCTGTGTATCCCCTGTTACCCCCCACACCCCGCTCATGCCCACGTGTCTCCCCTGCTCCCCCCACCCCTCCGCTCATGCCCCGTGCCTCTCTCCTTTTCACCCCCACCCCCCACTCATGCCCCGAGTCTCTCTTGGTCCCCCACCCCCCGCTCATGCCCGGTGTCTCCCCTCTCCCTCCCCACTCCCCACTCATGCCCGGTGTCTCCCCTGTTCTAACCACCCCCCCGCTCATGCCCCGTGTCTCCCTCCTTTTCCCCCACCACCCCCCGCTCATGCCCCCTGTCTCCCCTGTTCCCCCCACCCCCCACTCATGCCCCTTGTCTCCCTACTGTTCCCCCCACCCTTCGCTCATGGCCCGTGTCTCTCTCTTGTTCCCCCCAACCCCCCGCTAATGGCCCGTGTCTCCCTCCTTTCCCCCCACCCCCGATCATGCCCTGTGTCTCCCCTGTTCCCCCCACCCCCCGCTCATGCCCCATGTCTACCTGAATGCCTGTGTCTCCCTCCTTTTCCCCCACCCCCGCTCATGCCCCATGTCTCCCTCCTTTCCCCCCCACCCCCTGCTCATGCCCCCTGTCACCCCTGTTCCCCCCACCCCTCCGCTCATGCCCCGTGCCTCTCTCCTTTTCACCCCCACCCCCTACTCATGCCCCGAGTCTCTCTTGTTCCCCCACCACTCGCTCATGCCCCGTGTCTCCCTCCTTTTCCCCCCCGACCCCCCTCTCATGCCCCGTGTCTCCCTCCTTTTCCCTCCCACCCCCTGCTCATGCCCCGTGTTCCCCCCACCCCCCACTCATGCCCACATGTCTCCCATGTTCCCCCCACCCCCGCTCATGCCCCGTGTCTCCCTCCTTTTCCCCCCACCCCCCGCTCATGCCCCTTGTCTCCTTACTGTTCCCCCCACCCCCACTCATGCCCTGTGTCTCCCTCCTTTTCCCCCCACCCCCCTCTCATGCCCCTTGTCTCCCCTGTTCCCCCCACTCCCCGCTCATGCCCATGTGTCTCCCCTGTTCCCCCACACCCTCCGCTCATGCCCCTTGTCTCCCTACTGTTCCCCCCAACCCCCGCTCATGGCCCGTGTCTCTCTCTTGTTCCCCCCACCCCCCGCTCATGCCCACGTGTCTCCCATGTTCCCCCCACCCCGCTCATGCCCCATGTCTCCCTCCTTTTCCCCCAACCCCCCTCTATTGCCCCGTGTCTCCCTCCTTTCCACCCCACCCCCGCTCATGCCCCGTGTCTCTCTCCTTTTCCCCCCTACCCCCCGCTCATGGCCCGTGTGTCTCTCTTGTTCCCCCACCCCCTGCTCATGCCCTGTGTCTCCCTCCTTTTCCCCCCAACCCCCGCTCATGCCCCTTGTCTCCCCTGTTCCCCCCACTCCCCACTCATGCCCACGTGTCTCCCCTGTTCCCCCGCACCCACGCTCATGCCCCGTGTCTCCCTACTGTTCCCTCACCCCCTCTCATGCCCCTTGTCTCCCCTGTTCCCCCCACTCCCCGCTCATGCCCATGTGTCTCCCCTGTTCCCCCCACCCTCCGCTCATGCCCCTTGTCTCCCTACTGTTCCCCCCACCCCCGCTCATGCCCTGTGTCTCCCTCCTTTTCCCCCATCCCCCTCTCATGCCCCTTGTCTCCCCTGTTCCCCCCACTCCCCGCTCATGCCCATGTGTCTCCCCTGTTCCCCCCACCCTCCGTTCATGCCTCTTGTCTCCCTACTGTTCCCCCCACCCCCCGCTCATGGCCCATGTCTCTCTCTTGTTCCCCCCACCCCCTGCTCATGGCCCGTGTCACGCTCCTTTTCCCCCACCCCCCGCTCATGCCCCGTGTCTCCCCTGTTCCCCCCACCCCCCGCTCATGCCTCTTGTCTACCCCCATGCCTTGTGTCTCTCTCCTTTTCCCCCCACCCCGCTCATGCCCCGTGTCTCCCTCCTTTCCCCCACCCCCGCTCATGTCCCGCGTCTCCCCTGTTCCCCCCACCCCCGCTCATGCCCTGTGTCTCTCTCTTGTTCCGCCCACCACCCCGCTCATGCCCCGTGTCTCCCCTGTTCCCCTCACCCCCCGCTCCTGCCCCGTGTCTCTCTCTTGTTCTGTCCCACTCCCCGCTCATGCCCCATGTCTCCACTGTTCCCCCACCCCCTGCTCATGCCCCGTGTCTCCCTCCTTTTCCCCATCCCCCGCTCATGTCCCGTGTCTCCCCTATTCCCCCACCCCCCGCTCATGGCCACATTCTCCCCTGTTCCCCCCACCCGCCGCTCATGCCCCGTATCTCCCTCCTTTTCCCCCCACCCCCCGCTCATGCCCGGTGTCTCCCCTCTCCCTCCCCACTCCCCGCTCATGCCCGGTGTCGCCCCTGTTCTACCCACCCCCCCGCTCATGCCCCGTGTCTCCCTCCTTTTCCCCCACCACTCCCCGCTCATGCCCCGTGTCTCCCCTGTTCCCCCCACCCCCACTCATGCCCCTTGTCTCCCTACTGTTCCCCCCACCCTTCGCTCATGGCCAGTGTCTCTCTCTTGTTCCCCCCAACCCCCCGCTAATGGCCCGTGTCTCCCTCCTTTCCCCCCACCCCCCGATCATGCCCTGTGTCTCCCCTGTTCCCCCCACCCCCCGCTCATGCCCCATGTCTACCTGAATGCCTGTGTCTCCCTCCTTTTCCCCCCACCCCCGCTCATGCCCCATGTCTCCCTCCTTTCCCCCCCACCCCCTGCTCATGCCCCCTGTCACCCCTGTTCCCCCTACCCCCGCTCATGCCCTGTGTCTCTCACGTGTTCCCCCCACCACCCTGCTCATGCCCCGTGTCTCCCCTTTTCCACTCACCCCTGCTCATGCCCCGTGTCTCTCTCTTGTTCCCTCCCACCCCCCGCTCATACCCTGTGTCTACCTCCATTCCCCCCACCCCCTGCTCATGCCCCATGTCTCCCTCCTTTCCCCCCCACCCGCCGCTCATGCCGGTTTCTCCCCTATTCCCCGAACCCCCCGCTCATGCCCACGCGTCTCCCCTGTTCCCCCCACCCACTGCTCATGCCCCGTGTCACCCTCCTTTCCCCCCCACCCCCCGTGTCTCCCCTGTTCCCCCACCTCCCCCGCTCATGCCCCGTGTCTCCTTCCTTTCCCCCCCCACCCCCTGCTCATGCCCTGTGTATCCCCTGTTACCCCCCACACCCCGCTCATGCCCACGTGTCTCCCCTGCTCCCCCCACCCCTCCGCTCATGCCCCGTGCCTCTCTCCTTTTCACCCCCACCCCCCACTCATGCCCCGAGTCTCTCTTGGTCCCCCACCCCCCGCTCATGCCCGGTGTCTCCCCTCTCCCTCCCCACTCCCCACTCATGCCCGGTGTCTCCCCTGTTCTAACCACCCCCCCGCTCATGCCCCGTGTCTCCCTCCTTTTCCCCCACCACCCCCCGCTCATGCCCCCTGTCTCCCCTGTTCCCCCCACCCCCCACTCATGCCCCTTGTCTCCCTACTGTTCCCCCCACCCTTCGCTCATGGCCCGTGTCTCTCTCTTGTTCCCCCCAACCCCCCGCTAATGGCCCGTGTCTCCCTCCTTTCCCCCCACCCCCGATCATGCCCTGTGTCTCCCCTGTTCCCCCCACCCCCCGCTCATGCCCCATGTCTACCTGAATGCCTGTGTCTCCCTCCTTTTCCCCCACCCCCGCTCATGCCCCATGTCTCCCTCCTTTCCCCCCCACCCCCTGCTCATGCCCCCTGTCACCCCTGTTCCCCCCACCCCTCCGCTCATGCCCCGTGCCTCTCTCCTTTTCACCCCCACCCCCTACTCATGCCCCGAGTCTCTCTTGTTCCCCCACCACTCGCTCATGCCCCGTGTCTCCCTCCTTTTCCCCCCCGACCCCCCTCTCATGCCCCGTGTCTCCCTCCTTTTCCCTCCCACCCCCTGCTCATGCCCCGTGTTCCCCCCACCCCCCACTCATGCCCACATGTCTCCCATGTTCCCCCCACCCCCGCTCATGCCCCGTGTCTCCCTCCTTTTCCCCCCACCCCCCGCTATTGCCCTGTGTCTCCCTCCTTTCCCCCTACCCCCCGCTCATGCCCCGTGTCTTCCTCCTTTCCCCCCACCCCCCGCTCATGCCCCGTGTCTCCCCTGTTCAACCCCACCCCCTGCTCATGCCCCATGTCTCCCTACTGTTCGCCCACCCCCCGCTCATGGCCCGTGTGTCTCTCTTGTTCCCCCACCCCCCGCTCGTGTCCTGTGTCTCCCTTCTTTTCCCCCACCCCCCGCTCATGCCCCTTGTCTCCCCTGTTCCCCCCACTCATGCCCACGTGTCTCCCCTGTTCCCCCGCACCCCCGCTCATGCCCCGTGTCTCCCTACTGTTCCCCCACCCCCCGCTCATGGCCCGTGCGTCTCTCTTGTTCCCCCACCCCTGCTCATGCCCTGTGTCTCCCTCCTTTTCCCCCCACCCCCCTCTCATGCCCCTTGTCTCCCCTGTTCCCCCCACTCTCCGCTCATGCCCATGTGTCTCCCCTGTTCCCCCCCACCCCCCGCTCATGCCCCTTGTCTCCCTACTGTTCCCCCCACCCCCCGCTCATGGCCCGTGTCTCTCTCTTGTTTCCCCACACCCCCCTCTCATGCCCCTTGTCTCCCCTGTTCCCCCCACTCTCCGCTCATGCCCATGTGTCTCCCCTGTTCCCCCCTACCCCCCGCTCATGCCCCTTGTCTCCCTACTGTTCCCCCCACTCCCCACTCATGCCCCGTGTCTCCCCTGTTCCCCCCACCCCCCGCTCATGCCTCTTGTCTACCTCCATGCCCCGTGTCTAACTCCTTTTCCCCCCTCCCGGCTCATGCCCCGTGTCTCCCTCCTTTCCCCCCACCCCCGCTCATGTCCTGTGTCTCCCCTGTTCCCCCCAACCCTGCTCATGCCCTGTGTCTCTCTCTTGTTCCGCCCACCACCCCGCTCATGCCCCGTGTCTCCCCTGTTCCCCTCGCCCCCTGCTCAGGCCCCGTGTCTCTCTCTTGTTCCGCCCCACCCCCCGCTCATGCCCCGTGTCTCCACTGTTCCCCCCACCCCCGCTCATGCCCCGTGTCTCCCTCCCTTTCCCCCATCTCCCGCTCATGCCCCGTGTCTCCCTCCTTTTCCCCCCACCCCCCGCTCATTCCCAGTGTCTCCCCTGTCCCTCCCCACTCCCCGCTCATGCCCTGTGTCTCCCCTGTTGCACCCACCCCCCGCTCATGCCCACGTGTCTCCCCTGTTCCCCCCCACCCCCCGCTCATGCCCCGTGTCTCCCTCCTTTCCCACCCACCCCGCTCATGCCCCGTGTCTCCTTTGTTCCCCCGCACCCCCCGCTCATGCCCACGTGTCTCCCCTGTTCCTCCCACCACCCGCTAATGCTCCGTGCCTCTCTCCTTTTCACCCCCACCCCTGCTCATGCCCCGCGTCTCTCTTGTTCACCCCACCTCTCTCTCATGCCCTGTGTCTCCCTCCTTTTCCCCCCACCCCCTGCTCATGCCCTGTGTCTCCCTCCTTCCCCCCCCACCCCCGCTCATGCCCCATGTTCCCCCCACACCCCTCTCATGCCCACCTGTCTCCCATGTTCCCCCCACCCCCATTCATGCCCCGTGTTTCCCTCCTTTTCCCCCCACCCCCTGCTCATGCCCTGTGTCTCCCATGTCCCCCCACCCCCCGCTCATGCCCCATGTCTCCCCTGTTCCCCCCACCCCCTGCTCATGCTCCGTGTCTCCCCTGTTCCCCCCACCCCCTGCCCAAGGCCCGTGTCTCCCCCCTTTTCCCCCCCACACCCCGCTCATGCCCCGTGTCTCCCCTGTCCCCCCCGCTCATGCCCACATGTCTCCCCTGTTCCCCCCACCCCCCGCTCATGCCCCGTGTCTCCCTACTGTTCCTCCCACCCCGCTCATGGCCTGTGTCTCTCTCTTGTTCCACCCCACCCCCCGCTCGTGTCCTGTGTCTCCCTCCATTTCCCCCCACCCCCCGCTTATGCCCCTTGTCTCCCCTGTTCCCCCCACTCCCCACTCATGCCCACGTGTCTCCCCTGTTCCCCCGCACCCCCGCTCATGCCCCGTGTCTCCCTACTGTTCCCCCACCCCCCGCTCATGGCCCGTGCGTCTCTCTTGTTCCCCCACCCCCCGCTCATGGCCCGTTCGCGCTCCTTTTCCCCCCCACCCCCCGCTCATGCCCCGTGCCTCCCCTGTTCCCCCCACCCCCCGCTCATGCCTCTTGGATACCGCCATGCCCCCTGTCTCCCTCCTTTTCCCCCCACCCGGCTCATGCCCCATGTCTCCCTCCTTTCCCCCACCCCGCTCATGTCCTGTGTCTCCCCTGTTCCCCCCAACCCTGCTCATGCCCTGTGTCTTTCTCTTGTTCCGCCCACCACCCCGCTCATGCCCCGTGTCTCCCCTGTTCCCCTCACCCCCTGCTCAGGCCCCGTGTCTCTCTCTTGTTCCGTCCCACCCCCCGCTCATGCCCCGTGTCTCCACTGTTCCCCCCACCCCCTGCTCATGCCCCGTGTCTCCCTCCTTTCCCCCCATCCCCCCATCCCCCGCTCATGCCCCGTGTCTCCCCTATTCCCCCACCCCCCGCTCATGCCCACGTGTCGCCCACGTGTCTCCCCTGTTCCCCCCCGCTCATGCCCCGTGTCTCCCTCCTTTCCCCACCACCCCGCTCATGCCCCGTGTCTCCCCTGTTCCCCCCCACCCCCCGCTCATGCCCACGTGTCTCCACTGTTCCCCCCACCCCCGCTAATGCCCCGTGCCTCTCTCCTTTTCACCCCCACCCCCGCTCATGCCCCGCGTCTCTCTTGTTCCCCCCACCTCTCTCTCATGTCCTGTGTCTCCCTCCTTTTCCCCCCACCCCCTGCTCATGCCCCATGTCTCCCTCCTTTCCCCCCCACCCCCGCTCATGCCCCATGTTCCCCCTGCTCCCCCACCCCCCGCTCATGCCCACCTGTCTCCCATGTTCCCCCCACCCCCGCTCATACCCCGTGTTTCCCTCCTTTTCCCCCCACCCCCTGCTCATGCCCCGTGTCTCCCCTGTCCCCCCACCCCCCGCTCATGCCCCATGTCTCCCCTGTTCCCCCCACCCCCCGCTCATGCCCCGTGTCTCCTCTGTTCCCCCCACCCCCTGCTCAAGCCCCGTGTCTCCCCCCTTTTGCCCCCCACACCCCGCTCATGCCCACATGTCTCCCTTGTTCCCCCCACCCCCCGCTCATGCCCCGTGTCTCCCTACTGTTCCCCCCACCCCCCGCTCATGGCCCGTGTCTCTCTCTTGTTCCACCCCACCCCCCGCTCATGCCCCTTGTCTCCCCTGTTTCCCACACCCCCGCTCATGCCCACGTGTCTCCCCTGTTCCACCCCACCCCCCGCTCATGCCCCTTGTCTCCCTACTGTTCCCCCCACTCCCCGCTCATGACCCGTGTCTCTCTCCTTTTCCCCCCACCCCCTGCTCATGGCCTGTGGCTCCCCTGTTCCCCCCTACCCCCCACTCATGACCCGTGTCTATATCCGTTCCCCCATCCCCCGCTCATGCCCCGTGTCTCCCTCCTTTTCCCCCCCACCCCCCTCTCATGCCCTGTTGTGTTCTCTTTATACACCCCGCCTTCCCTTTCCATGGTGGCCATCTTGGTAAAAGATTTTCCTTCCTACACCGGGTCGCCGCAGGCATCCCAGTTTTGGAAGAAAAATCTTTTTTTTTTACCACCCAGGGTTTCCACTTTGAGGACCTAGGATGCTAGTGCTCTTCATCTATTGAAAGGGACGTTATGGTTACGTTGCACTAAGAAAAACCTATGAAATTCAGTTAAAAAAAATGTGTTACAGGGATGTTATGGTTACGTTTCACTAATAAAAACCTATGAAATTCAATGAAAAAACTTTGTTAAAGGGACGTTATGGTTAAGTTGCACTAATAAAAACCTATGAAATTCAATGAAAAAACTTTGTTAAAGGGACGTTATGGTAAAGTTGCAGTAATAAAACCCTATGAAATTCAATGAAAAAACGTTGTTAAAGGCACGTTATGGTTAAGTTGCGCTACTAAAAAACTATGAAATTCAGTGAAAAAACTGTGTTAAAGGGACGTTATGGTTCCAAGTAAAACCGAAAAACCCTTGAAATTCGTCAGTTATGGTAAGCTAAGCAACCATAACTCGCGCCACCACCGTTTACTGCTAAGACTCACACCCATGACATCAAAGATGACATCACTGATGATATCACATATGCAATTACTTTTCATGACATGTCTCCTTTTCACCCCCACCCCCGCTCATGCCCCGCGTCTCCCTTTTTCCCCCCACCTCTCTCTCATGTCCTGTGTCTCCCTCCTTTTCCCCCCACCCCCTGCTCATGCCCCATGTCTCCCTCCTTTCCCCCCCACCCCCTGCTCATGCCCCATGTTCCCCCTGCTCCCCCACCCCCCGCTCATGCCCACCTGTCTCCCATGTTCCCCCCACCCCCGCTCATACCCCGTGTTTCCCTCCTTTTCCCCCCACCCCCTGCTCATGCCCCGTGTCTCCCCTGTCCCCCCACCCCCCGCTCATGCCCCATGTCTCCCCTGTTCCCCCCACCCCCCGCTCATGCCCCGTGTCTCCTCTGTTCCCCCACCCCCTGCTCAAGCCCCGTGTCTCCCCCCTTTTGCCCCCCACACCCCGCTCATGCCCACATGTCTCCCCTGTTCCCCCCACCCCCCGCTCATGCCCCGTGTCTCCCTACTGTTCCCCCCACCCCCCGCTCATGGCCCGTGTCTCTCTCTTGTTCCACCCCACCCCCCGCTCATGCCCCTTGTCTCCCCTGTTCCACCCCACCCCCCGCTCATGCCCCTTGTCTCCCTACTGTTCCCCCCACTCCCCGCTCATGACCCGTGTCTCTCTCCTTTTCCCCCCACCCCCTGCTCATGGCCTGTGGCTCCCCTGTTCCCCCCTACCCCCCACTCATGACCCGTGTCTATATCCGTTCCCCCATCCCCCGCTCATGCCCCGTGTCTCCCTCCTTTTCCCCCCCACCCCCCTCTCATGCCCTGTTGTGTTCTCTTTATACACCCCGCCTTCCCTTTCCATGGTGGCCATCTTGGTAAAAGATTTTCCTTCCTACACCGGGTCGCCGCAGGCATCCCAGTTTTGGAAGAAAAATCTTTTTTTTTTACCACCCAGGGTTTCCACTTTGAGGACCTAGGATGCTAGTGCTCTTCATCTATTGAAAGGGACGTTATGGTTACGTTGCACTAAGAAAAACCTATGAAATTCAGTTAAAAAAAATGTGTTACAGGGATGTTATGGTTACGTTTCACTAATAAAAACCTATGAAATTCAATGAAAAAACTTTGTTAAAGGGACGTTATGGTTAAGTTGCACTAATAAAAACCTATGAAATTCAATGAAAAAAATTTGTTAAAGGGACGTTATGGTAAAGTTGCAGTAATAAAACCCTATGAAATTCAATGAAAAAACGTTGTTAAAGGCACGTTATGGTTAAGTTGCGCTACTAAAAAACTATGAAATTCAGTGAAAAAACTGTGTTAAAGGGACGTTATGGTTCCAAGTAAAACCGAAAAACCCTTGAAATTCGCCAGTTATGGTAAGCTAAGCAACCATAACTCGCGCCACCACCGTTTACTGCTAAGACTCACACCCATGACATCAAAGATGACATCACTGATGATATCACATATGCAATTACTTTTCATGACATGTCTGTACAAGGGATTCTTATTATAATGGTGAGAAAAAAGTGTCAAAGATCATTGGAATAAATATCAAGAGCTAATTAGTGCATTAAGCAATGCATTGATATAAACAGTATTCTATTATAAAGTTCTATCCAGTATACTAAGCTACTCATGCAGAAACATAGGCATTGTGTGCAGCATAAATAATAAAGGTATAATATTCATAATGTTGATATGTTAAATAATGAAATTATAACTGTTTTCTTATTAAAGGTTTGTGTACTGTGAAATACGTAATAAGTAGCTAATAAAACCCACGTATTACATAATTGAATTATTACAGACAAAACACAAAGAGACAACAACACATACACATATGAGTATATACAGGGAAAGTGAAGTAAGCAAAAAAGCAGAAGAAGTAGTAGAAACAGTTCATAACCTAACTGATTATCTTTATGCAGAGAAATGATTGCTCTGTTTCAAAGCTGCTATTTACCCTTTGTACATGTATCACATGATGTGACTGGACCCTAAGGAAAGTAGTGTGAGTACAATGTATACAAATATGAGCATATACAGGGAGAGTACAGTAATTAAAAAAAACCACAGAACTATCAGAAAGTGCTGATAACTTTACTGATTATGTTCATGCACAGAAAGGATTGCTGTCTTTCAAGCTTGTGTCTTCCCTTATGTATGTGTTTCATATGATATGACTGTACCCTAATAGAATTTCTGCAAAAACATACTTGAGGAATAACTCTACAAATATAGTACCTTTTCAATTGTTATTTCCTGCCTGCTACTGAATAAAACCATGTCCCCTAGATTTGTCAGTAAAGGAATAAAGAGTGAGCCAGACATGTGATGTCATCAGTGATGCCATCAATGACATTTGTGATGTCATCTTTGATGTCGTGGGTGTTAGTCTTAGCAGTGCAACGTGGTGGCGTGAGTTATGGTTGCTTAGCTTACCATAACTGGCAAATTTCAAGGGTTTTTCGGTTTTACTTGGAACCATAACGTCCCTTTAACAAAGTTTTTTTCACTGAATATATATATATATATATACTTTAATCAAACATACCATCTGCATGAAAAGCAAATATAATATACTGTACAAAAACCCACCCCAAAGGAAGAACAGAGAAGATGCAACAGAAGCAATTAAGCAATTCACTAGCCACATAAAGGATATCTTCGTTGAAAACAGGAGCGATCATGACCTAACTTGCCTCTAGGGTCCAAGTGGAACATGGGTGCAGTTGAGAGTCAACAGTAACTGTATTCAGTTCTTGGTGAGTTGACAAAGTCAGAGCCAATGTCGAACATACATGAGAGTGGATCAAGCTGAGTTTGGGCATGTTGGATTGTGTGGGTCCAAGCAGCAAGCAGGTGTCGAGTATTCACAGATGCAGTGCAGGGTGGTCGCAGGAACGATTCACAGTTGGCCAGGCAGCGCCATGCTTTAGCCACTGGTAGGGGTTGATGATTGACGCTCCAGTGTTTTGAGTTGGCGGAGGGCAGTCGTCGAAGTGGTGATCTTGGGTGCATCAATATGCAATCAATGAGGGGCAGTGAGGGCAGTTCAAGGACTTGCTGAGTCGGGCCATGGTGGTTACCCCCCGTTCAGAGTCCTTTAGAGATGCAGTTCTCTGGTGCGAGGCCACTCCTCTTAAACGGGTGTGCTCCTTGTATGCCTCGGCCCAGCACAGCTGCCTGCTGTGTGACTGTCTCTGGTGGAGGTTGTACCTGCCCTCATAAAGAGATCAAAGAGGCAGCCTGGCCCCACAGATTCCGGTTCTACCATTTGGAAGGCTACACCTGGTTGACCAGAATACACATCATTGGTGTTGGGAGGATATCTCGGGGGCAACATGTTCACCTTGGAATCAAGACGACACAGAGCACCACAGGTTCGATCTCTTGGTCTGCGCTTAGAAACCACTGGTTCTTAAGCGCGTTATAAATAACCTATCATATCCTATCACCTTCCACAAAGAATCTGACTCATAGGTGCTGACACATGTGCAACATCAATTGGAATGTTGTGGGCGTGTGATACCAAGCACTATGCCTAAACTGAGGCATAGCTTTATTTTAGAGATTATCCTGCCACCATCATGAGCTGCCTATGATCATCATTGTTTGGGTACAGGCGTGCATATCTTAAATGCTGCCCCTGTGCAGAAGCAGCTTGTCTGTCACTGTCACTATTAGGCAGTTGTGACCTCTGGACCTGCTCGGTGCCACGGGTAGAGCAATCGCTGTGACTCAGGTTACTGATGCAGGCTGCCACAGACACATACTATGCTTTTGGCATGGAGTTGGTGAAAGGGGAATCTGATTAGCAGATTAGCCTTTCTGAGATGACCTACTATGTCATTTTATTATTCAATAAAAAATTTAAAAAGCCAGGGATTTGAACCTTTGCCAGATAGCAGATGCTCACAATAAACATATAACAAAAGACAGTAGAATACAATCAGCAAAGAAAATAATGACTATACAAAACTTAATGCGGACAACAAGAGATAAACAACATTCAAGCTATCAATGACAAAACTGCACATCATCAAAGCTAAACAAACATACTGTTTACACACGCTTTTTGAAGTAAATGGAAATATCCTTAAAGTAGATAGCACTCCAATAAAACCACTGATATGTTTGACTAATACTTTAACAGCGTGGGTGAAACCCTTTGCTATAGTACCGTTGTAAATGATACTTTGGGGGAGTTCTGCATTGATAATTTCTGCATTAGGAAATTCGTGTTTTTATCAAAACTGATCTTAAACACATCGTTTTGAAGCTAAACCCTCCACCTCTGACGGCGACTGAAACCAACCTTACTGATGGACTGCAAACATTATCTAATACGCAGTGGAAAGTGCGTATTCAATATTGGAGCTGACCAGGAAGAGGAAGCAGCTCGTTGTTGCTAAATATAGAAAGGAAATCCTGCTGCAGTGTCCCCCAAGCCGACATCACCCACAAAGCACTTGCACATAGGAGACTGACATGATAAGGCATTTATAACGCGACTATACCCAATTGTTTTAAGGCACGAGACTGCACACCAACAGGCAATAAGCTAGGCTCTACTGGCCAGCCAGCTGGTTATAGAGTATACATACTAGCGAGCAGCGGAGGAGGAGGATGAAGGGCCAGCTGCTCTTGAATTCAGCTGGGAACACACCTGCCCACCGGTTCCCCTAAGAATGCAATATTCACAAGGCATGTGACTAGGGGAGACTCCAAGTCTGCATCTTGTCAGCCAGGCCCAGCCGCCCTATTTCTCTACAACCTGTGGCTGGGGCGGCAAGATAGCAAAGAGACTAATACTTCCCTTACTTGATGGCTGCATGCTCTGTCCAGTGTGCAGAAAACCTCCGACCAAAACCCCTCCACCTACATCATCTCCAATAAACTTGGGACGAGGACAAGGCACACCTGCAGGAAAATAGTTTGGCTCCACTCAAAGGCTTGGATTATTCTAGCACTTTGTTAAGGAGCATTGCTACTGATGAGTCAAACACTTGTCGTGATATGCACACAATCATTGGTTTATAATCATAATTATTTTTTATTTGACCCAATTTAAGTTTTTCTTTTGCACTTATACGTCAGTTAAATCGCTCTACAGTTTGTAGTTAGTAATTTGGATGCTATTTCCCTTACACAACACATTCTTCAATAACATTTGTACCATAGTGAACAATGTTGGGTTTTAAGTTGATGCATAACAGTAACGTAGAAAGCTATGCGATAATAGGTACAATAATGGTTTTGGATCATTCCGAGACATTCTTGAATTGGTTGATCCCAGAACCCAGATTAAAGGGAATATTCATTTCTCTCAGTAGCGCACAGTAATCGCTTGCAGATTTAGTATATCTTAATCTCTAGATATTTCAGGACCCACGTTGTGCATGCATAAGTAAGAAACGATATCACATCATGTCCTAGGAACACTAGGTATGACATTGGAAAATACAGACACGAAAAACACTAACAATAGTTACTGAATATATCTTTTTGCAGGACATAGATTTAGCAAAAGTGCTCAAATCAGAAATGACCATATTCTGGGGAGTGATTGAATTTTATGTAAAACATCACATGCTGAGGAACAAGTCACTAATGAACAAAAACAGTATGAGGGGAGCACAAAGTACACAAAAGAAAATATGCAGTGAAACAAGATGAAACTGATAGGGTTGACAGAAGAATATGCAGTGTGCTACACCAAACAAAAATAACGGAAATGTGGCCAAAGGGTGACCAATTTAATCAAGTACCAGCTTACAAAATAATTGGAGGATTCTAGACTAATTGCTGTGATAGAGAATGATAGTCAAAACATTCTGATTGATAACTGCATTATTAATGCAGCGTTTGCTACAAATTACAAAAGACTTTACAGTGGCAATACAAATACTTATGTTGATGGTATTGCTAGTTTTAATTTGGATACTGAGCCTAACTGATTTAGATCCTTGTGATACTTTGTTGAACTCAGTCGCTCTGGAGGAAAAAGCTGGGCAATACAATCCCTAAAGCAGGGTAAATTGCATTGACTTTGTTGCTCAGATGCTTCGAACGGATTATAATAACATTAGCTGTTATCGGTGGAAAATATGCCATTCTAGCATATCTTAATGGTCAATATTGGTCATTAATTCATAGGGCCACTTCTGTCCCCCTACTTAAATATCAGAATCACCCCTGATCGTTTCCAGGAAGGGGACATAGCTCCCTGTGACTTCTTAATGGTATTTGAAAAGGCTAAACGTATCAGATGGAATGAGGGGTATGCACAGTATAAGAACAATATCTAAGTTCCATCGATCACACAGGCCTCTATGAGGGGTCTTTGTAGACACGTAATTGTCAACATTGTTCCATTGCTGCGTTCCAGTGATGGCATAAGATTGCGTAGTAGCATAATTACAGCACCTTCTTTCAGTTTTAGCTTGTGCTGAGGCATTCGTCCTGCAGCATTTCACTCTTTAGAAACTAAAACGTTGAGTCGGTTATTAACTATTCATTGACACTGGAACCGCTGTGCCCTGTGTGAAGAGAAGTGGGGGTGGAAAGAAGTAACTTCTTAATGTTGGCGATAGTGAAAAGTGAAGGTGACCATGTAGAAGCATGCTAATTCTGTTTGTTGAAATGGTAGCTATTGTTTAAGTTGATGCACTTTGCCATTTGGACAGCAGAAGGCAACCTAACACTGATAAATTGCATCTGTATCTTAAAATGATAGCTGTTGTGGAAGTGGGTGCACTTTGCCATTTGAACAGCAGAGGGCAACCTGACACTGAGATATTGCATCAATTGAGTAGGGACACATACCTAAGTGTTTTATATCTATAGACGATTGATTAGATACATAAATTATGTACAATTTAGTCATCACTAGTCATCAATCTCCTACTCAAGCTCAGCAGTCCGGGATCTGAGTGTTCCACTGACAAATCCATTGCACTGCAAAATGTTCACCTAAAAAAGAAATTGAAACTGGGAAAACTAATATCAGACCTAGCTCACTATGCATTGAACGGTTTTGTTAAAGGTATCTTATAACATGTATAATCGATTCAAATTAATGCACCTCAGTACAGAAGCTGAATTTCCAATATTTCTACAGTGCTGGCCAGCCTTAATGCCAAAAAGTCTAAGGATGGGTGAGATGCTGCACCTCCAAGGGGTTTCTACTATCTTTGGTTTTCCAGATTGCTTTTTCTCGAATGCAAAGATACTAACAAATAGGATTAAAAGATTGTACAAAAGTATGGCCTGCGCTGATGATGTATTACTTTTTTTGCCTTCACCATAGATCTTTAGGCCGGGCATTAACAATATGCACTAGCTATGGTAAAGTACCAGCAAAAAAGATGTAATATCTCAAAGATGGAAGCCATTCCCATTTGCATCTTTGCCAGGGATGTGATGTTAGCAGATGTTATGTTATGTTGTGTTATTAAGATGTATACCACACACAGCTGCCATTTGCATGGTTTCCAGGATCCCTCTTGGATCTGAAAAAGAAAATGGGGGTGGGGGGCTAGAGGTGAAGTGGAACAAGACAAAGTTTTGCGCTCAGCTGTTGGTTCATGTAGAACTAGGAGCAATTTGTGTCCATGCAGGTTTGCTTTCTATGGGAGTGATGGTCCCAGATGAGAGTCCTAGGGTGTTTGATTTGTCAGGCGTCACAGTGTTTTGGTCAGTTGATTAGGTTTACAAATTGATTTGAAAGGTGTAGAGTTTTGCGTTGTTTAGGCCAAAGGAAAGGTTTTTCTCCAGCCATTTTGGTTGGCATGGTTGGTCAACATTGGGTGAGTGAGGGTGGTTGAGCATGAGGTTGGTAGTGAGTTTTGTAGGGATACCTAGGTATGAAACACATCAGGGTACAATGTACAGCAATTCAAGGAAAGTCTTTCCATTTTAGGGATGCCTACATGTAAACACAATAGTGTACAATCTCGAAATAATGCAGCATGGTTTCTGATGGATGACTAGATATGAGGCAGCATTTAAAAACGACGCAGGGCATTTTGTTACGAATACCACAATGTGAACAGGATAGAGCAAAATATGGATGAATGCACTTTCAAAGGGGTATCTAGGCATGAAGACAAAGAAAACAATGTGAAACAATGCAATGCACTATCTTAGGGCTACCTAGATTGTATGTACATCAGAGACACAGTAAAACACAATGTAATGTGCTTTCAGGGGGTGCCCAGGTGTGATACACAACTTAGTGTGCAATATATGGATAATGCAATGCTCTTTGCTAGGGTTATATTGCTAGTGACGATAATAATAGGGTACAATATATATCAATTGCAATATGCTTTGTCTGGATACCTAGATGGAAGGCCACAACACACAGCATGAAAGACCATGCGTTTTCTTAGAGTGACATAGATGTGAGACCATATAAGGCACCATAGAGAAACAAGTTACAAACTTGGGATAGCTTGGACCTGGATAATGGTTGGTCCAACAATGGTTGAAAGGTTCTTGTCCCTTAACAGATTGTAGATGAAGTCAAGACCAGGAGTCGTTGCAAGGCTAGGGCACCAGGCGAACAGGTAAGCAGGAGGCACCCTTAGCCTATGCTGCCCAGGCAAGGCTGTCCTAGGCTAACTGGTGAAATAGGACTGGGGAAGGGTCAGGTCCTGGGTCTATATGAGGCTTGGATATCGCAAACAGATTGTGGGGATATGGGTGTGGGAAATGGATGCCTGCAAAGCTACTTGTGCTTTTATAAAGGCTTTAAAAGAGAGGGAATTAAACACAACATTGAATTCCAAATGAACGCACATTACTAGCTTTTACAAAGGCTTAAACAAGAGAGGTAAAATACAAACTCAAACAAAAGCAAAAGGCTTGCTTTTTGGAAGGTTAAATATACAGGGAACGCGGAGATCAAGATGAAACAAATTGAAAATATCTCAGGGTAGGAAAAAAGCAGCTCCTCGCAGCACTGGTCATCTCGAAATGTACGACAAAGAACTGCTCCTTCTGCCTCGGATTCCCAGGACTGGGGGACTTCCTGGACCTATATGAAGCCTGCATGTCACAAAAGCATTATGAGATGAGGGGTGTGCAAAATGGATACCTGAAAAGCTGTTTGTGCTCTTTCAAAGCACTAAAAGAGAGGAAAGGAGAAACACAATAGAAATTCAAATAAAAACACGTTCCTTGCTTTTTCAAAGGCTATTAAAAGAGAGGGGAAACACAAATGCAAATAAAAGCACACTGCATGGGGTCTGCCAATGGGTCTGGTTCCTGGAACCAATGCTTGGGTGTACATCAGAAACCTGATCTGAAACATATTAAAATAATTTACCAACGAGGATACACTGATAGATGGCCATTACTACATTTCGCTTTAAAGGATAAACATCATATCATCAAGAAGCATTTGGTTCCAAAATTACGGTATCTGTTTATTTGAATGTTTTTTTAGGCTTTAGACATTAAATATTCAAGTTATCTGGTGCATTTCTGTAAGCCAACAAGAAGGTGAAATTCTCCTGCGAATTCATGAAGAGTCCGCCAAAAAAGGGGGTTTTCAGCTTCCTGGACATGTATATGTATAAACAGTCTTTAGCCATTCACCAGCATCAGCGCGTTGACCTCTTGTATGGGCGCTCTAAACATACCTGGACGGAAATGAAGGGCCTGATTCATGGAATTTTTAGCATGGTGCAAAGTGACTTTACACTGCAAAAATACTCTTTGCACTGCTCTGTGAATCAGGTTGTTTGTTGGCAGTGCAAAGTCACTTTACACCACCCTACACATTCCATGAATCAAGCCTTATACCCTTAATCCTCCTAGATTTGAAACTTCTGTCAGGCTCTGCAAAGCTAAAATGTCTGACTCCCAATGGCATTGCAGCAATCCACTACATCCTGGTGGGAGCGTCTGTGTCTGACTGATGGAAAACATTATGTTAAGTAGATCTCCTTTTTTTTATTGATTTGGCTACAATCAATCTTTCAATTTATAAGTAGAAGAGATAAGACATTTGACAAAGGTTAAAAACAAAGTCAAATAAAATCAAGAGCACAAAAACACGCACACCATCAAGGCAACGCATCAAACTTTTTGATTTAGAGAAAAATATTCATCTTTACAGGTAGAATGACTCACTTGAGCTGCCTATTCATCAGTTATATGAACAGGAAATGAGTGATTTTATGCTATGGCACGATGGTTGAAAATCAAAATTGGAAAGCAAGATTAATATAATTCCATTTGCATCACTTTAACTGCAACGCGTGAAGAAAGCCAACAGCAGCAATTCTAATAGAGGTATTATAGGTGCAAACGATGAGTTGCCAAATTATTCCTGATTTAACGATTTTAAAATGTTTAAAATGTTGTTTCAAATAAAAATATCGTTTATCAAAAAGCATGGGACATTCAGTGAGCAAGAGTCGAAAAGATTATATTTGGTTTAAATTTTTGCAGAATCGAAATAAATTTTCACTTTTACTAATGATTCTCTGTCTCCCTAACACATCATAGGTAGGCCACAAATTGAACCTTAACCGCATGAAAGCAGAACTGTGCACAGCGAACGACATTTTGCTAAGTAAGTTTCCAGTTGTGCTATATTCTATTGTTAAAGGGATTACTCCTGAAATCACTATAAAACTGGCATACTTCTCGCGTTCTGATCCAGTCAAATTGGAATAGTTTCTGCTTTGTGCGTGTTGGATTTCCCAACAAAAGTTCCAATAATGTCTTTCACATGGCTATAAACTTATGGTTTGAGATAAATGTATACGTGGCTAATATGCTTAATAGCACATTTGACTTAGGAGCCAAAATGCATTTTCTAAATAGGGCACACACATAAGTGCCATAGAGAGCTATCAGTCCCAATTCAGATCTGACCATAGCCACCGGTAATCTTTGTGGGAGATTCAACATATGTCTCCAGAACTTCCCTTCAATTTTCTGCCAGAAGATTTCAGGAAAAACACTTTTAGTTTCTGCACCATATGACATCATTCGTGCAGCATTTTCACTAAAGTAGGTTAAGGCTGGCACACAAGAGAATTTGCCGTATTTGGCAAGTATAATTCTAGCCTGGGAGATGGACGTGCACAACCTGCTCTCAATGTCTAGTCCTAATGCTATGACGGTCACGTGAGCCTCGCTTTCGCATAGCTGCACCTCCTCATTGATTTAATCTGTGGCAGCTTGGGAAACGCAGCTTCTGTTTGTAAGTTATAGCTGGCATCTCGAAGTTCCGTCTTCTGTGCCCGCTTGTTTTCTGATGATCTACCGTATAACAGACCACATTTTGTTTAAAGGACTTCTTGTGCATGCTCTACGTCCCTGTACCATTTTGTCCTGTGCCCGCCCATGAACCAAACCCCTTATTTGTCCATGGACTGCCTTTGCTGCTAATTCCATTGTATCCTGTGCCCCCCGTGTACCGAACTCTTTATTTGTCCACGGACTGCCTTTGCTGCTAATTCCATTGTATCCTGTGCCCACCAGTGTAGCGAACCCTTTATTTGTCCACAGGCTGCTTTTGCTACTGACCTCGTTCAGTCATCTACCTCGTCCGTGTACTACATTACCTGTTTACGGTTCAATCAACATCCATACGGACTGCAGCCTCTGAACCCGTTTGACTTTAACCCATTCAATAACAGTACCTGGTAAATCTGCCTTTGTGACGCTCACCTGGTATCCATGGGGGTACCACACGATACTGGATGGAGGTCTTAGTGCTATTGCATACCCTTCTCTGCTTGGTTATGTTCCAGACGTTGGGTAGTGCCTACAACAGGAGAATGGAAGGTTAAGATACTGGTCCTGTGATGGCTGGACTCCCACCTCCCTCTGGTCCAAATCCCCCCTTGGGGTTATTGCTCACCTTAGGTTTTTGTGCGTTGAACTCTCTGTCCTGCATCTATGTGGAGGGGCGCGTGGTTGGTGCATGCATTTCCTGGACCTAGTTGCTTCACTGGTCCGTGTGCCCTTATGTCAGGTCCAGACCGGCTGTGACTCTGACTCTGCTTGCTGTCTTCCAGGTAAGTTATGATGTCTTTTCCGTCTGTCTCTTTCTTTCCCTCTGTTTTCTCTGTCTTCTCGGCGTCTTGCTCCACTACGCTGTTCCCTAACAATGTCCCTTTTTGTTTTCACAGGGATGGTTGCAATCTCGGAGTTGCCGCGCCGATGGCGAAGACCACGGTGAGTTATTGATGTGCGGAGCGCTGCTCTGTTTAATTGTGTTATTTGCTAACCTGTGTTCTCTTCTCTTCTTTGTACAGGTTGCAGTGATGTCCCGGAGTGATACGCGATCGAAGCGTTGCTTGCCAGGTAAGTGCTTTGTTAATGCTGACCTTGTTCCTTCTCCCTTGCAGGTTGTGGTGAAACCCGGAGATGGGCGAGGTAAGAGAAGTGCAGGGTGCTGCCAGGACTTGCTGCTTGCCCAGGTAAAAATTGTTGTAATGCTGTCCTTGTTTCTTTACCTTTGCAGGTTGCGGCGAACTCCGGAGATGGGTGAGGTAAGCGAAGCGCAGGATGGATTCAAAGCCGGTTACTTCACAGGTAAGTGTCCTTGCGTGCTAATGCTGTTCTTGTTCTTCCAGGTTATCAATGGAATCCGGATCTAGGGCTTCAGTATCGGGCCGCCATAGAAGCAGATGAGCAGGAGCTGGACACAGTGAGCGTTACACTGCAGGAGTGCAGAATAACACGAAAACACCCAAAATACTGCATGGCTTGGTTCTAAAGAACTGAGCTGTGTAATAGGCCTCCATGTTGGATTAAGGTCCAAAACTGATAATGAGCCTGGTGCCAAAGGCGCAGGGACTGACTCCATGTATGTTTCTGATGGAGTTTTAAGGCCCTTGGGGCCAGTGTGAAGGGCTTTAGCCTCATTGCTGCCAGGGGGCAGTAATACCTGAGGGGGTCAGGTGAATGGATCATAACAGCCTCCTGTTGTTGTTTCTCTCTCCGTTTGAGCTTCCTTACTGATCATTGAGCTTGTGGGCATTGAAGAATAGACACTGCCATACTCTCTATCTAGTATTGGTATCTGCATATTTTGTGTGTTCTGTCTCAGACTCTCTTTCCCATTTGAGACTCCACACCTCTCAATTCCACAAGTGCACGTAGGGACGCTTTGCTAATAGTGCACCTACCTGGTCTACCTCTTATCCTTCAAGTGCACGCTAGGACACTTTCCTGATAGTGCACCTACCCGTACCTAGTGCACCCCTCGTGCCGCCCGGGAATAGCTTCCTCACTAACATTTCTGTTTGTTGTTTTATATCTCCATTGTGTCCTATCTGGGATTATACAAGATTCCTTAAACCAACCAGGGGTAAGACATATTCATTGGTTCTTTCTTTTACCTTATCCTAATAGCCAGAAGAGTCTCAAATTTCCTTTCTGCATTTGCAGGAAGATTCCAGTGTGTGTCCCATTGCTGGTTGATGCTTCCTGGTAGTTCTTGTTGTTATTGGTTACACACTGTGGTCTTTTCTTTCAGCTTGGTCTATGGCGGTGCATTCTCCCCGCTCTTTTGGGTGATTGGTCTCTCTGCCTGGTGCAGTACACAGCAGGGAGTCATATCATCGAAAAGAGCTTTTTTTCCCCCATCGAGAGGAGGCTCGGGTGGAGGCTTCAACCTGAGCTCTTCAATCAACTACCCAGTTCCAACATTCCTGGTCTCCTGTCTTGACTACTCTCTGTCCGGTGAGTAACAAAAACAGAAACCATGGAAGAGGCAGACCCCTTGATCACTTTGGTCCGTTTGGTATCCGATCTCCGATCGAATATGACAATAGCGCATGATGCCTTACATCACAGGATTGACGGTCTGCTGCGCTTTCCGACTCCTCAGACTCTGAGTATTGATACGTCTGGCGCCACTGCTTCAGGTTCTGGTGCCTCTACGTCCTCTACTTCTGGGTTTACTACGCAGTTCCCGTTGGCCCCTCCGGAACGCTTCATCAGTGACCCTTAACAATACCGGACGTTTATTAACCCTTGCAAATTGCACTTCCTTTGCCGCCCCACAGCCTCTCCTAACGCCACTATGAAAGCGGCATTTGTCCTTTCACATCTCGGTGGGACAGCAGCAGCTTGGGCCAATCCTTTGCTCGAAGAAAACTGTTATGTCCTATATGACTGTGGTACTCTCATCACGGCCATGAACAGGGTCTTGACACCCATTACAAATTACAGGCAACGGACCTGGAATTCTTGAACTTGCGTCAAGGCAAATCCTCCCTAGTTTCCCTATCTCACTGGTTCAACCAGCTGGCTGCTGAGACGGACTGGCCTGAAGAAAAAAAGTCAGTTGTGTTCTACAAAGGGTTGTCCGAGGAACTGAAGGATACCTTAGCCCATGGTTCCAATTGTTCCTACCGTATTTGGTGAACTACTGAACTTAGTATTACAGATAGATGCTAGAGGAGCTGGGAGAAAGGGGGAATGTAATCCTACAACACAAGTACCTCCCCCCCCCTAACTCTGTCAGTCCTCATTCATCTGCTCCGGAACCTGTGCAGGTGGGGGCAGTGCAGGCCCTTTAAGCCCTGCGCAACGTGAGCATCGGCGATCTCACAACTTATGTATGTATTGTGGATCGGCCGAACACCAACTGAAGGACTGTCCAAAGAAACCTGTTAAAAGGTGGGAAATGCCAGAACCTGGTGATAGATAAAGTCCCTACGCCGGGGTAGTTTCCTTGGACACACACACGGCAGTCTCCACACCTGTCAGTTTGCTGGTAGTTTTTACCACAACAACTGACACCTCTTTTTACTCCATGGCCACCAGTGATTCCGGAGCGAACGGAAATTACGGGAGGGTCACTTACCTTGGTCATGAGGTAGGAGGGTGTCAAATCCAAACGTTCACCAGCAAAGTGCAAGCTGTACAGGACAGGGAGACTCTGACTACTGTAACCTATGTCAGAGCTTTTTTGGGCCTCAATGGGTATTACAGAAAATACATTGCAGACTATGGCACCATAGCTTCCCCTCTGACAGCTCTGAAATCACCCATTCAGACTTGGAAGGTTCATTGGACTGAAAACTGTCGGTGGGCGTTTGATGATTTGAAAGAAAGTCTGTGCCAGGCACCTGTGTTGTGTGCTCCTGCCTACAACAGCCCCTTTATTGTACAAACTGATGCAAGTGACACAGGAATTGGAGTTGTCAAAGGGAGAGAAGATCCCATAATTTTTATCAGTAGAAAAAAGTAGGAAACTCAAGGGTTAGAACCTAGGTGGGCCAGTGCTGAAAACAAATGTTTTATTATAATTTGGGCACATAGGCATCTTAGAACTTACCTTACCTAGGTCCACCCTGACCATAAGTCATTAAAGTGGCTTATGGAGATGGAAGGTGAAAACCCCAAACTGCTCAAGTGGTCCCTTAGCCTGCAAGGGCTAGAGTTCACAATTGAGCATAGGCCAGGGAAGAGTCATGATAATGTAGATGGCCTTTCCAGAAGGTGCGTTGCCCGTCTCAATGAGGGTGACAAACTTCTGGGAGATTAGTCCACCCTAACCTCAGTCTGCTGGAAATGCCTTTTGGAGGGACAGGGCCTCCTAGTCTTTGTCCCATCAGTTCTCTGTGTATGTTTTCTGTATGTTTTCTGCCATAAGGGTACAGCCTGGACATCTGGCATTGCAGCTCTTCATTGTACCTTTTGGTGAACAGTACCCGTGGGCTACCCTTATGGCACCCATGGGTAGGGGTACAAAATTGTAACCCTTGAGTGTGTTTTGGGCACCTGTCTGTTGTTCACAGAGCAGGGTATGGGCTGGCGGCAGCTACATGCGGTCCTGGCAGAGACTCTGGGTGTCCACCATTTTTGGATACCCAGGCGCTGCCATAGGAATCAATGGATTCCTGAATAAAGGCAAGATGGGCACTGTGGCCTCTTGGTTGGTTTCCTTTACCTATACACACCTTTTTTCACATAGTCCTGAGAAGCCCTGGCTCTGTTCTTTCCCTTGAGTGGTTGTTGGGTGGAAGAACCATACATGGTCCTGGGGGGAAACCAATGCAAGACTGGCTGGAGACATCCCAGGGACTGTGTGCTTAAGGTTCACCTTTGGGAGGAGCCTGTTTGAATGGAGTGATGAGTCATTATGCATTCAGTGTTGTGGGTGTCTGGTTTTAGTTAAGTGACAAAATACATGAGCCCACCCTGACTAAACATAGTATGAATGCAGCATTGTGCTCTGAAAGCCTGCGCGTTGCCTACAATCCACATCCTGTGTTTTGGGTGTCTGGTTCTGGGTGAATGGTCTGAATGCCTGTGAGCCTGATAGGGTGCTGCCTGTCTGCCTGCATGAATGTACTTGTGTGTGATTGGCTGGCTGAGCTTGGCTCAGCCTGAGTGAATGGGGCGTGTTTCGTATATCAATGGTTCCCACACTCACCTTCTTGTTCAGAAGCTGCAGTTGAAGCTGAAGCAGGAAGCTAAAGCAAGAAGACGCTGTTTGCTGGAACCCAGCTGGAAGAGGTAGTCTGCTGCTGCTACTCTTTATCAAATTGGACAGCTGCTGTGCTGTTCCAACGGCTGATCCAAGAGCGGTCCTTGATAGGCAACCTCTTCCCGAACAATGAGGGACCATCGCACAACTGTTGCTCTTCATCAGAACTACCCTGGAAGCCAGTTCTGTAGGCTTGCCGTCCGGAGAAGGGGACTTTGTGAGTTTAGAAGAGGAGAGCCTTGACATCTTAATCCAAAGAAGTCCAACTGCATTGCCCAGTGTCTGAAGAGTGCTTGTGACCGCTGGAAGCCACGCTGCTGTCTACCCTCCGGAAGAGAGGGCACCCAGGCATTGTGCTGCCTGATGCCAGAAGCTGCCAAAGTTCTACTTGATTGAAGAATCCCTCGGGGGGCATCCCTGCCATGACATCTGACCACTTTTCACACAAGAGAAGATCCAAGGTCGCTGCTTGCAGTGAATTGTCCATCAGTGAGTTTCATACCACCAACAAATCCTAAGAAGATGTTGCCAGGGTCCAGACTTGGTGGAGATCTGCAGTGCAGTCCAGTGGAAAGTCCAGGTAACCAGAATCTGAGGTCTGAGCTGCGGCTGCAGCACCAAAGAACTGAACGGCGGTAGACCACGAAATCCGAAACCCAGCGCCTACTGCATCCATAGCCACGAAAAGTCACTGATGGCCACCATGAGTCTTATCCTCTTTATCCAAGCCTTGTCGACATCCACAGCAAGTTTCACCTTCATGGGACATCCACAGCCAGAGTAGCGACCCGCCAACGGAGACCACCACAATCATCCGTATTGCTACCTTTACGACACCACTTGCTTCCCTTCTCATTCTCGACAGTGACATCTCACTGACTCCTTCTTCCAAAGGGGGACCATACTTCCGGGATCCCTTTGAGAAAAGCCAAGAAGCTGCACCACTTCATCTGCCAAGGCACCCAAAGTACGGTGACGAGGAGGAGTCATCAGGGGTCCCAAGTTCGTTGTGGAACCTGTTTTCCTCTGGCATCCCAGATACTTTGTGGTGTAATGGGAACTGTAGAAAACAAAGCAGTCTATTATTAAACATATTTGGATTGGGCGTAATATACAAGAAAAAGGACACCTTAACTTTTCCCTTACAGGTTGCCAAGGTGAGGGGATCCTCACACAGTATCACTTATTTGAGTCTAAAGAAAGTATACTGCCCATGTTTTAAATCTTACCTTCCTTTCTACAGTAATGTCTGCGCTCTTATACAGTACTTTCTGATTCTTATGCTTTTTAATAACTGTCAGCAGTTGGTGCATTTTAAATTGAATCTAATGTATATTGTGGTACCACATAGATGTGTATATTTTTGCCAGTATTAAGATAGTGTTGCCTAAAGTTACTTACATCCTATCAAAACCAAAAATAGACAATAAGTGAGATGGGCATTAAATAGGGAACACACCACCTTTTTACGAAATGTGTGAGTTCAGACTGGATGAACCAACTTGATGACTCTATTAAATGTCTCTGTTGGCTAAACTAACGTAACAAATAATCCTCTATTTACCACAAGAGCCACAGCTCTTGATTGGATGACAAATCACTGTTAGGGACTTGAAATCCCACCCGAATGCTTTGGGATGAGTCAGCAGTATAAATTTATCCCACTCTCACAGTAGCAATGCATTTTCACTAAGAGATTAATTCCTTGCCACTGGTCCATTTTTGGAGAATTCATTCAGGCTGTCATTAATATTCTCTTGGCTATTTCTTGAAGGTACCTTCCTTAACAGTGTCATGCACGTTTCCCATGGGGATTTTCAAATCCATCACACAGCTTCACTGTGAAGAAATTGATGTGATTACATACTGTCCTGTTGGAGACTTAAAATTCACCACCGGCTTACTGCAGGGACATTATTATTATTACACACGCCATCGCTGTGAGAATTTCCCCTGTGGGGACTTCAATTTGCTCACACATCATTCCTGTGGGGAATTCAATATATCATCACACACAATCCCTCTGGGCACATCATGCCATCCCACACCATGCCTGTGGCAGATTGAATATAAACTAGCATTAACCTTGTGTGGACTTTAATATCATCCCACACAAGCAAGATGAAACGTATCAATATATTCTCAGCCAATGTTGCCATGAATTTGTCAATATAATCATACACCTTCTGTTAGATACATCATCATCATCAAAGACTATTCCTCCTCATACTTCAACATCATTTAGGCTACAGCATATTTTTGAATAATAATGTGCATGTCCTTTTTTATGTACTAAATGCAGCTAGTTGGTCTTTCTCCCTCTTCCTCTCGCTCCCTCTCTCTCTCTCTCTCTCTCGCTCTCTGCCCCCTCTCTATCCCCCTTCCCTCACACCCTTCTTTTCCTCTCTTTCTCTTTCTTTCGTAATAAGGGCAACACAGGATTACTTGATTTAATGGATCTGGACCATGAACGCCTTCTCCTTTCTTTGAGAGACGTAGGGCTATGCAGCTAGGATACCATCAACTGGGTGCAGTCCTTCCAATCCCATCGGACCACTAGAGTCTGCTGGGGGGATGCCACCAGCACCCAATGTCTGTGGCGTTCCACAAGGGCACTGCATGTCACCTTTGCTTTTCAACCTTTACATCAGGCCTCTATGTGATCTCCTAGATGAGTCAAAGTTTTTTTTTCTTTAACTACACTGATGATACACAGCTAGTCATTGAACTTTCAGGGGATTACGATCTTGACACTGCTATCCTGGAACACATCTACATCCAGATTGAAGCCTGGAGGAACTAAAACTGATGTGTTTAAACTAAATAGGAATAAGACTGAGCTGCTTATCTTTGGCACCTCTCATGTAAGACTTAAACTTGATCCCAGATACCAGGCTTTTACCACTCATGACTGTGGGATGTTTTAACCCACTTCTGCTTTGCTATGCTGCAGCACTGTGTTATGATGGTGCCAGAAACATCAAAATGGCTGCAAAACCCTTTTGCGCGCCAAAACCCCTGAAAATCGCGCTTTGCAACGCACAAAAAGATGGTTGCCCAATCTGCCACGCATGTTGTCAGTGGTGGAACAGAGATCTCACTCCTGGAATATGCCACTTGGCTCCACAACAAGTGAAAACAGAGTACAGAAGGAAAAAGCAGTGCTTTGCTAAATGAAACCCCAAAATCTTGCTTTAAATCCCTTTTTGTTTGTTGCTGAAACTGCAGCATACCGGTACCAAACACCCTCAAACATCCAAAATTCTTATTGGGTGCTAGAATTCACTTAGTTTAAGAAATCATTGTGAACTTGTAAGGTCCTGAAAAGCTGAAAGCATAAAGGGATTTCCACAGCAAAAGTGGCCTGTCTGTGGATGTCAAAAATCTCTGGGCAGCAGAAGACTGCAGAGATGACAGCTGTCAGGAGCCTGCCTGATTAAACTTTAAACATGTATATAAACTGAAATCAAATGTATGCAGTCTAAGAGGCCTGTATTGATGGTAACCCACCTTGTAATTGTTTGATCCCATGGTTTAAAATCTTGAATGAGAATTCTAGCTGCTATTTGAAACCACAAGTTTGTTTTATTCTAAGGGTAAATTCAACAGAAGCAACAATTAAAATAAGCTTGGCTAAAGCTACCAAACTGGAATAACAGGTTTCCTCACAGAAGAAAGGCCTTTCCCTCCAGCAGGAAATCAAACCAAAGCGAAATTTATAGGGTTTGGAAAGAACCTGGTCTACAGAGGCAAACAGGAACACTGAACAGCTGCTGCTAAGGAAATGCGAGAGCAAACAGGGAGGGAGACAAAAAGAGGTGGAGCTAAAACAACCATTTGTTGCTTAACAAGGACAAAGAACACCTTTTTAAAAGACTTATAATTTGCCCGTTAACATTGTGAAAAATATTAAAGTAACAGAGTTGTGAATCTAAAATTTGGCTGCACATCTGTCCTAAAACCAGACACATCTGTCCTAAAACCAGATCCAATTCCCTGACCAGAATCTTGCCGGACCAGAATCCTGACGGTTCCATTTAAAAACATATCTAGTGGGTATCTATAGAAAGAACTGTGTCACCACATATGTACCTTGCTTAGTCCTATCCCTATCTTAAACCCATCCTATCTTGAATTCAGAACCTATTTTTGAATTGTCTGAACTCTCTATCCAACCCATCCTATCTTCCTGTACTAGTATTGCTAAAACTATCTTTGCGCTGATCTTGTCTCATCTGAAGAAGGCAAGTTCTTCTGCAGGCAGTCATTCTGATCAAGTGGCTGTGTTCCTGTGGGGTGTTCGTTTTCTTCATAATCATCCTCTAGTGTAAGAAACATTTTTGTCATTTTAAAAGTGCATTCTTGTTTTCCATTCTTGCACCTATCTCGAAAAAACAACCTCTACTAAAACGTCCATAACTCCCTCAGTTATCCCGATTATCGCGCAGTGAAAAGTTTGCCGCAAATTTCCGTTTTGGGAAATTCGTACACGTGTAGAACAGCTTTTGATTGCTTCTGACTTGAATTTTAAGATTTCAAATTGTTTCTTGGTATTAAATCATTGCTTGTGTTTGTGTGCAACTATCCAAAGCGGCTCCCATAAGAATTTATAACAATTTCAGCAATTTAGACCATATTTAGGGGTCGATTCATGGAGCAAACATGCGCCGAAAATCACAGCGCAAGCAGGCGCAAGGTGGCGCAAGCGTGAGAAACCCAGCGCACGCGTGCGATTCAAGGAAGACGCTGCGCGTGTTTCCCGCTGTCCGTGTGCCAAATCCTGCCATGGCGCACGCGGGCACACACGGCCTGCGCTATGCGCACAGCAAAAGCGCACATAGCGCGGCGCACACAACCAAAGTGGGCGGAACAGTGGGCGTAACACGCGGAATGGGGAATAATACGTGAAAAAGAAGGCGTAACTGGGGAAGTACTGCAGGGAACTACATGGAACGCCCACACGCACGAGAACAACCCGTATTCATGGATTTGAATACGGGAAACCCGCGCACGGCAAAAGACGCACACAGGCGTCAACGCGTCCGCCACACGAAGGCAGACAGAAGCGTCTCCGCGCACAGTATAAAAGTGCGCGCAAACAACAAACACGTATATACAGCTACGATGAATGCCCCATTTGTCGCAGCACTGATCGTGGGACAAAGCAGGAGGAGGAGAATAGCCAGGGCACGCATTTACGCACCACAGACAAGCCTTTTTGGGATGCCTGACGACCAGGTCTACGGCAGGTATAGGTTTCCACCCCATATCATCCTAGACCTGGTCAGGGAGTGGGAAGATGACCTTACATCCCCCACCCTTTGCTTCCAAGCATTGAGCCCCTTGGAGAAGGTGCTCAATGTCCTTCATTTTTTGGCAACTGGGTCATTTCAGCAGACTACTGCCATAGTGGTGGGGTCTCACAGGCCACGCAGTCACGCTGCCTACACCAGGTACTGGAAATCATGACAGCGCGCCGCTCAGTCCGCAGGCACATATACATGCCCAGAACATCTGCAGACAGGCAGGCCGTTGTCCTGGATTTTTTCAGGGTGGCACACTTCCCCAAAGTGCTCGGTGCCATAGATTGCACCCATGTGGCCCTACGTCCACCTAGGGCCACTGAGCACATCTACCGAAACCGCAAGCACTGGCATTCCATCAATGTACAGGTGGTATGCGATGCAAAGGGAATCATCACCTCTGTTTATGCAAACTACCCTGGCTCCACCCATGACAGTTTCATATACAGAATGTCCGCCCTGAGCCGGGCCCTGGAAGCTGGGCAGCATGGCAACACATGGCTCCTAGGTGAGTACAAATGCCCTTGCACATGCATGCATGTCTCACTTACACACACACACAAATACACAAACCCCATTAATCACAACCATTTACACCTCCCCAGGGGACAGTGCCTGGGGAGGTATAAACCACAGGATGCAACCACACGATGACGCCAATCCGGAACCCCACCACACCACCCCAGGTAAGATACAACGCCGTCCATATTGCAACCAGGGCCATAGTGGAGCGCACATTCGGAGTGCTCAAGTCACTTTCCGCTCCCTCCGGCGGGCAGCTACTCTATGCACCCCCAGTAGTGCGCAGGATCATTGTGGCATGTGTCCTGCACAATGTTGCAACACGGCAGGGCGTACCGGTGGACATGGTGGTGCCCCCACATCCCCAACCACAGGCACAGGCGCTGCCCATGGGAGGTGACAGGGCATGTGGCGAGGAAGCCCGGACCCAGCTTGTGGCCACATTTTTCACCTAAACTCCCACCCCTGCGGAGTGCACACAGGCCTGGCACATACCAGGTGACAATCGATGATGACAAAGAGACAGTCAACTGTAACAACCCTACCACCCTGAAATAGTTGCCATGGAAGTGCCACATTGTCTGCATCCCTAGCTACTTAAACACAAGCTATCCTGTGTGACCAAAAGGCACACATATGACATGACATGATATGGCATTTGTAACGTGCCTATACACAAGTATTTCAAGGTGCGATGAGGCAGGGAGGGGGGAACAAGGGAAGAAAGACAATGATACTACTAGGCCAGGTGTCATTTAGATTGTGCAAGTGCAGGGGTAGGAGGAAGGGAAAAGTGCAAGGGGAAGGGGAGGGGGGTGCAGTACAGGGTAAGTAGACTAAAAAACTAATAAATAGGCCAGCCGGTGGCAACTGCAAAGGTAAGTGCAGACAAGTGCTGGTAAGGAGGGGCCGTAGGGGTAGAGAGACAGTCACGCAGTGCAGGAGTTGCCAGGGAGGCAGTGCAAGTGGAGAGTGGCTGGGCCAGGGACTGAGGTCGGTGAGAGTGGCCCAGTTGCAGATCCAGTGCAGTTCCAGTGAAGAATTTTGCAAGGGAGAGGCAGAGAGAAAGCAGAAGCAAAGAGGAAGGTCTTGAGGTGCTTCCGGAACCGGAGATGTTTCTCCTCAAGTTCCAGTGAGGCAGGAAGGCTGTTCCAGAGGGAGGCCCCTGCCGCAGAGAGAGATCTACCCCCAGCTAGTTGCTTTGAGAAGCGGATGACCCTGACATGCAAGATGTGAATCACACACACCTGAAAAACAGGCCATGGCCATCACTGTTATGTCACTCAAACCCTCCCAAACCACAACATGACATGGCAAGCAATACCCATACACCAACACAGTACCAATAAGGTACACATTGCCATGTCAAAAATGTACAGTGGCATCAGACAATGATGCCTGACATGGAATCAGATGAAATGACTGACCAACAACCTCCCACCCAAAATAAGTCATTTCCAAATGCATTACAAAAGTTGTAGACGTAACATAACAATGAATGCCTGTCTACATGCACATTGTGCATTGCAAAATCAACACTGCAGCTTCTGTGTGCTGTGTCCAACTCCTGCAACACACTGCTCAGCGCACAGCACATTGAGCAGCCATTGTGTGTGATGCACACCCTGAGCATCACATCTAAGTGACAGACCACATCAAAAAGCAAATTAGGCATGTACAGGATCCATAATTGGTCACAGAACATGTGCTGCAGGGACACAGTGGGCACCAGAAGGCAAACAGAGTGTACACGTGGATATGCAAGGGTGGTTGTACATGTAGTGCATCATAGTGCAAGTGTGTGGGTCAGTAAGCGCATGCACTCAACATATGCATGTGCAATAAAGTGACCATCAGTGTCCTCTACACATCACATGGGAACATTCACCATGTGTACACCCCAGCATATCAAACCACAACTATCCCCTCACACCTGAAAGGTAAACACAACACATGAACAGGCATCGATCAGCAGAACACAACATGTACATAGGATACCACCATTACAATGTCAGGGTTCCCATCACACTGCAGGGCAAGGCAACTATCAACAACAACCCCCCCTCACAAATGACCATGACCCACTGAACAACTGCACCTGGGTCATGGAGCTTTCAACCCTCAATTTCACCTGGCCACAGGATCACCCTTCCCCTTCGTCACCATCTCCCACCTTGTGTGTAAAAAGGTGCCTGCACCCTCAGAGTCCACCCTCATTTGCAAAATCACAAAATCCAAGCCAGAAAAATGAACCAGAACACCCTCCAGTAGATGACTTGACGTAGCAGTACCTCACAAAGGCCAAGTACTACCACAATGATGTAACAACCAAGGTAGCACAGTAAAACAATGTCACAACAGGATGTGAACCATGTGTGGTACATAACATAGAATGATGCACCATGAACGGATGTGTACTATCACAGGTCCCGTGTACAGGCGCGGGAGTGTCACGAAACAACCACCCCCACCGTGTCCCGCGTGCCTGCAAGGTCAAACTCACACAGGCCTCTGACACATGAAAGTAGGGAATGCACGAAAATGTACTACCTGCATGAACACATACACAATCTGAACAAACTTGGACATCATTGTCATGGCCTTCTGTAGTCCAGGCTTAGGAGTGGCACGAACCAACCACCCCCTCTAGGGTTTTGGCGCCTGCAAGTTTGGGGCTTACACAGGCATCCGCAATCCCAGCGGGGAAAGAGGGTTAGGGAACGTTGCTTGGATAGGTACGGGAAGCAGGAACACCGGGGAGAGGGTACAGGGTTTAAAATTGGATAGGACTCCGGGTGATTAGGGGAAAACAAACATACCAAATTGAATTACACATTCATCCATGCATTAGTGCACCCCCCAGCAAGCCCATGCAGAGCAGTTTGAAAGAAAAACAACAAGACACTTAGCTCTGGTTTCGAGTGCTGTCCTCCTGCCTGCGCACTCTCAGGTCCGGTTACAGGAGCACTGCAATGCTGAAAAGAGAGCCACAGTTAATAATCTGTACGTGCCAATTACACAAAAACACACCACCAAACATGCCGCATAGCAACAAACTACTCTACAAACAGACAATCTGGTGTAGATGCTTCATACCCATATATAACATTACCCCTGTGATGGGTAATACACAGTCAATGCAGTAAGTCAGCTGTCGGTGGGTGCGTGGCAAATGGAACACCAATGTGTCACAATTCACACAACATGCAATGTTCCCTGAGTAAGCAGACAGACCCATATAGCAAGGCATGACTTCAGAACAAGTTGTGTTCCACCATGACCGAAACAAAGTTGGCAGTGCATGTATGAAAATGTACATGGAAATTAAATGCACTGCACCCGAGTATGTCCCTTGCTGTATGTCCCTGTGAGCTGCCCCTTTCCATGTCTCTGAAGGCTACAGGTTGATACAAGTGCCTCAATGGACCTTGGTGTACCGGAGGGTATGTGCCACTGCCCCTGCAGGTGTCCCAGACAACCTTACAATCAACAGCCATCAGTCCACCAACACATCTGAGCTGCATTGTGTGCTTCAACACCAATATTCGTCCAAGCTCACCCTCAGTGCTGTGAATAAGCCTGCATGTGCAACTCGCCTGGTGCAAGCTTTGCTGTGTTGTGGCCCCCCTGTGCTGCTCACCTTGCCTGGAGTTCCTTGGAACACGTCAGCAGTTCTAGGATGTAGGTCTGCAATCCCTGTGCCTCTGCTTGTGCACACATGTGCATGTGGGCACCAACAAATGTGTCCAGAATTCAGACGTCCAATGGGCCATGTCTGCTGGCAAAGGTGCTCTGGAGGCTCATCCCCCTGCAGAAAGGGCATGAAACACATGATTAATGCTTTAAAGTCATCTGTGTGTGTCTCTTCAGGCATCTCATCACTGGACCATGTCAGAGACTTACATCAGAAATCACACCATCAGTCCGTCATTCACATCCAAAGTGTGGAACACACTATCTACGGCATGAATTGCAACAAGCACGTGTACAGTAAAGATAAGAAACATACTACACAATGCATAGCAACGAATGTACACATTAATCATGAAACCCCCCATCTAGCAAAAGCTGAACAGTGGACAATAACACCGCAATCATCCCCACTAGGGGTGTCAACACAAGTCACACAGCACCAGACATGCCACAGATATGACAGTCCAAAGCCCTTGTGTAAAAGGTTGTCACACCGAACCATCCTTGCGAGCCCATGGATAAGGGAGGTAGGAGTGGCATGTATGAGTCAAGGACCCCAAGCAGCAAACACATACACAAGACAAGCCTGAAGGGCCCAGCTGGAACAGACAGTGGATGCCTTCAAAAGCCACAAAGCACCGCACCGTCACATAAAAGCACAATAGGCAAGCAATTTTAAACTATATTAACTAATTACACTAACTATGAAAAACCTACATTACCTATTTAAACTAACTATCAAACAGAAACTTAACTAACTAACCTAAAAGAAAAATAAAAAAATAAAAAATGGCCACATACGACCCGGGGGGAGGGGAGGCACCCAGGAGGGGGAGGTACAGGGTGCTGCTCAACACCCACATGCGATGATGCTGAGCCAAAAAAAAAAACTCCATGGGCTCAACGCCTGCACAGCCCGACCTATGTGGGAGATAGATGGTCGTCCGAGTCTGGCTCATCCTGGAAGGGAGGACGTGGCACAGTAGCCTGGCCACGCCTAGCCGCAGCTTGCCCCTCATCGGCAGCAAGTCTGCCGGACGGGTGAGCCTGGTTCTGTGTGGCGATGTGACGTAGGTCTGCATGCAGAACCTCACGTGATACACGTGCTTCCTCTTGCAAGGTAGCACGTGTAACACGGAGTTCCTCCTGCAAGGCCTGGCTGGACAACCGCTGCACCTCCCGGCAAGCCTGTAGCTCAGCCGAGATGGTACGCTCAAGCTGTGCAAACCTCTCCTCTGCCCGCTGCCTCTGGGACATCATAAGGACACCGAGAGTGGATTTGAGGGAAGCATACTCCTCCCTCAGGGCATCCATGTGCGCCTCTGCGTGAGCAGCAATTGCTTGACGCAGAGACGACATTTCAGCCTGGCGTGCCCTGTCTGAGGCCGCCATGCCCAGCCTGAGCGAGCGAGCTGTGGACCGTGCCACCTGCTGCTGGAGAAGCACCTGCCTAGCAGGGGGGAGCACAGATCGGGCCACACGCTCCATGCTCTCAGCGATGTTCTCCATTGCTGCCCCCTGCCGTTCTGAATCGGCAGTCATGTCTTGCTCACACTCAGTATACTGCGGTTGCGCGTGGCGACCGCGTGGCTGCGCATGACCCCCGCGGGACCCAAGGACCGGGAGTTCCTCGCTGTGTTGGCACCGCCCGTGGCTGCACTACTACATGCCCCTGTCGACGTGATGTCCCAGGCACATCAGTGACTGGTGTGGAGGGTGACTCTGCGTCCCGATCCACCACGGGCGGAGGAACCAAGACGGTCTGATCCCTCAGTGCAGGTGTTGCAGACAGAGGAGTGTCCACATCAGAATCACTCACCCCTGACACATGGACTTGATGGTCATCCAACTCAACATGGACGTCAGAGTCGTCATCAAGGCTGGACTCATAGGCAGCCAGAGACAAGATGGACTGTAGCACTTGGGGGTTTTCGTGGCCTACCACCCCACGACCCCCACTTGTGCCGGGTTGATGTAGTGGTAACAACTCTGTGTCTTGCATGACAACATCATCCTCCGCCTCCATTGCGTCATCACCTGAAAAATAGAGAGAAAAAAGGTCACTACACATGTCAGAAGCACACAACACACACACACACCGACAACAAACGTATCAGGCAGACATGTGACACACAACATATAACCTGGCATGCATGCTGGGTCAACTTTGAATTGCTTCTGTGATCAGACCTGTTGAAAGGTGGCAGTTTCCATGGAAGTGGGTCTATGCAGTGCAGAAAATGTGTACGCCACTCACTACCTACATGTACAAGGACTCCATGGTGTGTGCCAGGAAATGTGAAGGCAGTGCAAGGTCAAATTCAGGCATCACGTGCATTGTGCATTCAATGTGTACCATATCTAGAAGCCAAGCACCCCTCCACCCCAGTACAAAAGCAGGGATGCCTAGCATGGTATCAAAAGGCTGACCATCCACCTGTGTATTGACAGGCAGTGTTGACTGGCATCAACAGCTTAATGTGCTTCAAGTGACAACACTGCAAATGATGATGGGACAGTAAGCAGGACACATGATGAAAACTCTGGAGGCCGCCCACGTGCGAAGAAGACACAACAACAGTTGGACAGAGTCATTGGCCATTGAACAGACTGAGGCCTGTGAGCCACACAGATTGTCAGACCCTAAACATGTGTGCAACGCAGTACTGAGCCACAGTTGACATGGGAAGGCTGAAGAGATGCCATGCAATGTATGTCACCCAGGACTTGTATTACAGTGATCATCCAGTCAAGGACACATAGGGGCATGCATTCAATGCACATGGAGCATGAATGGGCACTCATGTCCCTGTGGGACATCTGACCTATGCACAGTACAAGTGAGATATCCTGCATCAAGAACTAAGGCTGTACCACACGGCATATGTCTGGCAGATTGTACGCTGGAAGTTAGCATCTACACAGGACGCATGAACAGGAAAGTACACATTGGCAAGATTGAAGCAGACCAGTGCAAAGGTGGAACTGGGGTGCAGAGTGGCGGAGGAGGGGCAAGGGAGCATGCCTACATGGAGTCCCCGCATGCAGGCAGAGGAGACCTGCATGTCAGTCATGCAATGACATTGTGCCTGGGCTGAGAGGAAGGTCACCCCACGCCACATGCAGAAGGGCCAGTGAGCTGGAACATGGACCGGAGGGGCATACTTGTAACCAGCATGTCAGTAGGGTGCAATAGTGGTGATGCGGACAGTCCCCATCTGTTCCACATGTCCACCATCCAGCAGAGCAGACATGCATCACGGAAGCATTGCATTACTTTCACATCAGAACCATGTACACGTCACATGTAGTGGCAATCATGCACAACACATCCCACAAGTGAAACACACACGTCCTCAACAAACATGCATCAACACTCACTGGACTGGGCATCAAAGTCCAGCATCTCTCCCACTCCTTCGACCAATTCAGGTGGTATGAACTCCGCAACGAGTGCCTCATGCGGAGTGAGCTCTTCCTCCTTGGGTGCAGGCCAACCCCAGTCACCAGAGTCAAGTTGTAATTAGAGGTACGCTTAGCCTTAGTGCTGCGTTTGATGTCATTCCAACGCTTTTTGCACTCTTGCGCCGTGCGCACCTCATGGCCGAATGAACTGACATGTTCCGCAACATGCTTCCAGTGGGTGTCAGGTTGGGCAGCCGTAGTCTGACTATTGGCACCCACTAGCATGTCACAGCTGTGGCCCCGCACGTAGCCCAAGAGGAAGTCCAGTTCCTGCTTGCAGAAAGGCTTCTTCCTCGACGTGCAGGAGGTCGTGGCTGTGTGCGGGGTCCCAGCCTGTGCTGCAGGTGCAACCTTCCTCCTCTTGGACTGTGGCGCAGACCCTGGCTGGCTAATGCTGCCCTGACCAGTATGGCCAGTGGGTTTGGTGGATTGAGCCAAGGGAGTGGCAGGTGGAGGGACGACCAAAGGCCTGACTTGTGTCAGTGGCATCTGGGTGCCCTCTAATGGACCCTGCGCAGCAACATCAGCTGTGGCAGGGTCATTGACCGCAACGGTCCTGGTTGGCAGACTCACAACCGGGGTGTTGTTGGGTGCATCTGCCCCTGCACTTGCCAACACCCGGCTATTCGGGGCAGCAGATGACATAACTGCCCCAGGGACACGTGTCTTGGTCTGAGCAGCCCGGCCTGCCCCTATGGTTTCCCTCCTGGCCTGTTGGAAATCTACCAAGGGCTCCTCAAGTGCCAACGCAGCCTGCGCTGGCAGACCCTGAGCCTGGGTGGCGGTGTCCACAGCTGCACCTGCAGCTACCACTACCCTTGGGCCCGTGGCAGTCGATGGAACGGACTGCCGGTTCACACGGGCGCCAGTGCCAGATGCAGAAGCTGCATCCCCCGGAACCACAGGGGGTGGTGGCATGACTGCACCGACACATGGCACAACATTGTGCTCAAGTGGCGCACCCCTGCCTCTTCCCCATCTGTGGCCGCCCTAGAAACCCTGGAGTCCCCCTACTCCCTGGTCACCACGGCCACATCCCCGACCACGCCCGCCACGAGGAGTACGCCCAGCTGAGGCGCCCCTCACCTTTGGTGTCCTCCCAACCATGGCACAGATGTAGTAGTGCCGGCACAGATGGAGTAGTGCCAATGGGAGGTGTACACCACAATTGACCTGGGCAATTGGAGTGAAGGGGGATGTTAACAGCCCCCCTGCACCTGCAAAGCTGTATCAGACCCTGGTGATGTAGTGACGGGTCATGCAATGCTCAGGCACCCCAAAACTGCAGTAAAACCGTGCACGCAACCCTGCAGCCTACTTGCGTGGATTCAACCTCCCGCAGTATGCGGTGGCACCCAGTAACACGAATAACGCGTACGCTTGGGTCACGCAGGCTACTATGACATTGAAAATGGGTGCGATACACAGGGGCACCCGCAGTGTGAAAAATAGCGTGTGCGACTCACCGTCTGACTAGTGCGATGCAGAAAAACACGCGTAGCCAATACCCCCGCCAAAAGAAGAGATACGTCCTTGATAGCTGTGAAGTTGTGATGGCGTGCGAAACAACAGGAAGCAGCAACACACGTTGGTCTCCACGAAAGGCACGTACAGTGAACTGCTGGCCCCGCTCACCTTTAACCCGTGCTGAGGGAAACGCCCGCGCGCGTCACGTCACTTACGCGCATGGGCCCTTTCCTCGGATTACACGCGGACGTGCAGTTTTTCACGCGCGCTGAAACGCCCATGCACGCCTGCGCGCGTCATGTCACAGAGGCGCTTGTGCTTGAAGGGCTTCTGTCCAATGAAATTGCGTATGCATGCAGACACGCTTACGCGCTAAGGGCCTTTCCTCGAATTACACGCTGACGTGCAGAATTTTCACATGCCAAATCACTCTGTATCAAGCAGGCCACGCGTAATCACACGGAAGACCACGCTCCGGCCCAGAAGGCCAAATTACTGCCCTCCAGAGCCCCGAGCATGCTCCCACCTGCCATCTGCTGCTGCCTGACTGCCTACTGCCCACGTGCCCTGCCATTTGCTGCCTGCACATCAGCCAGGGGTGCTGTTGCTGTGACCACCCCTGCTGGAACCGAAGACTCCCGACTGGGATTCCATCGCTCCACAGCCCAGCCCCAGGACCCAATTGCCCACCCACTCCTGCCTCTGGGGTTGTCATGTCGGGCACTGCAACATCTGGCACCACAGACAACCCCCGGCCAGAGAGGCAGAGGGGCACCGAAGTTGGTGTCCTGGTGGAGCAAGTCCTGGGGCAGTATGATGCCCTCTTCGGAAGTTCCCGCGCCGACAAGGAAGGATGGACTCGGATCTGGACGGACATCGTGACTGCCATCAACACGGAGGTGGTGGCTGTCCGCGACTTCTAACATGTCAAGAAGCGCTGGGAGGACTTCAGGTCCAGGACCCTCAACAAGGCCCGGCGCCTCTTGAAGGCAGCGGATGCTAAGGGGCGCCGGGGCCACTTGTCGGAAGATCAGATGAGGGTCCTGGAATGCATATCCCCAGCGCTCCATGTCCAGGTCCTTGAGAGGCAGACCCGTCTGGAGTCGAGCGGTAAGTGTACATGCATCATGATTGTAAGCTGTGCGTTTGGTGATGTGCCAGTAGTGTGCAGGTTGCACATCTGTTTGTATGGGGCCGAGTATGGGTGGGGGTGTACAGGGCCGTGAGGCTAACACATGCGAGGGCTGTCATGTGTGAGACGTGGATGGTGCTTGTGTGTGTAGGCTTGCATGCCAAATGCAGTTGTGTGGGCACACATGTTTGGATGAATGTGTATGTAAGTAGGCATGTTCGTGATGTCACGCATGTATGTTGTTTTCAGCTGCATGTATCAGCACTGTGTACATGTGCATGTGTGTGTATTTGACAAGGGTGCAAGCAACAGTGATGCAACATGGATGCATGTGACAGCGGGATGTGGAAGCCTGATTGGCAGATGTGACATGGATGCCCATCTGAACACTGCGACAGTTGGCAGAGGTGTACACATGCATGCAAGTGTGGTGGTTGCCTGCATGTGTAGTGCACTCCCTGTGTTTCATGTGATGTCTGGCTCACCTTTGCCTGCTCATGCTGTTGTATGTGTATGGATGGTGCTGGCAGTTGCGATATGGCTGTGGTATGGCTCATGTGTGGAAGTTGAAATGACATGTGTGTTTGGGATTGTGATGGCATGTCTGAGGTTTGCCAATGCCACTCATGTACAACTGTCATGTGTGTATGTGTCCATTGTACAGTGCCCTGATGCCTGTGTTTTATTTCTCCCTGTCTGCAGCGTCAACTGATGAAGAGGGCGGAGAAGGTGCTGTGGAGCACAGCGGCGGGGATCGCACCGCCAGCCAGAGACGCAAGGCCCGGCTCCCTTCCCAGGTTGTGATCTCGTCGGGGAGTGAGGAGTCCGGTGCCGCGTCCCAGGCCGCAGCTGCCGAGCGGAGGTCCAAGAGGCGGAGGTTGGAATTGGACTCCTCGGCAGCAGAAGGGGCAGCTGGGACCCCACAGGACCCAACGGGGGAAGATGGCACGGAGTCATCCAGGTTGGTGGGGGGTTTGGTGGAGGAGGAGGCCGTGCAAGCAACAGAGACGGGGTCTGGAGGTGGGGATTCCACTGGTGCTAGTGGTGCAGTGCAGGACCAGGGACAGGAGGCAGCACAGGCCGCCGCGGAGGTGCCTGTGTGCAATCCTGTCCCTGATCCTGTCACTGCATCATCTTGCACCAGCAGGGATGCCTACGTCCAGACCCGTTTTCAGGCAGGGGATGGGTTCACGAAAACTGGCCTTCCTCTGCCTGCGGACGTGGCTATCCGGGTCCAGGTTGAGCCTGTCCTGACTGGTTTGGCGTTGCGTCAACGGGCCATGCGAGGTGACCTGCAGTCTTTTCATGAGGAGACTGCACGTCATCTCGAATGGCTCGTTGACCGCGTCGGCCTACTGGGACAGGTCACCCAGGCCGGATTCCTCCGTTTGATGGGGCTTGCTATGACCCCCTCCTCAACTGAACCCCCTATGCACCAGTCGTCCTCCGTGTCATCTTCCCACCCATTAGTCACCTGGGCGCCCTGTGGAGTTGCCTCTGACGGCGCGGCCAGGCTGGTGGAGGAGGCATCCCTGCCAAAGTCAGGAGTCGGACGTCCAGCAGTGGTGGCCACATCAACAACTGCACCCCAGCCAGCTGAGGATGTGCAGGCAGCAGGAGGCAGTGCACGGGCAGAGGCACAGCAGCAGCAGCAACGTGGTGGGAGCCATGATGGCTTGGGGCCTTCGACATCGGAGGGGCAGGCATCGGCCGGAGGGCAGGAGGACCCAGGACGGGAAATGTCTTCTGTGTGGCAGCGGTTGGGCCACGCCATAGATGCGGAGCGGCAGCGGGCGGAAGAGGCACGGCTCACGATGGTCAGGGCGGAGAACTCCATGCCTCGAGGCAATCCGCAGGGGGTGGGAGGTGGACACATCGACGGCCCTGCGGACCCTCGGGGCCATGGAGGAGGACCGCCTCCGGGACATTGAGCAGGAGTTCGATGATGCCCTGGCCCGGGACATCCAAAAGTGAGCCGTCGGACTAGCCCGCTGCCCTTGTAAATAGTTCTGTAGTTAGTGTTAGGTTTCCTTTGTTTTTGCATTTTTTTTGGACCTTTTGGACAATGGGCCACATTTTTGTATATAGTTTTTTTTTATTAGGTAGTGTTATTAGATAGGTTTCATTTCTTCCGTTGGGATCATGGAGCCTGGATTGATTATCTGTATATAGTTGACTGTTGGATTTTCATTTTTTTTTAATGATTTACCCATGGAGCAATGGTTTTCAATTTTAATTTTCCATTGGATTTACTTTTGTGGACTGTGACTTTGGACATCTTTCCTTTGAATTATGATTTGTGGTTTTGCATTATTTCACGGACATGCTGGTTTTTATTTTTTTAAATTCCCATTTTTGTTTGTTTCTTTTTGATTCAATTTATGTTGCTTTTAATACGTATTTTTGTTCAAACTTCAATGTGTAGTATCATCTCATTGGTTTCATGCATATCATGATATGGGTTTTGATATTCACTGACACCGATTGGGTGTATGTGAGGGGCATGTGTTCATTTCCAAACTTGCAATTGGGGTTCTATCATGTTATTGCCATTTCTACGTGTGTGGATGCAATACTCGGGTGGGTGTTTGTCATTTGGAGGCTGACCATAAGGGCCAGGGATCTAGATTGTGATGACATGTTGGCTGGGGGACATGTGTGGGGGCCTGGTGGAGGGTGCCCCACAGTGCTGGGGGGTGGGGGTGCAGGGGGACATGAGTTGGGGGCCTGGTGGAGGGTACCCTGCACTGCTGGGGGGTGGGGGTGCAGGGGGACATGTGTGGGGGCCTGGTGGAGGGTGCCCTGCACTGCTGGGGGGTGGGGGTGCAGGGGGACATGAGTGGGGGCTTGGTGAAGGGTGCCCTGCACTGCTGGGGGGTGGGGGTGCAATGGGGCATGAGTTGGACATGAGTGGGGGCCTGCTGGCAGGTGCCCCACAGTGCTGGGGGGTGGGGGTGCAGGTGGGCATGAGTGGGGGCTTGGTGGAGGGTGCCCTTGGATGCTGGGGGGTGGGGGTGCAGGGGGACATGAGTGGGGGCTTGGTGGAGGGTGCCCCTGGATGCTGGGGGGTGGGGGTGCAGGGGGACATGAGTGGGGGCCTGGTGGAGGGTGCCCCACAGTGCTGGGGGTGCGGGTGCAGGGGGACATGAGTGGGGGCCTGGTGGAGGGTGCCCCTGGATGCTGGGGGGTGGGGGTGCAGGGGGACATGAGTGGGGGCCTGGTGGAGGGTGCCCCACAGTGCTGGGGGGTGGGGGTGCAGGGGGACATGTGTGAAGGCTTGGTGGAGGGTGCCCTGCACTGCTGGGGGTGCTGGGGGACATGAGTTGGACATGAGTGGGGGCCTGCTGGCAGGGGCCCCACAGTGCTGGGGGGTGGGGGTGCAGGGGGACAAGAGTGGGGGCTTGGTGGAGGGTGCCCCAGGATGCTGGGGGGTGGGGGTGCAGGGGGACATGAGTGGGGGCTTGGTGGAGGGTGCCCCTGGATGCTGGGGGGTGGGGGTGCAGGGGGTCATGAGTGGGGACCTGCTGGAGGGTGCCCTGCACTGCTGGGGGGTGGGGGTGCTGGGGGACATGAGTGGGGGCTTGGTGGAGGGTGCCCTGCACTTCTGGGGGGTGGGGGTGCAGGGGGACATGAGTTGGACATGAGTGGGGGCCTGCTGGCAGGTGCCCCACAGTGCTGGGGTGTGGGGGTGCAGAGGGACATGAGTGGGGGCTTGGTGGAGGGTGCTCTGCACTGCTGGGGGTTGGGGGTGCAGGGGGACATGAGTTGGACATGAGTTTGGGCCTGCTGGCAGGTGCCCCACAGTGCTGGGGGGTTGAGGTGCAGGGGGGCATGAGTGGGGGCTTGGTGGAGGCTGCCCCTGGATGCTGGGGGGTGGGGGTGGTGGGAGACATGAGTGGGGGCATGGTGGAGGGTTCCCCTGGATGCTTGGGGGTGGGGGTGCAGGGGGACATGAGTGGGGGCCTGGTTGAGGGTGCCCCTCGATGCTGGGGGGTGGGGGTGCAGGGGGACATGATTGGGGGCCTGGTGGAGGGTGCCCCACAGTGCTGGGGTGTGGGGGTGCAGGGGGACATGAGTGGGGGCTTGGTGGAGGGTGCCCCTGGATGCTGGGGGTGGGGGTGCAGGGGGACATGAGTGGGGGCATGGTGGAGGGTGCCCATGAATGCTTGGGGGTGGGGGTGCAGGGGGACATGAGTGGGGGCTTGGTGGAGGGTGCCCCTGGATGCTGGGGGGTGGGGGTGCAGGGGGACATGATTGGGGGCCTGGTGGAGGGTGCCCCAGAGTGCTGGGGTGTGGGGGTGCAGGGAGGCATGAGTGGGGGCTTGGTGGAGGGTGCCCCTGGATGCTGGGGGTGGGGGTGCAGGGGGACATGAGTGGGGGCCTGGTGGAGGGTGCCCTGCACTGCTGGGGGGTGGGGGTGCAGGGGGACATGAATGGGGGCTTGGTGGAGGGTGCCCCTGGATGCTGGGGGGTGGTGGTGCAGGGGGACATGAGTGGGGGCTTGGTGGAGGGTGCCCCTGGATGCTGGGGGGTGGGGGTGCAGGGGGACATGAGTGGGGGCCTGGTGGAGGGTGCCCTGCACTGCTGGGGGGTGGGGGTGCAGGGGGACATGAGTTGGGGGCCTGGTGGAGGGTGCCCTGCACTGCTGGGGGGTGGGGGTGCATGGGGACATGAGTTGGACATGAGTGGGGGCCTGCTGGCAGGTGCCCCACAGTGCTGGGCGGTGGGGGTGCAGGGGGACATGAGTGGGGGCTTGGTGGAGGGTGCCCCTGGATGCTGCGGGGTGGGGGTGCAGGGGGACATGAGTTGGACATGAGTGGGGGCCTGCTGGCAGGTGCCCCACAGTGCAGGGGGTGGGGGTGCAGGGGGACATGAGTGGGGGCTTGGTGGAGGGTGCCCCTGGATGCTGGGGGGTGGGGGTGCAGGGGGACATGAGTGGGGGCTTGGTGGAGGGTGCCCCTGGATGCTGAGGGGTGGTGGTGCAGGGGGACATGAGTTGTACATGAGTGGGGGCCTGCTGGCAGGTGCCCCACAGTGTTGGGGGGTGGGGGTGCAGGGGGACATGAGTGGTGGCTTGGTGGAGGGTGCCCCTGGATGCTGGGGGTGGGGGAGCAGGGGGACATGAGTGGGGGCTGCTTGGTGGAGGGTTCCCTGCACTGCTGGGGGGTGGGGGTGCAGGGGGACATGAGTTGGACATGAGTGGGGGCCTGCTGACAGGTGCCCGACAGTGCTGGGGGTGAGGGTGCAGGGGGACATGAGTGGGGGCTTGGTGGAGGGTGCCCCTGGATGCTGGGGGTGGGGGTGCAGGGGGACATGAGTGGGGTCTTGGTGGAGGGTGCCCCTGGATGCTGGGGGGTGGGGGTGCAGGGGGACATGAGTGCTGACCTTGTGGAGGGTGCCCCACAGTGCTGGAGGGTGGGGGTGCAGGGAGACATGAGTGGGGCTTGGTGGAGGGTGCCCCTGGATGCTGGGGGGTGGGGGTGCAGGGGGACATGAGTGGGGGCCTGGTGGATGGTGCCCCACAGTGCTGGGGGGTGGGGTGCAGGGGGACATGAGTGGGGGCTTGGTGGAGGGTGCCAGGCACTGCTGGGGGTTGGGGGTGCAGGGGGACATGAGTTGGACATGAGTGGGGGCCTGCTGGCAGGTGCCCCACAGTGCTGGGGGGTGGAGGTGCAGGGGGACATGAGTGGGGGCTTGGTGGAGGGTGCCCCTGGATGCTGGGGGGTGGGGGTGCAGGGGGACATGAGTGGGGGCTTGGTGGAGGGTGCTCCTGGATGCTGGGTGGTGGGGCTGCAGGGGGACATGAGTGGGGGCCTGGTGGAGGATGCCCCACAGTGCTGGGGGGTGGGGGTGCAGGGAGACATGAGTGGGGGCTTGGTGGAGGGTGCCCCTGGATGCTGGGGGTGGGGGTGCAGGGGGACATGATTGGGGGCCTGGTGGAGGGTGCCCCGCAGTCCTGGGGTGTGGGGGTGCAGGGGGACATGAGTGGGGGCTTGGTGGAGGGTGCCCCTGGATGCTGGGGGTGGCGGTGCTGGGGGACATGAATGGGGGCCTGGTGATGGGTGCCCTGCACTGCTGGGGGGTAGGGGTGCAGGGGGACATGAGTGGGGCTTGGTGGAGGGTGCCCCTGGATGCTGGGGGGTGGGGGTGCAGGGGGACATGAATGGGGGCTTGGTGGAGGGTGCCCCAGGATGCTGGGGGGTGGGGGTGCAGGGGGACATGAGTGGGGGCCTGGTGGAGGATGCCCTGCACTGCTGGGGGGTGGGGGCGCAGGGGGACATGAGTTGGGGGCCTGGTGGAGGGTGCCCTGCACTGCTGGGGGGTGGGGGTGCATGGGGACATGAATTGGACATGAGTGGGGGCCTGCTGGCAGGTGCCCCACAGTGCTGGGCGGTGGGGGTGCAGGGGGACATGAGTGGGGGCTTGGTGGAGGGTGCCCCTGGATGCTGGGGGGTGGGGGTGCAGGGGGACATGAGTTGGACATGAGTGGGGGCCTGCTGGCAGGTGCCCCACAGTGCAGGGGGTGGGGGTGCAGGGGGACATGAGTGGGGGTTTGGTGGAGGGTGCCCCTGGATGCTGGGTGGTGGGGGTGCAGGGGGACATGCGTGGGGGCTTGGTGGAGGGTGCCCCTGGATCCTGGGGGGTGGGGGTGCAGGGGGACATGAGTTGGACATGAGTGGGGGCCTGCTGGCAGGTGCCCCACAGTGCTGGGGGGTGGGGGTGCAGGGGGACATGAGTGGGGGCTTGGTGGAGGGTGCCCCTGGATGCTGGGGGTGGCGGTGCAGGGGGCCATGAGTGGGGGCCTGGTGAAGGGTGCCCCACAGTGCTGGGGGGTGGGGGTGCAGGGGGACATGAGTGGGGGCCTGGTGGATGGTGCCCCACAGTGCTGGGGGGTGGGGTGCAGGGGGACATGAGTGGGGGCTTGGTGGAGGGTGCCCTGCACTGCTGGGGGTTGGGGGTGCAGGGGGACATGAGTTGGACATGAGTGGGGGCCTGCTGGCAGGTGCCCCACAGTGCTGGGGGGTGGAGGTGCAGGGGGACATGAGTGGGGGCTTGGTGGAGGGTGCCCCTGGATGCTGGGGGGTGGGGGTGCAGGGGGACATGAGTGGGGGCTTGGTGGAGGGTGCCCCTGGATGCTGGGGGGTGGGGCTGCAGGGAGACATGAGTGGGGGCCTGGTGGAGGGTGCCCCACAGTGCTGGGGGGTGGGGGTGCAGGGGGACATGAGTTGGGGGCCTGGTGGAGGGTGCCCTGCACTGCTGGGGGGTGGGGGTGCATGGGGACATGAGTTGGGGGCCTGGTGGAGGGTGCCCTGCACTGCTGGGGGGTGGGGGTGCATGGGGACATGAGTTGGACATGAGTGGGGGCCTGCTGGCAGGTGCCCCACAGTGCTGGGGGGTGGGGGTGCAGGGGGACATGAGTGGGGGCTTGGTGGAGGGTGCCCCTGGATGCTGGGGTGTGGGGGTGCTAGGGGACATGATTGGGGCCTGGTGGAGGGTGCCCCACAGTGCTGGGGTGTGGGGGTGCAGGGGGACATGAGTGGGGGCTTGGTGGAGGGTGCCCCTGGATGCTGGGGGTGGGGGTGCAGGGGGACATGATTGGGGGCCTGGTGGAGGGTGCCCTGCACTGCTGGGGGGTGGGGGTGCAGGGGGACATGAGTGGGGGCTTGGTGGAGGGTGCCCCTGGATGCTGGGGGGTGGGGGTGCAGGGGGACATGAATGGGGGCTTGGTGGAGGGTGCCCCTGGATGCTGGGGGGTGGGGGTGCAGGGGGACATGAGTGGGGGCCTGGTGGAGGGTGCCCTGCACTGCTGGGGGGTGGGGGTGCAGGGGGACATGAGTTGGGGGCCTGGTGGAGGGTGCCCTGCACTGCTGGGGGGTGGGGGTGCATGGGGACATGAGTTGGACATGAGTGGGGGCCTGCTGGCAGGTGCCCCACAGTGCTGGGGGGTGGGGGTGCAGGGGGACATGAGTGGGGGCTTGGTGGAGGGTGCCCCTGGATGCTGGGGGGTGGAGGTGCAGGGGGACATGAGTTGGACATGAGTGGGGGCCTGCTGGCAGGTGCCCCACAGTGCAGGGGGTGGGGGTGCAGGGGGACATGAGTGGGGGCTTGGTGGAGGGTGCCCCTGGATGCTGGGGGGTGGGGGTGCAGGGGGACATGCGTGGGGGCTTGGTGGAGGGTGCCCCTGGATGCTGGGGGGTGGGGGTGCAGGGGGACATGAGTTGGACATGAGTGGGGGCCTGCTGGCAGGTGCCCCACAGTGCTGGGGGGTGGGGGTGCAGGGGGACATGAGTGGGGGCTTGGTGGAGGGTGCCCCTGGATGCTGGGGGTGGGGGTGCAGGGGGCCATGAGTGGGGGCCTGGTGAAGGGTGACCCACAGTGCTGGGGGGTGGGGGTGCAGGGGGACATGAGTTGGGGGCCTGGTGGAGGGTGCCCTGCACTGCTGGGGGGTGGGGGTGCTGGGAGACATGAGTGGGGGCCTGGTGGAGGGTGCCCCACAGTGCTGGGGGTGGGGGTGCAGGGGGACATGAGTTGGACATGAGTGGGGGCCTGCTGGCAGGTGCCCCACAGTGCTGGGGGGTGGGTGTGCAGGGGGACATGAGTTGGGGGCCTGGTGGAGGGTGCGCTGCACTGCTGGGGAGTGGGGGTGCTGGGAGACATGAGTGGGGGCCTGCTGGAGGGTGCCCCACAGTGCTCGGGGGTGTGGGTGCAGGGGGACATGAGTTGGGGGCATGGTGGAGGGTGCCCTGCACTGCTGGGGGGTGAGGGTGCTGGGGTAGTCCCCCGTGGTGTGGGCTGCCTGCAGGGGCCTTGGAGGTTGTAGAGCGAACACCTGGGAGGACCTACACGGCCAATTCACGTGTAGTACTCCATGGAACCCCTGAAATACACGTACCCTGCTGATATCGCGTGTGAAACTTCCCGCGCACCCCGAAATACGTGTACACAGGACATTCGCATGTGGAACTTCCAGCGCACCCCTGGAATACACGTACCCAGCTGAAATCGCGTGTGAAACTTCCCGCGCACCCCTGATATACATGTACCCTGATGGAACCGTGTGTGGAACATCCCGCGCACCCCTGAAATACACGTACCCTGATGGAATTGCGTGTGAAACTTCCCGCGCACCCCTGAAATACACGTACCCTGCTGAATTCACGTGTGAAACTTCCCGCGCACCCCAGTAATACACATACCACGCTCGCACAGGGCCAATCGCGTGTGAAACTTCCCGCGCACCCCAGTAATACACGTACTCTGCTGAATTCACGTGTGTAACTTCCCGCGCACCCCGAAATACACGTACCCAGGACATTCGCGTGTGGAACTTCCAGCGCACCCCTGATATACACGTACCCTGATGGAATCGCATGTGGAACTTTCCGCGCACCCCTGAAATACACGTACCCTGCTGAATTCACGTGTGTAACTTCCCGCGCACCCCAAAATACACGTACCCAGGACATTTGCATGTGGAACTTCCAGCGCACCCCTGGATACACGTAGCCAGCTGAAATCGCATGTGAAACTTCCCGCGCACCCCTGATATACACATACCCTGATGGAATCGCGTGTGGAACTTCCCGCGCACCCCTGAAATACACGTACCCTGATGGAATCACGTGTGAAACTTCCCGCGCACCCCTGAAATACACGTACCCAGCTTAATTCACGTGTGAAACTTCCTGCGCACCCCAGTAATACACGTACCACGCTCGCACAGGGCCAATCGCCTGTGAAACTTCCCGCGCACCCCAGTAATACACGTACCCAGCTGAAATCATGTGAGGAACTTCATGTGCACCCCAGTGATACACGTACCCCGCTTGCCGTGCTGGTACAGGGTTAGCGCAGCCCTTTGCGCTGGATTAGGGATTTTGATGGCTTTTCCCTGCGCAAGGGGCGTTCTTGGGGGCGTAACTGGCGCTGCTGCAGGGTTGCTGCGCCACTGTGCGCCACGGCTGGTTTTGGTGGCTGGATCCATGAATACGCGGTGCGCAGAAATGTATTTTAGCGCACGCGGCTGGCGCAGGGATTCGCACGCGCACACTGTGCGCCAGCCGCGTGCGCCACTTGTGCGCTGAATTCTATGAATTACCCCCTTAGTGTTTTTGCTCAGTCCGTTGTCAAGATAACTTTAAAAGTCATTCTGACAGCTTGACAGTCAACTCCGTTTTTCTCTTGTGTGGCTGGGGAAAAAGTGGGATTGACATTCTGTTTCAATTCTGTCATTCCTGAATACCTGCTCTCTCCTCCTATCTCTTTACATTGCCTATTGGGGGGTTGAGGGGTGTGCAGGACGAACCTTTGACCACAGTGCCATCTGATCTGAACGCACACACAAAAGTTTTATTTCTGTGCTGAATTGTGTTGCTCACTACTACTCCTTGTGTATTAAAGAGATTATTCAGTGTTACATCACCCCATTGGTGATTATTGTGTACCCATTAAAACACAGTGTGATTGAATTGTAATATTTAACTTTGCAAACCAGCCTGATTCCTGGTTCAGTGTGACCGGGGGGGTTCCAGGAGAGGGGCGTGATATGAGTGGTATATCGTTCATAATAAAGAACTTTTAGACAAAAAAAAATAAGGATTTCAGTTGTGCACTACATGCTAGGTGTTGACTTGGGTGAGTGCCGGATTGAAATCACTTACATGACTGTCATATTCTGGTTTCTAAGAAGGTCAAAACTTTAGGCTTTCACCTTGATTACTCACTCATCTCTGAACCACATGTTAATGAGACTGTAAAAAAACTGTTCATATTACCTCTGATTACTGAGGAACCTTCGACCTTCCAACTGCTCATCCATTGCATGGGCAATAATTCTTCCTAGGCTTGACTATGGCAATGCTTTACTGATCGGTGCTAACAAAAAAAACACATACAGGACTTACAGGTGATACAAAGCGATACTTTTCGCATTATTAAAGGTAAAGCTAGTAGAGAGGATATTACTCGCAAGACCTGAATTGGCTTCCTGTCACTGCGCATCTACAATTTAAGGCTGCAGTACTTGACCATAGGTGCCTACATGGTATGCTTCCAGTTTATATAAAAAAGTGAAATCCCCTTACGAGCCTGAATTGCTGAGTGAGAAAAAGCACTCCAATCGTCTATCGCCTGATTTATGCGCTATTAAGAGTGAAAAATACTCAATCAAGTTTAATGTAGATTTGAGGGTGCTGGCTGATATAAGACTGACTCTGGTATCCTAAGTCAGGAATATGACAGTAAACACAATAGAATACCCATCATCTGATGGGTACCCCCATCCCCTGCACACCTAACTTTACTGACAATTACCTATCAGTCAAAACTTTATAGAGATAATATGTTTGGACATTCAATGTAGTTTTACTAACACACGTTTTATCAGCTTAAAGGAAGCACAATTTATTAATACATTCTTAAATAAGAGGTGAGTTAAAGTAACTATTTGACTCTCATAGTTAGTCTATTACATCTGCGAAATTACATTTTTTGTGTCATGGTTTTTAAATTACAATTTTTGCATCACGGCAGAATTCAACAATCATTGTACAATACATTACAAAATATATAAGTGTTTCTAAAATACATTTCTTAATCAAAAAAGCTCTACGTGTTTCGAGAGGTAATTCTCTTCCTCAGGAGCAGTAATTTCGGGCATATTTTCATCATTTATCAATATCCAATGTTTCCAATCAATATCCAATGTTTCCAACATGTTCTTGTTTTTGAAAAACATACTTACAGCACATTTTACATTCACTGTCTTTTCGTGCCAATGTGAAGTAATGGGTACTCGTCCTCTGTTTATGCGAAAAGGTAAGGTATTCCTATAATGTAAAATGAATTTGTGTTAGAATTCTACAAGAATGTGCTATAGAGTATGATAAGATGTTAGTGATTTGAATAAGTTCATTACCTTACAGAGTTCTACGTATGTGCTAGATGAATGGTGGACGCTTGAGTCTCATCTGTTCTTTGTCCATACTGTTTCTGCCGTATTTTTCTTTCCTGTATTATATATGCATAGTTCAGATATGGGCTACACGCCTTTCTTTTGGGCTATAACAGCTAAAGAGATCTTACTTAAAAGCTGTTCAAAGAATTCTGATGGCCATTCTGGGTGTGGTTACCATATTAGTTCTTCTCTTCTGTGTCGTATTGACACGTGTTCCACCTGTTTGAGAAGGATGGGTTATGTTAAGAAATTGTTTCTGTTGTTCACCCCAATTACAAGGCAGACAATCCATCTTGGATCCATATACTATGCACATATCCGACACACGCCATTTTACCTGGTGGTGTTGCACGTGAATGTGGCGGGTTGATTTCTAACATTAGGTCCTAACTTTCACTTTCACTCGTTCCATTTTCGTGACTCTCTCTGTGAAGAATGTAAAATGTGTATTGGTAAGGCGTGGTTCTCTTGTTCTAAGTAGTTCATAATCTCATTCTGCATACAAGCGAGAAAGTACTTACTTGTCCTGCACAGCATTCACTTCGGGAGTCCCGAAGAATAGTCACACCTTTTCTTCAGCGACACTCCTCTTATGAGAATAGAATCTAGGGTATCAGCATAAGAGGGTTCGACCAGTTGAATATTGCCATATGCTGTTCCCTTGAGTAATTTCAATTCTATCACAGAGCTTCTCTGTGAAGAAATTGATGGAATTACATACTGTCCTGTTGGGTACTTAAATCTCACCACCAACTTACTGCAGGGACATCATTTGTTACACACGCCATTCCTGTGAGAACTTGCACACAGCATCCCTGTGGGGACTTCAATGTACTCACTGTATCATCAAAAACACCATCCCTGTGGGGACTACACTATATCATCACACACTATCCCACTGGGCACTTCATGCCAACCCACATTATGCCTGTGGCAGGCTGAATATAAACCAGCATTAACCTTGTGTTGACTTTAATATCCCACACAAGCCAGATGAGAAATTTCAATGTATTCTCAGACAATGTTGCCTTGAATCTTTCAATTTAATCATAGAACTTATGTTGGATAAATCAGTCTCATCACAGACTATTCCTCCTCAGACTTCAACATTAATTACGCTACGAAACATTTTTAAATGATAATGTCCATGCCCTTTGCTGTGTACTTATTGCACTTAGTTTGTGTCTCTCCCCCTCTCCCTTATCCTTCCTCTTTCTCTCTCTCCCTCCTTCCTTCTTGTAACAGCACAGGGTTTCAGTATAATTAATCTGCTCAACACTATTACACTGGCAACAAAGTGAGGATAACTCGTTATCTCAGCTCCTCAGTTGCCACGACATGAAGAGCCAGTTGTTATTATTCAAGCCTTCATGCTCGGTCAATACATCATGCCTCTCCCCAGTAAATACTGCTATTCCATAGGTCTGTGTCATGTCTAAGGAAATGTGCCCCCTTGGATTTACTGCCTCCCAATTACACATGCTCATCAATCTGCCTCATCCCCAGATTTCTTTCAACCTCGTTAATGGTTCAGATCCAAGAATAATATTGCTCAACAGCCTTTATAAATGTTACAATATGACATTTTCATAATTGGATACCCTTTTACTTGATTTATTTATTTATATATATTGTACTACAGCCCGCAGCCATCAGGTCGCACATTTATACAAGTACATTTCTGTTCAGATAGCACACATCACGAAAAGGTAATGAGTGTGGTTTGGCCTATTGAAAAAGAAGGGTTTTTAGTCGGTTTTCTAAATAACAGGGAGCTTGGTTCCATACGTAGCTCTGCTGGAAGAGCATTCCATGTCTGGGACGCCACGACTGGGAATGATCTTCCGTTGCCCCTTGGTCTCTTGTTACGTGAGACCGAGAGCAGTTGGGTTGAACTAAAGCATAATGCTCTACCTGGTTTGTGCAAAGCCAGTTGGTGTTTCGTGTATTGAGGAGCTTCACCACATAAATGTTTATGTGTCAAATATAGTGTTTTAAAGTGCACCCCTGCAGATATTGGTAGCCAGTGGAGGCTCTTTCAATCTTACTTTTACTGTTTCAAAATATTAGGCTTTAAATCAACCAGGACAGTATAGTCAAATGCCTGCAGCAGAATAGTCACACCTTTTCTCCAGAGACACTCCTCTTATGAGAGTAGAATCTTGGATGTCAGCATAAGAGTGATGGACCAGTTGAACATTGGCATATGCCGTTCCCTTGGGGAATTTAAATTCTATCACTGAGCGTCACTGTGAAGAAGTAGATGTGATTACACACTGTCCTGTGATGGACACATAACTCCCCAACAATTTACACTGCAGAGACATCATTACTACTGTCGCCATATCTGTGAGAACTTGCACAGACCATCCCTGGGGGGAATGGTCTGCACAAATTATTCCTGTGGGGATCTCAATTTGATGACACACCATTGCTGTGGGGACTTCAATTTGATGACACACCATTACTCTGGGGTCTTCAATATCATCACACTCCATCCCTCTGGGTACTTCATGCCATCCCACACCATACCGGTGGAAGGTTGAATATAAACAAGCATTAACCTTCTGTTGAATTTAGTATCATCCGACACAAGTCAATGTCAGTATATTCTCAATATATTCTCAATGTTGCTAGGAATCTTTCACTATAATCATACACCTTCTATATCATCACAAACTATTCCTAGTCAGACTTCAACATCATTTACGCTACAAAACATTTTGAAATGATAATGTGGTAGCACATCAAATCACTTGCGCCAAATAAAAAAGCAGCTCCATTCATAAAGGGCATCGGAATGAACGCATCTTAAATGTGCTTATTCAGATGCCCTTTTTAAACCACTTTCTGCATTCACAAACAGGATGCGCTTTTAAATGCCCTGAAACAAAGGTCTTCTCCCTGCACCATTTGAAATAGGCGCAGAGGGAGGCACGAACCATGGTAGGGTAATTTGTCATGATTTTTTTTAGAAGTGTGACAGCCACGGTTTAAACATGTTGATGACTGCAGTACCGCCTCCGGCCTACGGGGGCAGAGCTGAGAAATAAATCAACACACAAAATTAAACACAGGTCCCCACATGGCAATTGTTTTAAAAGTTGTGAACATTGGCACAGATGCTTTTAAAGTCATTTAAAATCATTTGGAAGGTATTACCATGTGGGGTATTGGGTTTAGGGCCCCACAGTGAAATCAGGTCTCCACTGCATGTGTTGTTTTCATGCCCTAGTCCCCACAAGGGCAGAAACACAAACACACACACACGTACGTTTTACCGACCTTGTTGGGACTATGTGTGTAAACCAGTCTGTCTTGTGCGAACTAGTCTTTCCCAATGGTTTAAAAACATGGTGATAGCAGAAATGCACTCAGAAAAAAATCATAATATAAGATGCAGCTTCACATTTGCAAAAATGTCTGATTTTAATCTCTTGCCCGGTACCATCATGCAGGGACTTGAACATGAGTTAACATCCTTGCGGAGACTTATTTTATTATATTTATTTGGACACATGCTCACAAACCCCTAGTTGAAAATGTCTTTTTGAGAAGGACTAATTCATCTCTACAAAAAAAGGGATATTCCTAGTCCCACTGGATTGTGTTTTTCCATCCTTTGTAAGCCATTGAGTTACAAATGAACCTTCCTATACATTCTAGATTGATAGCCTTGGGGTGTGTTTCTAGATTGGCACACATCTGGTAACAAAAAGGATAACACCTCCTTTATCAGAAAATATCTGAAGTAGTCACCAGCCTGGTGGACAATGATTGACTTGGGGGTCAAGAACCAGATGTAGCCTGCACTCTGGTAATGTATGCAGTAGTATACATAATGAAATTCATTTACATCCACTTTGAGCATTCTCCTAGAATATTGCCAGCATAAAAGACAGAGATGTTGACCCTGAACACATTTCTCTCAAGGAGAGGTATGACATTATAATGCTCCCGGAATCCTGGCCAATTGAGATGGTTCACATGGAGGGGGGACCTCTGCTTTCAAATCACTTCAGTAAAAGCTAAAACGGTTAGCAAGCTATTGACCTGGTAACATGGGCCTCCATAGCTTTCAGTATAAACATCTGCACAAATCATGTATTTTCTTATTCCATGAAGGTGGTCATTCTATTTTTCGCTAAGGTTGAAAACAGATATAAGTGATTGTTTGGATTCCACAGCACAGAGACGCCACTAGCATGGCTCTTTATAACTTGTAAGAATCTATTAAGGATTGTGTATTTGATTCTAGTTGCAATCCTTCTGCTGCCAAGAGAGTTTGTTATAGGGAGAAATATTCCTCTTTTAATGTGCAATGGTTCTGAATATTATGTTAAGTTAAAGATCCTTATACCACACGCTGGAAAGAGGGTACGGGGTACATTCGTAGGAATGAGCGGGAGAAAAGAGCAAGAGAGCTGTGATGTGCTGTTGGCAGCTTCAGTTTGGTTTGTATAGTTTCCTGAGCGTAGGTGTGTTTTTGCGTTGGTAGCCATCATGTGCTGTGGTGCCAGGCTATGTGTGGTTTGTTTTGTTGTTATGGTGTAGTGAGGTGTGTGCGGTTTGTTCTGCTAGAGAGCTTTATTTGTGTTTAGTTTAGGGTTTGTGAGGTGTATGTGGAAGGATGAGTTTTTTTTAGTAGGGTTGGTTACTGGTGGTACCCTATCCTACCCCTACTGTTTTGATTGACTGTGGCCCATGTCCCTTCACCTGTCATATATTCTGGTGTGCTACACTTACTACTTCTATGTTGTGAACTGAAGAGTGGATTCTCAGTGGGCTATTCAGTGGCAGTACCTTTTCCACCCCCAGCCTTCTGACCAAGTGCTGCCCATATCCTTTCCCCCGTAGCACACCCTGATGTGCAGCAACCACCACCCCCATGGGCTCCTTCTGGGGGGGAATGCGCTCCCTGTGTCCTGTGATCCATCAGCTCTGAGATTGGGACGCCTCTCTAACTCCTTTTATTCATCTAATGCTCTCAATGCTGTCAGTGGTTCAATGAAGTTGTACCCATCTCTCTCTCCCCTGTTTTCCATTTGACCCTTTATAGGGAGAGGTACAGTTAAATCTCCCTCCCATTTGAACGGCTCTCTTCTTCCATGCACTGCACCCTGGTTTGACTTACTCCCCAGTTCTTCTCATGGGATAAACACCTGAATTTGGGACTCAACAGCAAATGCAGTGACACCTGGATTTGAGCAACAGCAGTAAGTGATAAAACGGCACAACCTGTGGTACCTGGATATTGGGAGAAATGCCCAAATCTGGGACTCAGCAGTAAATGCAGCAACACCTAAATCTGAGACACAGCAGTAAATGATAAAACTCACCTTGCACTCACTATGGGCAGGGTCATGATGTATTCAGAAAATTGGCGACAAGACATCACTCTTGCATGGCAGCACAGTGGAATTCCAGTTTCCCAGTAGATCCTGAATGATGCCCATGAGTTTGACTTTTGACCAGCCGGAAGACTATGAACAGCTGCATCTAGGACTTGCAGAGAAAATGCAAAGATGCATGCTTCGATGATCAAAAACAGGCAATGTACCTCGAGCAGAAATGGTGACTGGTTTGTCCCACGAGCCAGCAGGAGGATAGAGCCCCACAGAAGTTTTTACTCTCAATTAGATCTAGGTTCGTGTTAGGGAGATTTTTACACAACCATCTGGTGGGGGTTGTGCAATTATCTAACCTATTGGTGGAACAGTGTTTATACCAAAAGGAAAGAGCAGACTCTCCAATGGTGAGCCTGGCAGACCAGTCAGGCCAGGGTCAGACTGAGCCACACAATTGTCTCGGGCACCAATGAAAAAGTGGCCCACAGTTGTAAGTGGCTAGTCATTCCTTTTGAGGCAATGTTTGAGTTGTACCCAAGGGGGAGTTTTTTGATAAAATGTGATGCAAATTGTGCATTTTAAAGAATATGTATTCTGCATCACTGGTCAAAACCATTAGCCACATAGTGAAGTAACTCATCAGACTGGCCCACATTGGCCAGAAAACTGGTCCACGTTTACCCTAAAAACTGGCCGAAACCAGCATTTTGCGTTTTTGGTTCGGCCATGGGCTTATTGCCCTAAAGACCTGTCCGAGCATGAGTCAGGCTGAACTTTGGGAGGGAGGAATGTTGGCAGGGAGGTACAATGAGTCCCAACAATCACCACACAAGAACACACCACACTGGTATACTGTAAAAATATACACTTTATTACAAGGTCACACAAAAATATTTATGATGGGAAAAATAAGTGCTTAAATTACACAGAACAAATGGTGCACAGCGTAAGATAAAAATAATAATTGGCCAGTGTTAGAGCAGATTTTCCTTCTTGTGTGGAATTCTCTCGACCTGTGAGTCCCCCAGCACTTTTTTGCTGGACTCTTGGATTTTTGGCTGATTCTCCTGAGTGAGTGGGAACCTTTTTCCACGCTCACTCATTCTTTTACTTTGTTTTTGTGAACCCTTTTAACCTTTTTTTGGTATATTGTTTTGGAGTCATGCTTTTCTCCATCTTTTCATGCATCTATATTTTACTGAAGTAGCACCTGAAGTAGCACACAGCACTTTCTGTGCAGTGGTACTGGAAGCTCCTAGAGATCCCACTGTTATGTTTATTTATTTTCCCATGTTTAACACCATGTTACCAACCTGTACTTTATTTTGTGAGATCATCACACCCCACCTTATGTGAAGTGCTGAGGGGAAACTTTGTATCCCTTTTCTCACTTCTCCAGTTATTTGCAGGCGGGTAGCAGTGTACCTTTTACATGACTTCCTGTGAACTTTTATCACAGGCTGTCTCAAAGCGGCTGTGGTAGGCGATACAAGGGTCAACATTATTAACAATATGGACGATTTTACCCATAATATTCATTCAATTATGTTAAACCACAGAATTGAAGCAATATGTCTTAGATGCTGCCTTGCCTGTTTCTGCGCAAAATGGCATGCCGTCCTTTGAATGGCTTAGTCAAATACCATTAACTATATCATACCACAAAATACAACAAACAAGTTATTGTACCATTTTGAATAAACGCCTGATGAAAGAGCTACTTAAGTAAGTGAACGTCGTGAAAACAATCTTAATTCTCGTGGCTTGATGTATGCTTGCTCTGTTAGAACCTTTGTGGAGGCCAATGTAGTGGAGATTCGGGTGTGGAGCCTGTCCAATAATATATTATAGAGGGTAATATGATAACATTGACCTATACCATTGCACTGTAATCAGTATTTCTAAAGGGGAGATGTTGGATTGTCTTGAGAATGATTATCATGTGTCGGACAGAACCCATGGCTTTTGGGTGGATGATGGTGATACAGGGTAAGCAGAATGCTAGAGATTCTGATACTTCTAGTAATGGGTAATGCTTGGTATAATGATTATTGCCCAAAAACCAAGAAAGACCTCTTATGTGCTCTTAAAATGTTGTGGTATCTCTTAAATGGTACGCATATAAAAAACATATAATACAGGAATACCAAAATACAGAGGGAAGAATGGGGGAAGTTATGATATGATAAAATAAGTCATTTATAACCCACCTGTACACAAGTGTTTCTAGGCGTGAGGGAATTGGAGGGAGTTGTACTAGCATTATATCAGTGATTCTGGTGGATAGTCCCTAACATGTCAAACAAACAGATGTCCTGAAAGTCTGACACTCTAATAATAATGTAATTAATTGCTTAGCACATTCCCAAAACTATACAGTGATAACTCCGTACCAGATCCAGTGCAACTTTACATATTAATATCTAGCAGAGAGAAGGACAATGCTATGCTGTCTGAAACAATACTGCCCTTTCTGTTGAAAGAGCTGCCCAATTGAACTTGAAAAAGCAAAGTAGAGAGAGCTGGTCAGGCTTACTATATTGCAAGAGCCCTACATCGTGGGGTTTGGTGCTCCATACATTTGTGGGTACCTACTGCATATCCTCATCAAATAATAACAGTAGTGCACTGACAATAGCTATGAAGGGGTTTGTTACTCGCCTGTTTTGGATCATTATATCACATGGCATGCATATTTCCATTATTACCTCCCCAACATTGTCATAGTCAGTGAACAGGTTGCGCAATGCTGCATATCCTCATCAAAAAATGACGGTGGTGCACTGACAATGGCCATGAAGGGGTTTGTTACTCTCCTGTTTTGGATCATTATATCACATGGCATGCATATTTCCATTATTATCTCCACATCATTGTCATAGTCAGTGAACAGCTCTTCGTCTGTCAGGTCGCGTAATGCTACGTTTAGGTCTATGCACAGTATTGTTCACCACTCGCATCCATGTGTGTCCAGACCTATTGCCACAATACGTCCAGCTGATATTTGTACTCCTTGCAGATCTAATGAGAGGATGGTACCTGGTAGTATTTCAGGGGCAGCCACAGGGCGGAAACCAAAGTCAGAGGATACTCTTCATTCCTTCTGTGTTATCTCGGGCACCACTCTGGCTAGGACCTGTATCCCATACACAAACATCTCTGCGTTAGTGGGCACCCCTCTGATAGCTATTTCATTTGCTATTGTGTTAATCAACAGCATTGCCCGGAGCAGGTATATTCCTGGGGTGGAGCATACTATACCCCTTTTAGTAAAGGAAATTGTCATGTTAAGCTTACTGAGGAGATCTATCCCCAGCAAATTTACTGGCGAGTCTTTGTGGTACAATTGGGGTGCTCGCACCATTTTTCCACCTATCTTTACATCCAAATCTTTAGTTTAAGGAACCGTGACCACAGCCCCTGAAAATCCCTGCATTTCCAAATTCTTGCCCGACAGCGGAAATCTGCCCTCCATTAGGCACAATTTTTTGCTCCTGAGTCCACCATGAAGATGAACTGTATGTCACCTATCTCTGCCCCCCCAGTGGTTCCTCGTCTGGACTTGGGGTAGTTGATAGGACTGGACACGCAAGTGCTCTCTGTGGGCTGTCCTAATCTGGGTGAGTGTTCGTTCCTGGGAAAGAAAATATGTTTTCCCCTACCATAGATGTTCCCTGAAATGGTGCTGGTGCACCATTGCGGTAGTGGCGAAAGGATTATTGTGCGTGTTCCCCATTTGACTTTGATGCGTTAATCGTTGTTGTGTCCCCTGTGGTGGCGCTCTGGGCCCTTGTGTTAACCGGGTGTCAGTCTGTTCCTCTTGTCCATAACCTCCCATAGGCAGCCCATAGGGACTCTCTGGGCGGGGATGGCCAAATTGCTGTTCATTATTAGCCCTTTGTGCGTTCTGGTAATACTCCATAGTACAGGCACGACATTCCCTAGCAAAATAGCCCCACCTCCCACATGACCGCCATATTCCTTGTCCTCCTCCTCTGGGCCCATGTCCTCCATACCCCCCTCTCTGTCCCCTGTACCCACCTCTTCCTCTTCCAGGCATTCCTTGCCACTGGGGCCCTCTATATTGCTCTTCACCAGCCCATTGTTCCTGACCGTTTACTGCCCATGTGGCTGCCATCCTAGCTTGCAGCGCTGTCGGCCCCTCCTCCTCTGTTCCCGGCCTTTCTGTGGGCAGTGCGGCTGTTACTGCTGTGACCTTCACCAGTTTATTTTGTACGAGTTTGGCTTTGTCTGCCAATCTCCTCTGTGCAATTGTTTTCTCCCTTCCTTTGATCCTCCTACAATGATGTACTGTAATGCTTTGTATTTCTGGCCATCCTTTGGCTTATATCTCAGCAATTTTATCAAGGGCCTTCTGTACCTCGTTTGGGAGGCCTCTCTTGATAATCAAATAAAAAAGGGAGGTTGACTGGTCCCAGGCCGTGCCCGTCTCCACCCTCCACATATCCTGCACCCGAAGAATGGACTGTGCAGCATCCTCCTCGTCCCCCATTGTGCACTGCATCACTGAGTGTAAATCGATGGTATCGGGGACGGTTCTCCTCAGTGCATCCAACACCTGAGCTCTCACATTATTAAACGATGCTCCATCATGGCGGTCACAGTCCATTGTTACTCCCAGGAACCCTGCCTTCAACCACACCCTGTCTGCTTGATCACCCACTGCAGATACCAGCAAGCTCTTGACATCCCCTATTGCTGATGGGACCCCAGCAGTGTTTTTCTCAAAGTCATATATCAATTTTTCCACACCCCCAGACAGTGGGGGTAGCGTTTTCAACAAATTGGTCTTATCCATCAGCACCCAAGGCACCTAGTGAGGCCTTTCCACCCCCTTATGGATGAGGGGCATCTGTAGATTTGTTCTCCCCCTGCCCTTACTTACCTTCATTCCTTTTTTTCTTTTTCTGTGCAACTCTCCCTATCCTGTTCCTGGGCCTTCCTTGCCAACCTTCTTCGTTCCCTCTCACCTGTGATGTCAGATACTATACTTGCAGACCCCCTCCTGTCGCTCCTACCTCGTACTCATCAATATCACTCCAACATTCTTCTTCCCTGTCAGATGTCACACTACCTTGCCCCACACTTACCTGCTCACCTTCCTGCTCTACTCGTACTATCTTAACCGGGGCACTATCAATGTGAAAGAGGAAGTCCCCGGACTTCCATTCATCCTCTGCTATAATAGAGGATTTTTTCGATGGTGGCAGCGGTAGTGTACTTTCACACAGTGATCGTCATATGTGGGTTGTGGTTGTGCTTGTTGGACCATATGGACCTAAGGGGCAGGAGGCGCAACTGCCGGCGTAGTTGGTGCACTTGGTTGGGGTAAAAATAATGGATCACAATATCCCTCAGCAGGTTTTGTCAGCAATGGGTGCAACTTTTTTGTTGTTCTCCCTCCTTTCCCCCTCCTCCTTCCTGATTTGTGACCACTACAGGTTGTGACTCCTTTTCCTTACTATTTGTAGGAGGCGCCTCTTCGAACATCCTCCACAGATCCAATACTTCCCTTCTATTTTGGATCTGCTTCCCTTTATATTTGGCCATTAAATATGTCACCATGAGGTCCAACACCATGTTATCGAAATACCCTCCTTCTGGCCATATTTGAGATGACCCTTCCCCCTTAATCCCTGTTAGCCACTGCCCATGGTACTTTTTTATGTTCTCACTATACAAGGGGAGGTGTTGGCAGATGTGCAGGAGTGGTGTATCTGTTCCCATGATTTCTTCCCACTGTCTGGGTGCATGTGTGTGTGTGTGTCAGTAACCATTGTGAATACTTCAATAATTTGATATCTCTAGCATCAACCTTTCAAATTGTAATTTAAAACATGTTGCTCGTGCCTTATATTGCTTTAATCACTTCAGAGATAGAACAAAAACATAGAACATGAACCAATTGACAAGTTGACCTGACAAACTGATGCAACTTTACTGACAACAAAAGACATGAAACATGTATTTATGATACCCTTTCATACCCTCTGCCCTTTTACAAAAATACCATATTTTCCCTTTCATTTACACTTCATATTCACCTCTCCCTGGCCCCCTCTGGGCCAACTTCTAAAAAACGTTTATCACTATCAAAAGAAAGAATCGCTGCTATTTTCCGAGTCTACTCAATAAACAAGACTCCTACTTATTCCCTTTTCCTCACTTATATTTCTGCATTGGTCGGGACAGTACTATGCGGCACCGCTTTCCACCCCCTTTCAGAGGTAGGTTACCATATCTCCTCTTATTTCATCACCTTATATAAAAACCTAATGGCCATATAAAAGAAAAGACACCGTAATCAACTATCACCCAATCTCATTCACACCCAATCCAGCCCATAATACGTTCCCCTACTATTTTAATCTGGCCCTTCTACCACCAATCTTCCCTCCTTTCATTCTTCTTGCAATCACTACTAATTGGGTGCCTCCTCCAACCAAGTTGTCGCCCGCTCCAGCGAGCAGTTGGGTATTGGCAAAGCTGGGACCCGCAGAACCTGCTCTGGAGCGTATGCATTCTAAATACCAGTCGGCAACAGGTGATGGTGGTCTTGATGGGGGTTCCCCGGATCTCGCTGCAGAGTACGGGGGTCTTCCCAGATCAATCACGTCGGGGTCACTAAGTGAAGATGTTCATTCCCCAAACACAGATCCCAAATTCAGAATAAATGGACACACCCCAGTAGGGAATGAGACCAGGAGATAGATTGCAAGTTGAACAAAGTTTATATCAGGCAAAAGATGCACGCAGAGGACTCTGCTGCTCTGAGAGCGCTGTGCCAAACAATACATGAACAGTACATTATAATGCAAAAACGCAACATGACTGAGGTCATTACATACAGTGAAAAATAACAACGTTCATTGGTGGGCCCCTATGGCCCAGTATGTAACAATAAACAGTGCCAGGCTCCAATTGGTTGCTGTGGCTGGGGAGGTCTGTGGTCACGTGGGTCAAGCTGGGTCCATAAAATGTAACTGTTCTAGCTAATCAAACTACACAATAATTATTGGCATGCAAAGTGTAATGCTGGGCATACAACTTGTACCAGAATGAGGGGTCACTTATGCATCCTGGGCAAATATATACACATTCTAACCAAGGCCTTTATGGGGGCAGGGGTGCAGTGGCCCTTTTCCCCAGGTGCCTTATCGGGAGGGGGTTTTATCTGTGATTCATTCTCCCTAGTGCCTCATGGTTTAAACGAACAGATTGATGGCTGTTGGTCCAAGGAGAATATATGATAACACATGATTAGGTATATGGGAGGAAATTTAGGGTGGTCCGTGGGGAAGGGCCTCTCAAATGGTTGCATGATTACATGAAAGAAAAGAGAGGAGCAAAAGGTTGTGCAGGCATTCATTTCTAAAGGAGGGGGTCGAAGGAGCAGGAGCAGGTTTGTGGAGACGGATGAGTACACAAGTCAAGATTCACCCCGGTCACACACAGGGCAATGAGCGCAGAGGAAGAGAAAGAATACTTTTTTCTGTTTGCAACAATTTGCGCCTGGGCTTCTGTGAGAAAAGGGCTGGCACGGTGCAGACAGGGGAGGAGGTGGTGGGGGTGTCAGGGCTGGCTGTGCGCAACTGAACGATGGGAGAGAAGGCTTTTTAGAAATCATTGTGCAGCCTAGTATAAAGATGGAGTCTATATGTGTCATCCAATGGCTTCCTTATGCTGTTGTCAGAGGAAAGACAAAGGGGACGTCTCACTGTGATGGGAAGAGTAATAGATTCCTTCAATGCAGAATGTACAAGGGGGGGAAAAAAGACCTTTGCTCCCTTACTCTCTTTTGGAGTACACTCCCTTGCGCAAACCCTCTACCTCCAGTTTATCATTTCCCATCTCAGAGGCATGCGTACAGTGGAATTTATCGCCCAAAGTATTCATCAAGGCTGCCACCATTTGTGCTTCTTTAAACTGTGAGCCTGTTTGAGTGAGACATATTCTGGGCCGCTGCCTTACATTAAGACCTCACCAGATGTAATGGAGCAGGCTGCTTCCATCGTAATGGCACCAGTCTGACTCCGGAAACCATCTCGCAAAGTCATAATGTAATTTCCAAGAAAACGAGGGGTGTAATTTATCCCCTAAAATTGAGGATAATGTAAAACTACCAGTGTCCAATTCCAATGAACAGCTCCTCCAATGCAACCCCCCCCCCACACACACACACACACTCATGGCTCAAAGAGCTAATGGCCAGCATTCACTGTGCACAATTATGAACACACACGACTCAAAGAGCCAAAACCCCACAGTCACTGTACAATTGCGAACACACACGGCTCAATGAGCTAATGCTCCACAGTCACTGTGTACAAAAGATGCACCATAAATGCATGAACCAAAAAGCAGAGCCCCTCCTCAACAGAATTCAAAATTGTGCAGCTACAAGAAGAGTAAGTAAGAGAGGGAAGGTGAGCTGGAGTAAGCCAGAGTCAACCGAGCAAAACCACATGAAACGAATTTGCTTTCTTTACTTTTCTTTCCCCGCTCGATGCAACTAAGTTTTTCCTAAGCGGCCATCTTATTGCTGCAAACCAGTTTGGGAATTTAAGCGTAAGATGTTAAATACTAATTAAATGGTAGCAGTAACCTACCAGTACCGCTGCACCTCACTGCACCCCCGCTGATTACTGTTAGACCGCTTCTCACTCCACTTGTCGGCTCCGCGTCTCGCGGGTAACTGAGCTATAAAGGAATATGCAGAAAGCCAGGAGGATGCAACCACGCTTCCAAAAACAGACACAGTAGAAGTCTTTGCCATCAGATAACTTCTCACTCCGCTTGACCGCTACGCGTTGCGTGGCTATCTGAGCTATTAAGGAGTATGCAGGAAGCCAGGAGGTTACAACCACGCCTCCAACAATAGACACAGTAGAAGTCCTCTCCGTCAGACCACTTCTCACTCCACTTATATTTACATTGATTCACTAAGTCATTGGCAAGACATGTTGCATTTTTTCAACCCTCTAATCTAATCACCTGTAATGGTTTTTCAAAATGGAAATGTGAGTTTGCAACAGTTTTTTTAAATGATTCTTGAGCATCAATTAGGAATAGAATTTAATTTATTACACGAGGAAAAGAAAAATGTCACTTTTGCTTAGTGTGCATTTAATTTTCTTTTTGGCTTCATCACAGAAATTAATGTTCGTTTACTTCATTGTACTCGCTGGTCTTTGGCAGCACAACTTGGTGGTCCAGCAGCTAATGTTATCCTGTACACTGCTCTACAATGGAGTTCAGATTCCAAGTGCTTCTCACCTTAGGCCATAATACATGCAAGGGTAATTGCCTATTTCAGGGTTTGTGTTATTCCACTTCACACTGGAGGTAGGTGGGACATGCGATAATACCACCGGCACCATTCCCCTCACTTTTCAAGGAGGGATTACCTCAATTTCAAAGCATGCAGTATGGGTTACTAAACCCATAATCATGTGGAGAGGTAAAACCGAAGTATTCAGAAATATTGCCTGTTTTATTTTTATTGCATCATTTTCAAAACGGTCCAGAGTATTTTACATGAATATTAATGAAGTAGCCTCTGAATGCGTGCCTAAATGTGCACAACATCAATTGTAGGAACATGGACCTGGAAGGGACAGCTGACCTTGGTCCAAAAATTGATATTCACAGTGCAACTTGCAGTGAGACCCAGTGTCCTCTACATGGACAGGAGAAAAACCATAAAAGTCAAGTATTGAAAGAACCACAGTTTGGGCTTTTATGTAGGCATGGGATAGGAATGTGTCAGGCACTGCCATAATGGTGCTACCTGGCCATACGTCAGGGACAGTTTGAAATTGGTGTGATTACCTATCCATATGCTAGTAGATTGTAGATCTAATTATTATACACATGCCAACAATGTAGGCGTTGTCAATGCATTTCTTTAAGGGGACTCGAGTGCAAGTAACAGATATAAACAAAGTGGCGTATGCCACTCTTTGTTAAGATATTTTCATTACATCTTTAGTGTAATTACAGCTGCAATTAAGCCAGTAACTCTCAGCAGACTGCTTAGGAATAATAATACTGGCAGGCCAGAGATTAATGTTACTGCTTGAAAGAGCTAGCTAAAAAAAGATCCCACAAGGAGGTGTTTTCAGTGGGGAGGGGCAGTTAGTAATGGAATGACCATAGGCATTAGTATGGTCGGTGGGTAGGTACATATACACACAAAGCCCACAAGCTGTGTGTCCCTCCTCACATCTCATCTCCCTTCTGTCTGTACTCCAATCTATAGTTTTGACTTATAATAGCTAAAATGAATAATCAGCCACATAGTGACAGGGGTACACAGAGTTCTTTGTTTCCCACAGCTTGAACCTCGAACACATTTGCTGCACCATGATAATGAATAGTGGAACATTGTCTTCAATGGACCTTAATTTTGGGAACAATTAGGCAACCTTCTTCCATTTGTCAAACTATTTATGGCTTTAATGTATGGCTTCCACTAGGGCGGAATAATTGGTGTTATGCCCCTGATATGCAGTTAAACCCCAAAAGTCTGGGCAATAAACAGTGTATTTCCAAAACTCAAAATGTTTTTAAAGATATAACACATTAAACAAAGTGGACTCCAGCTTTACACCACACCACATACATCACAACAATGAACTAGATTCATAAAAATGTTCACAGAACACCTTTGTCCCTCCCTATATGAATCTTTCTACTTCAATTCACACGGGCAATCATATCCATAATCAATTCTAGGTATGGATTTTACTCAAAAAGATGCTAGGCATTCTAAAACTTTATCCTAAGCAACACTGCATGCATCAATGATAGCATTTCAACATGAAGCATAGGAGTTCAGTTTCAAGGCATCAAAATGCAATCTTCATTTGCCCAGTGACACCCTCGATTTTAAATGTGGTACATGGGATTCCTACATGTTACATGTGTAAACAAGATTGTCTAAATATGTGTATGCAGCTTTCAATGAATATGTGTGTGCAATGTTCAATCTATATATGCGAGCACAGCTTTCAGTCTACATGTGTGCTGTTTTCAGTCTATCTGTGTGTAGTTTTTAGTCTATATGGGTGTGTACTCCTTTTAACCTACATGTATTTGTGGGCTAGATATGTCCTATTCTTGGGTTACAGATATCATGTTAAATCCCCATTGCCCTTTCACTTTATACAAAGGTCTTTCTGTGCAGTCAATGATGAGGGATGGCCTGGGTTTAAGACTTTTTACCATTTTTGATTAATAGAACAAATTCCCTGTGCTTTTTTCAGTTGTGCAAGCTTCTAATTTATGAATAGACCCACACCGGCTGCAAATTGCATGACACCACATTAGACAATAGTGTGTCCAGACTAGACTATAGCCTGCATGATTGTACGTTTGATTACATTTAATAGTGTTTAGTTTTACAAAAACACTCTGAATTCAAGCGTACAAAATAATGTCAGTTTTAAATTGTGCCTCTAAACACAAAGATGTATTGGGTTTTAATGAAATTACATATTTCTTTGTACTCAATGTTAATGGGAGACACATGTCATTTTAACTAACACTGCACTGTGCCGGGTCTTTGTCATATTAGAATTTTCCTTAAATTCCAAGCCCTTTTGATTCCTGGAGTTTTGCCATGGATTCTCTAAAGAGACAATTTCTTTTTTTGTAGGATTCTACATACATTTCACCTATAGTTTCTCATTCCTGGGGAATCAGCTTCGACCCTCACTCTGGAGCTGTTGTATTCACCAAGGTCCTTTTCAGCTCGCTGGAACCCAGTTTTCAATAAGGACTTGCTCATCTCTCTCAGTAAGGGCTTCTATCTCCAGAATGCATGTAAACCAGTCTCGAGTTCTCAGTTCTCCCCAGCCTTCTCCAGTTGTATCCAAAAATATTCTTCAGTAATAATCTCCAAATATTAATCTGAATTCTGTGTGCATGTTATTTTATATTCCTCGGCTCATTCCCGGATCTTGTGACTAGCTGCTGCCTTTACCAATCTCATGACTGCAAAGGTGGGATTGAATACCACCCTTCATGTTATAAAGAAGCATTTTCATTTAATTAAAATGCATTTTGATGTGAACGTGCAAGATTAGTGTAGTCAATATCCTAATAGTCTGTAGACCAGTGCACACAATCACATGTACAGCCTGTCCCTCTTCAATTCATATTAACAGAGATAATCAATGTTTCTATTTATCTCCACATTTTTCCATTACGCACCTGACAAATCTTGTATAGGATGAAAGACATATTTTCTATCTACAATCTACAATTGGTACCCAGGTGATTGGACCTTCCATCATGGAGACATGAATTTTCAAATCATTAATGTTTTTGGTTTAAGATGAAACATGCAACTTTTCTCAGTTTGAAATGAAGAAATGCTAACATCGGTCGACAGAGGTCACTATTGATACATTGCCAGCATACTCTTTTCCATGATATGAATCAAGGAAAGAATTTCAAGGGAAGATGATTTTTTTGGCTTGGTGACAGTGATCAATAAGATCTCTCTTTAATGACCCGAGCTAAAGGATTATATGTGGAGCCTGGGTTTGGTGAATGTGATGTGATCTGGCAGTGTCCACAGGCTTAATGTGAAAGTGAAATCCAAGTTAAACACAAAAGAAGGTGTGTTTTAGGTGTGTTCAAGGTACATCTACCAACATCTTCAGGCAAGTCCCATTTCAAATTGAATAAATCACAGCATTATTCAAAGTTGAGTAAAAATCTGGCCAAATACAGCAATACTACCAATGAGACTTTGGTTCTATATTGCAATTCACATTATTTTGGTTATTCAAAATAGATAGCAATTACAGTCATTGAAAAGAAATGCAGTTCAGAGATTACACAAATGCAATATATGTTCGCTGTGCTTAAGACCCAAGACATCACTGTGGTGAAATCCCAGACTTTTGCTTCTTTGTTATGTTCTCCAATAAATGTTCTGCAGTCTGCTCAATTCTTTTGGTGACAAAACACACTTGATTTACACAGTTAGACTTCCATCTGCATTTTTCCACATTTCTTTACTTTGTTTATTTTTTTTAATGCGCCAGAGCCCGCAGGCATCAGGGTGCAAAAAGACTGAGAAAGGAAATGGACAAGAATCAGCATTATTCATCTAATTGAAACAAAAGTGTCTTCAGATGTTTACGGAAAGATTACAGATCTCTAACCAGCCTCATTTCAGTGGGTAACTTATTCCATGCCGAGTCTGCCTGCACCACGAAAGAACGACTGCTACCCCTAACCCGTTTAATATGTGGGCAATGAAGAAGCATAGAGTCACTGGACCTAGTTACCCTGCAGGATTGCTGCAGCTGGAAACCCTCCAGGAGGTATGCAGGGGCTGAACCATACAAGCACTTAGGGTGATTGTGTTTATTTTAAAACTAATCCTCTCTTCAATGGCCAGCCAATGGAGATCCCTTCTATGCTCTGAAATTGGGTAATGGCTTGGAATACTCTTCACAATACAGACTGCATCATTCTGCAGCACAGGCATCCTACGGATACACCTTTTATTAGCTCCACTCAAAATGGCATTACATTAATTCAATCTCGGCATACGTATTGCTCTAGTCACGGTGATACAGTTTGCCTGGGAAAGGAAGGGTTTAACTAGACGGAGCAGTCTCAGATGGTATTGTGTCTTGCTCACAACATTGCTGGTGCTTCTGAGCTCAAGGAAGGTTAAAAAATGATACAGAGTGTTTTAACTTCGGTAGCAGTGTGAATTAGTTGCTGCTAGATATGGAAGCCTACATACTCTGTATTTAATTTTGCTTGTGATTAAGAAGACTTGAAAGACTTGTGTACGAGTGTGATACAAATAACATATCAATATCAAAGACCCAAATATAAGAAACTTGGTCTTGGATCTATTGATGCATACTCCGTTAAACGTCACACAAACCTTGATTGATTCATAGATAAATCAAACCTCCTTGGAATCTTTTTCGTAGGCCCGCTTAGTTCCTTGACGAGCTGGGTATCATCCACATAGTTGGTAAAATGGATGCCCAGCTCATCCTGTAGGTCACATAGTTGGTGACAAAACACATTAAAGAGAGCCTTTAGCATCAACTAGTAAGTTTAGCCTATCTAGATTCAATTAGACAGCCTCAGCAAAGGTCGCAGCTCATGGGTTTCACTTTTACTCTGTTGAAAATGTTCTTGTGTGTGCGCTACTATTGGCATTTCACAGTGGCACCGCTTCCATTATTACAATGAACAAGAGTTGAAATCCAACACACAAACTCTTTTGAACCATTCCTCTTTTGCTTTTTTCGGGACAACTTTCTGTTGTCATTTTATTTTCGGAATGTGTCCTTTGCTTCAAAGTTCCTTACACAACAACAGACAGTGCCCATTCGATGGTTTGCAAATGCATGAATCACCACACAGCACTGGTACAGTCCTTGGGAGTCACAAGGAAGGGAGGAATCCCATATTTTCCTTTTCCTTTTGTAATTCACAAGCAAGCAGAGTGCTGAAGCAAATCGCAATGGCTAATCCCCCACAATAATGTGAGATTCGGGTTTAGATTCTATTAAAGACAAGGAGGCAATTATTATGCATTTCAATCTTTACTCTGAAACCACAGCAGCAAAGAAAAAAACTTTTACAAACAAAAATGTTTGAAAACAGAACTAAATAGAGTTCAATGTCAATGCAAGGGGGAACTCCCCAATCCATCATGGAGGACAGGGCATGCCCTGCAGGAGGCCAATGAGCAGGGACCCTTCCTTATATAAGTCTATTCCTCTGATCCCAATTTCTCTTTCTGTAGCTGTCTTGAACTAGACGTCCACTGCACAGATCAGATGATAAACAATGAAGGCAAATCCAGCGAAGCTCTCGTACCATGCACTCCATAACTTGTAACTGCGAGCCACACTCCTGATCAGAACCTCAACTCGTAGCTGAAAGAACAACAAGCAAGAAGGGTGGGTGGATGGGAAGAACAACAAACCAAAGAATGTTCTCTCTTGGATCACCTGTGTACATGCGTGTCATAACTGTCATATCATATCATATCAAGGGTGGGTGGGCTAATAATCACCTCTTTGTCTTTAATAGAATCTAAACCCCCATCTCTCGTTAGTGTGGGGGATTAGCCATTCTATGACAAGACAGGAGGCTCATATTATGCAAGTTCGAAGCCATTGCATTGCATTAGTACAACATGATCAATACAATAGAGACAATATAATAAAATAATATAATAAAATAATAGGAAAAGAAAATGTTTTAAATGCTTTCATTAAATCAATCAGCTGACCACAAGAGAATTGCCCAAGACTAGGCTGCCAGAATAACTGTATTATAAAGCATAGCCAAATCCACTGCAAGAAAAAACAACTGGAAGATGTGCCAATTCCAGCGTTCCTCACAGGACACCAAAACCAACTGGTTAAAAAAAGAGGGGGGAAAACACTGAACAAAGTTTTCCTATACTAATAGGTTAGGGAAAAAAAAACAAATCGGAATAATAAACTCCTCTGTTGTCCAATCAAACATTTAAACACTTAAGTTCATACCATCTTTGGGAACCTAGATAACAAACCAAAGAAGATAAGCACGTAGCTCTCCTGGGGATAAAGAAAAATACCCCTTAGGGGTGAAAGCATTTTAGGTTCCATCCCATGCATTAAAGGAAGATATTGCATTAGAAACAGGGCATGTCACATAACTACACTGGGGAACAAGTGGGAAAGACAAATCTTCATAAAAAGGTAAAACGGGAGTAAAAAGGTTATTAATCTGTAATAGGACGACCTATCCTGAGCGGAGCTGAAAGCAATAGACTTAACACACAATTGTCTTCAGACATATGGGTATACTAAAGAAGGTATCTCTTCTGGAGGCAGAAGCAGAATGGAAGAGAGGGGCCCTGCCTGAAAAGCTAAACATGGCAAACCGCCAAAACGGAGACCTTCAGACCTCCCGAGCTCTTGAAGAAGGACTCTGCTACCATGCCAAAGGCAGATATTTACAAAAAGCTGACCCTTAAGAGACCAAACCTGGCAAGGAGAAAAAATGTATCTCACATTCAATCGCTACCATTATAGTGATATCTGAACCCCCTTGTGGATGTGCCCGGTGCTTGAACCTTGTTCCCTCCTCCATGGTTGAAAAATCCCCTAGAGGATCATAAACTAACCGAAGGAGGACACTTACATTCCAAAGTCTTAGCAAAAACTCTAAACTGCAAAGAACTGATCACTAAACAATTAAAATGAAGTTGCTCACCAGAAGAGGACCTGCCTCTATCCTAGGCAATTTGAAGAAACTTGAAGCTCCCAGCACCCTGAGCTGGCACCCTATTGCAAAATAAACAATCTCCTGTGAAAACTCAAAAGGTCTACCGCCATGCAGGTGACTAGGAGAATCAAGTCATTAACTAAATATATATATCCCAGCCCTCTGGGAAACGCACTGACAGACACCTTTTGATAGTTAATATAGAGACACTGGAACACATTGTGAGAAGAGGGTCGTAATAACTTGGATGGGAGATTAGTAGTGCTCCCAGACCCCTCTATCCCACCAAGGGATATTGAGCCTTCCCAAAGGAGGAGAACCCTCCCCCACTTATCTAAGGAAAACCTTGCAACCCAGAAGAAGGCTACCCTGAGGACCACGCTAAAGACCTGCTTTACACCTTTAAAATAAATAAATACACTCTTGTACTTTTAACCAACCCCCTGACCGTGGAAGAGGATCTGATTAACTTATTGAAATACCAGGAATTAGCGCAAAGGAAAGTAAACTGATGGGAGGGAAATGCTCAGTGCGAGTCTGCACTGGTCAGGAGTCAGAACTCCTGTAAAAGGAAAAACAAAAACCATCGGGTGTTACTCCAAGAGGTGTTGTATCATGATGCAATCTCCCCCAAGGATGGCATGAAGGGGAATGAGGGGAGAAAGGATTCTGGGGAATTATCATGTCCTGTAAATGAAAGGTTGTGAAAGAATACTGGGACCACTGTCCCCTCAAACCCTGAGGTCAGAGTCTCTGTATGCGTGTGAGGCTGAACTGGCCACTAAGGGATTCAGGGGAAGGAAAAATATTAAGCACATTGCCCATAGCAAAAATAGCACTTATATAGTGCTACAAACCCTCAGGTATACTAGTGTCGCTCATCACTACTATCAACAGTGTGTGGTGTGAGGTGTTTACTTATCCATTGCAGCAGGATGAAAGACTGATTTAAACCTTTCCAAAGTAGGAACCTGCATCAGTAGGCTCAGCACGGCTGTGAAAGCCAGGACTCTATTTGCTGCACTGTAGAAAAAATGATATACATATATAACGAAAGAGGCTGAACAACTCTTGAGGGTACAGAAACCTGCTTGTACTCCTCGAGCAGAGGAGAAATTGTAACACGCTGCTAGACGGTTAGCTGAACAATAGGCCAAGCTTTGGGAGGAAACCCATGGGGCAGGCGCCAGAAAGTTATTATTTGGCAACTCGTCCATCTGATACCAGCAAGTGTTTCCAAACACTCCACCCAAGCAGAACATGGATGCCCAACCTGCCTTGCAACAAAACTGAACAGTTACCCTGAAGCTAACCTTGTCTCCACCAATAGTTCAATAGTAAAATGAATGTCAAAATGGGACAAATAGAAAGGGAAACACCTCCCCACTAAAGAGAGCCTCAAGCCCTGCAGACCTCAATAGGGGCATAAAGTATAATTTTTTCTTCCTCATGACGAGAGGAAATTTCTGCAGCTTAATCAGCACGAGTATTGGGTGGAGCAATTGTTATTGGGGAAAGCAAAAACCTAAGGAAAGGACTGAGTTGTCCTAAAACTAACTAAGGTAAAGGGCACCAGAATTTTAATTAAAAGATGAAGGTTAACACCAGAGAGAGATGGCTAGCGGGGAGGTGCAACCCCCACATGAGTCTGTTTATAACTACCTCCTCACACTCTTTTCTTTAAAGTACTTAATAAATAAGTAATATAAAATATATAAAGTATATAAAATATCCAAGGAAGAGGGGTAACGCCCTCACAGGGGTCCGAACCCCCGGCCCTTATAGAAGCTGATACCTACTGAGCTATCCGGGCTACTGACAATTCTGAAAAACGCAAATGTGTTCCAGTCAACACTTAAACAAATTGTTTAGCAAAAAAGTACACTGAGCGATTGTACACTCAACTGCTCACCCTAGCAGGGTGTGGCAACCAGCACTACATGAGGGAGCACCTCGAAGTAGAATCCAGGCAAAGCCTGAAACCGAGCAGGTTATGGCATGCTTACAGAAAAAATAATGACATCTGCCATATGCAGCACCTAAACAAAGCTGCCGACCTTAAAGTAGGAATACACTGAGCAAGTGTGCCTCCATCTGCTCGCCCGAGCAGGGCGTGATAACCAGCAGTACACGAGGGGTAACCTCACAGTAGAACTCAGGCAGAACCTGAAACCGAGCAGGTTATGACACACAAACAGTTAAGGTAATCACCAACGCCATATGCAGCACGAAAACAAAGTTGCCAACTTTAAGCAAGGAATACACTGAGCAAGTGTACCTCAAACTGCTCACTCTTCAGGGTGTGGAACCAGCAGTACACGAGGGGTTTACCTCACAGAAGAACACAGGCAAGCCTGCAACCAAGCAGGTTTATGGCTCCCATTCAGTGAAAGAAATCACCCATGCCATATGCAGCACCTAACCAATGCTACTGACCTTAAGGGAGGAATACACTGAGCAAGTGTACCTCAAACTGCTCAACCGACCAGGGTGTGGAACCAGCAGTACATGAGGGGTTTACCTCGCAGAACAGTGAATGTAACCCTTAATGCCATATGCAGCGCTTAAAGAAAGCTGCAGACTGGTAGCGCATCAGGCCCTTGAGCGGGCAGGCTATTGTCAGATAAATGTTAAAAATCCTCATTGTTTAAAAAATGGAATTAAAATGTATATACTTTAAAATATATAAATAAAAAATATGTACTGGACCTAATGAGAAACAGGCAACATCATCATTGAGCTATCCAGATTTTGGAATGAAACAGAAACTTTACTAAACAGAGAACACAGAGCTTGTGTGGGACCATACCGGGCAGGCAAGTCCATTAGGCTACAGCACCTGGAATTTCCAGGCATCTTGCACTGAAGCGTTTGCAAAATAAACACAGAAGGCTGTGCGTGCTGGGTCTGAAGCTTTAGCAGCTTCTGTCAGACCAGTACGTGACAGAACCATAATAGGGCAGGCAAGCTCTCTCCCAGGTGTTTTCATAAAGAAACAAACAAGGAGGCCCACTGCCTCATAAATGAAGAGGAAAAGGAAAAGAAAAAAGAAAAATGAACACTATTATTTTCTGGTGTGTTTTGCGGTTACAGTCCGTACTCAAGGCTTGAACCCTGGTCGTCAGAGTTTGCCTGCTGTGCCACTAGAGCTGCCCTCCCCCTGTGCGCACCGGCCTGAAGCTTAGCAGCTTCTTTCATGCCTGGCACGCAACGGGTACACCAGGAGAACCGCCTCATAAATCAAGAGGCTCACAATGAAAGGAAACGAAACATGTGTGCGCCAGGTCTGAAGCAGCAGTTTCAGCTCGACTGGCGCACATGTGTTTTAACAGATTACGCTCTAAACCCCAGAGGTTTACAAGCACGAGCGTATTTCACCTTCAATATTCATTTTCAAAACGTCATGAACGCTTGTTACATTGTAACTAATATCACTCGTAGGAGGCAGCAGCCCACATATACCCAATACACACTAACAAAAGACACCTATAAATAAAGCAACGGCCGCACGCGGCCTCTCAGATACAATGTACCCAATCAGTAAAACTTCCCTTACATAATAAAGGTACCGAAATATATTCACCAAATACATTTATATATATATATATATATAAATTAAGACCTTAATATACTATTAAGGACTACTACTGACTAACATGCAAGACACAACTGAAAGGAGTGAATTAGCTGTTGTGTCAGCAGCAAAGAAAGAGGAATTGGGATTAGAGTAATGGACTTATATGAGGAAGGGTCCCTGCTCATTGGCCTCCTGCAGGGCATGACCTGTCCTCCATGATGGATTGGGGAGTTCCCCCTTGCATTGACATTGAACTCTATTTAGTTCTGTTTTCAAACTTTTTTGTTTGTAAAAGTGTTTTTCTTTGCTGCTGTGGTTTCAGAGTAAAGATTGAAATGCATAATATGAGCCTCCTGTCTTGTCATAGAATAGTAATCACCCAAGGCAATGTCACTTTTGCACATTACACGTGTGGGTTTTGCATTACAAAAATAAGTCCTGAGCTGGTTTTCGAACACTCAACCACTTGATGGAAGTAGTTCGGCATAGTCCACGCCTACAGTCTCACTCTGACAGAGGTTCATGACATAGCTCTCGAACAGCCTCGTTGTATTAACTTCGTAAATTGCACACAGTGGGACCACCAACGTTAGTGTGTATGTGGTCCGGGGCCACTGCATGCAATGTTAAAGGTCCACGAGGCAGAGTGGACAAGGAAATAGAAAAAATAAGGCAAACTCCATTGTACCCTTCCATTTTCCACTCTATATCATGAAAAAGTAAGCACCACCTTAAAATACGCCTTACAGGGGGTGTTTGCTAATGCATTACTATGGAATCCGCCTGCCCATTAGCAGCAGCTAATGGAAGGTGGACTGCATTGTGCCTCCATTTGTTTTATGCTTACATGAAAATATCATGCAGGCGTTCAATGAAACACTAAACGTAGAAGTGTTTCATTGATCACTGCTTATCACTGCTCTGTGCTGCTTTTGCATCTTGTCATTGCTGGAAAATGGGGTGGAGAGGTAAATCATAGCGTGGCAACATGATGCCTTGCTTGTATGCCCTGATGTACTGTTCCACCCATTTGAAACGAGGCTGTCAAAGTCGTAAAGGTCTCCCTGGCTTATGCCGATGCTGGTTTAGCCTTGTATTTTGTTTGTATTTGATTGAGTAAATATCAGGTGGAATTATGGTACATTTGCGCGTGCACACATCCTGTTTGTGCTTGTGTAGCCCCGTTCGCTCCAGTGCTAAGTCAGTTCAAGTGCATCCGCAAAGACGCTAATGGGATTGCAGAAACATGTACTGTTCCCTTTGAATGCACATTCCTTGTCAACAATCTATCAAAAGCAAGATGAGGAAATTAAAATAATTGATTAGCTATCTGTCCTGAAATTACAATCGAGTTGTTGCTTCTCTCGATGAAACTCATTCACACACATGTCCAACAGGAAATCACTGAATTGTATTGATGCACACCAACCTCTGAAGCGCTGTTAGCTACCAGCGACAGCTGCGGTATCGCTAGCCAGTGAAGATAAGATAGCTCAAAGCAGCAGCCGTCAATACACTAACGTCAGGAACGCGCAACATAATGAAGTCAAAGGAACAATACAAAGAAGCACACGTGCTTTTAGGGGACAACTACATTTTCACATTCCCTTTCCCATTGTCATTCTTTTGGGCTGTGGACACGTGCTGAGGTTTAAAATCGTTTTGTCAGTGAGCCCCTTCTGTCATTGGGAGCCTGGAGTGAATGAAAAGATGGCCGCCGCGTCTCTATCAACATCACCCTGGGGTGCTGTGCTGCAGGGCATGTTGGAAACCGCTTTTGACTTGTCTTCCCTGGGGCTGCCTGGTCCAGAGGCACCATGGGAGGCATTGCCTTAATGCTGCCTGAGTATTGTTTATGAGGCTTCAGTGCCCAGACGTGAGCTCATATCGCACCTCACAGAGAAGCGCCTGAAGCCAGCCACTAATCCTGACAGAGATGCCAGACTCAATCAAAGGAGCTTTAAAAAAGGCCAGGGATCTCTGAGGCGAACATTTGGCTCAACTGTGTGAATGTGTACCTAAGGCAATCTTTAATTGCATTTAGTGATCAGGTGAGAAACTGGGAGTGAGAAGCATTACGATGTGCTCCATTCAGACTCGATCTGAACACATCAACTGAGCCTTGAAAACAATCAAAGCATATGCTATTTCTATGTGCTGAAATTATTTATTAGTGAAAAATGATTCTTTTGTGACCTGCCGCTCTTGAGAAGTGAAGTGTTTGCACATGTGTATGTACTGTCAGACTTCACGCTCTTAGTGGAACATTAGGGTTTATTCATTTCATGCGCCTAAAACCTAAGGTATGCTTTTTATTTACTACGTGTTTTCTTGTGTTAATGTTCAAATGTACACGTATTTCTTTTCTATGCATATTTGCTTCTTTTTGTGGATAGTCTTTTGGTATAAACTGATAATCTTTCATTCTGCTAACAGCACAGCTGCTTATTTAACTCCTTCTATGAGAGCTGATGTGTCCATCTTATTCCTGGATTCCCCCAAACCCTGACTGCAATTCATAAAGAATGTTTAGGCTGGGGTGTGAGGGGAGTTTCCCCACTGTCTTTATTTTCTATTTCAAGTCTATGATTGCAGCAGGGTGACAGTGTGGGCTCTGGATGCAAGTGGAGAACTAAGATGTGGAGGCTTGGGGACAGGGCCCTGCCTTACGGGTGCAGGGAGTATTTTTTGCACTGAAAACCTGGAATCCTTCCCATTGTGGCTCCTGCTGCCTCTTTCTTCCCTTCACTCTGGACACCCTCTACAGGCTCTCCCACTTCTCCTTCATCTGAAGCCAGAAACCTTGGAGTCATCTTCGACTCCTCTCTTCCTCCCTCACATCCAGGACCTTGCCAAGAAGGCCCACTTTCAACTCCACCTCCTCAACAGAATCCTTCCTTTCCTCACTTTCCCCCAGAAGCAACCAGTCTCTAGTACTCTCCAGGCGGAACTACTGCAACAGCCTCTTCCTTAACGTGCCCTCTTCCTCCCTATGTCCCCTTCAGCTTACCTAAAATAGGGCTGCAAGACCTATCCTTGGCCTCAAGCCAGGACCGCATTTCTTCAGCCTTAAAATCTCTCCACTGGCTCCCGGTTGCTGCAAGGATCAAATTCAAATCTCTCTGCATCATCCATAAGGTTGTCTGGGGATGGGCACCAAAAACTCTCCCTCCAGATCTTTACGGTCCTCCCGTGCCAACTCTCTATGTGTAAAACACTTCTCTAAACAGCAAGCTGGTGGTTGATCTCTTTCCTCGGCTGGCTGCCTCCTCTGGAACAGCCTCCCTTTTCTCCCCGTCTTGAGCCAGATCTCCTCAAATTTCAGAAGCTCCTCAAGACTTTCCTTTGAACCTACTCCTTCCCGCTCTCCCTCCCTTGCTAAACCCCACGGTCGCTGAGATTGGTGACCATGGCTCTTATCTGTCCTTCTGGGTTCTGGCCTTATCCTCCCAATTGCCTTCAGCCTCCGCCCACTCCCAACACTTGCCTTTCGGCGCCCACTGGTCTTTGCTGTCTCACAGGCCTGCACTTATTGTATTGGCATTTCACCACTCATACCAAGTGATCTCTGCCAGGAACTTAGCTGCTTGGAAACATTATATCAAGTGGAACTCCTAGCTCTTGCCCCGTCTTCATCCCATCTCTCTCTCTGCACTTGCACGTTCTGAATGCTCAGAAGGCCTAGTAGGGCCACTTCTTTCTTTCTCATTATTATTATATTTGCCTTTCATTCCGATGTTCCCTCCTGTTGCCCTGTGGGCGCTTTGAAACACAATTTACTTGATGTATAGGCGCCTTACAAATGCACAATAAATAAATAAATAAACAAATAAAGGCTCATTCTAGTTGGACATTTCCATCTGTATTTCAGTGGTGGAGAAATGTGAAGGAAGTGCACAGCACAAGCATTTCTATAATATTTAGAGCAATGTTGTAAATGCCTGTGCAAATCCCCTGTCAGCATTGTGCTTTTGCTGGACAGGGGCCAGCAGTCACAAGGGGAAATAGCTGCAGGACTGGAATCCTCAAAGAGCAATACCTTGTGAACCAGGATGAATTATGAAGAGTCACAGCAATTCCTGTGGCACACATCATCTGCCTGTGCACCGCATGTGAACTGATTGATCCAATAAATCAGCCCAGCTGCTAAATATGGGTTGTTTTGAATTGGTTAGTTATTCATTTCATAATGTGAAACTGATACCACCAAGTGGCTTCATGATGCTAACCCAAAAGAAGCGATCAAGAAGAGCTGAGAAATAACATACAATTCTAAGTGCCAAAGGCTTCCTCGAACCCGACACTGATCATTCAACATACGCCCATAGCACTGCTCAACCAGCACATGCTCATGACATTGCAAGGTCCTCTGTCAATATCTCTCTGCAGTACCCTGTCATTTCAGCAAGACATTAAGCCCAAAGCAAGTTGCAGATCCATCACAGCTGTTGCTTCTTACTTTATACGTTTATTATTTTGACTATATCTGTTCTTAACCGAGAGCCTGCGAGTGGCACCAGAGCATGCTCCCAGAGAAGAGATCATCAGGACGGGTCAATCAGACTTGAATGTGACTTGTACACAGTCACAGCAGCATGGCGGCAGATGCTGGTGCCTCAGTTGCTGAGATGAGCTCCATAAGCATCGAGAGCGGACAGGACAGGGATTTGTTTTTAGCAGTGTTATATGTTCAATTGTATTAAGCAAAAAAAGCACAATTGCATAATAACTGTTGCATGTTGCTGGTGCCTGCACACGCTCCACACTCATCCTTGTCTGCAGGCATGGGTTTCACAGTTATAACTAGGCCCAGCTGCATCGGACACTAATTTACTGTTAATTCATTCTAATTCCACGAGTTCTCAGCTGGCCCTCTGTACATATTTGTGTAATGAATTTCTCACCAGTTTTAAAAGGAAACCCCTTTTCGGTGAATTCTGAATAGAGGGTTTGAGGTTTTTTTTAATGTCTTTATTATGGCCTTCTCACCATATTGCTGCTGCAGCCCAGCATCATTTTTATGATGAAGCCTTTTAGTAGGTCATTTTGTGATTCAAATGATGTTTATTTGCTATTTACCAAATCAATCGTCCGCCCATTTGGCGTTGGCCAGGGGAGGTTGCGGCCTGGCAGCCTGAGCATCACGATGGTCTTGGTGAGCGATCAGCCATGTTACCATCCCTATCCGCCCATGAACGTTGGCTTTATTGCTATTAGCGACCCCGGCTTTTTTCCAGGGTTATAATCGGTTTCTTAGCTTTTTTTATTTGAATTTATGGTTAAAAGGCGACGCACAACTCGTGTGCTGAATTCCGATAAAAAGAAATTACAGATAAAATTGGCACACACGGGAATAGTAAAGGGACTTGGTCCCTTTACTATTTCCCGGAACCGGAAGAAGGCTTGGGGGTCAGAAAACTATGCAGGGGTGTGGGGGTCGGGGGAGGGAGAGCAGGTCTTGAGACTCTGCTGTGTTGTGGGTCATCACTGTGGGGTGTGGGGTATAGAGGGAAGGCAGCCCCAGCACTGACTGAAACCAATAGAAATGGCGCCCTGTGGAAGAGGCACAGGAGGCTGTAAGGCAATGCAGATGTTCAGTGCTAGAGTCGACCCATGTTCTTGGCCTCCTGATTGGCCCACGCTTCTCCCCTGGTTACTAATCACTCTAAGGCTTGGAGCGGGCTATCCCATATGTCACTGTTAGTAAGAGTTAAAACTATTTCTTCTGTTACATCTAAATGTGTGCTTACAACTTAACTCTGTGCCAAATTGGAGCGCGTATTTTGAATGTGTGGCTAAATAACGTATTTACAATTATTTTGAAAATTTTGTTTGGAATTTGTTTGACCTATTGCAATCCTTTTAATAAAAACCTATTAACTCAACCTATTATTCAGTCAATTAATCAACACACTTATTATGTAATTCATTGCATGAGACACACACAGGTCGTGACCATCTTTCAATGATGCTTTTGTTCAAACTACTAGGCTCCTGTGGCAATAACATGGTTCACACATTGTGATTGTATAATGCAAATGCGCCTGCTGTTCTCCCAGAAAATCATACATCCCTGATCCCTCAGATATTGATATTGCAGAGAATGGAAGCCATAGTTGATGGCCAGTCGCATCTGTCATCTTGCACTGTCCTTTGTTAGGGTGGTCAAGACCATCTAAATGACTAGTTGAGGGGTGTGGAGGTGGGTGAGAGACGTTTGGTTGGTACCTGCAGAAATCAATGCTATTTTCATTACTTGCGCTGGGCTCCAGGCCAAACCTATTATCTGCCAGAGAAAAACATGTTAAATCATGCAGACTCTGTGATCACCATGATTTTCTCATAAGACAGAAAACAAAAGCATCCGAATTATGAAAGGAAGCGAGATAATGTGTTGAAAACAGATTGAAAAGAGACAAGTGAAGATAAAGGTAACAACAAGGCAGAGAGGGATGTAAACAGGAAGAGAGACAGTAATACAGAGATTTATGAAAAAGACAGGTGCAAAGGGTGAGACACGCAAAGTGTAAGAAAGTTACCTAGACACCGGAGGACATGCAAAGCAAGACAAGAGGAGAAAATGTGAGACCTACAGTATCAATGCCCTTTTTGGTTTCGGCCAGCATGAGCCTTCCCTTTGTGCACCCACTGGTATTGGGAAGAATGTGCAAAGGCGCAATCATGAAAGTCATTCCAGTGTCCTGGCCGGGAGAGGTAAGTGCCCACTCTTTCACTATCTGTGTCTCCTCCTCCACTTAGGCCTATTTCTTTCTTTCTTTCTTTCTTTCTTTCTTTCTTTCTTTCTTTCTTTCTTTCTTTCTTTCTTTCTTTCTTTCTTTCTTTCTTTCTTTCTTTCTTTCTTCCTTCCTTTCTGGTTGTTATGCCTTTTCTCTCCTTTCCCATGCCTTTTTCATTAATTTCTCTTGCTTTCTCGTGCTCTTTTCCCCCTCTCTCGCCCCTCTGTGCCCCTTTCTCCACAAGACCAGTTTCCTGCTTTCATGCCCTTTTCCCTGCCTTTCCCATGTATTTTTCATGCATTTCTCTTGCTCTCTCGTGCTCTTTTCTCCCCTCTCTCGCCCTCTATGCCCCTTCCTCCACTGAGGCCTGTTTCCTGCTTTCTTGCCATTTTCTTACCTTTTTTTCTCACCTTTCTCATGCACTCTGTACCGCCCTCTGCTTTCTTTTTCCCAGATTGCGACCCCTCCACTCCTCCCACCCTACAGCCCCCTTGCCTGCCCGTGGTTGGCTGCACGTGTCTGGGAATCCAAATCACCTCTCCCGACCAAGGCCAGGAAGCTCTTTCACATCCCTGTTGTCACCTGGCGAGTTAAAGTGCCCACTCTTTCACTCTCCTCCTGCCCCTTTCTCCACTGACTGAGGCCTGTTTCCTGTTTCCTTACGTTTTTTCTCTCCTTTCCCATGCCTTTTTCATGCATTCCCCCGCCCCCGGCCACTCAAATTGGCCGCCGACCTTGCTAATGTGAGCAATGCCTCGGCGCTGGCCCAACATGAACTCCTTTTACCAGCCCTGGGAGTTCAGTTGAGTTTGCTTTCTTTCTCTGCTGGTCCCCCGACCCCCTTTTAAGCCTTTCTTTCTGTTTTCTTACACTTTATTTTCCATCTTTTTCTACACTTTCTCTTGTGCTCTCTCTCCCCCTCCTCAGGCATTTTCCTTCTTGATCTTTCCCCCCTCCCCATAGCTCCCTGCTTCCAAATTAGCCACTGGCCTCTCTAGTGCGAGCAATGCCTCAGCGCTTGCACAACCTGAACTCCATTTACCAGCCTTGGGAGTTCAGCTGAGTATGATTCCCTTCTCTGCTTGTCCCCGACCCTTTTTTTAGACTTTCGTTCTGTTTTCTTACACTTTCTTTTCCATTTATTTTGGTGCTTTCTCATGCGCTCTCCCTCCCTCTCCTCAGGCCTTTTCCTTCCTGATCTTTCCCCCTCCCCATAGCCCTCCACCCCCAAAATGGCCGCTGGCCTCTCAGTGTTTGCACAATCTATACTCCATTTGCCAGCCCTGGGAGTTCAGGTGATTTTGATTCCCTTCAGTGCTTGTCCCCCGAACCTCTTTTCAGCCTTTCTTTCTGTTTTCTTACATTTTCTTTTCCATTTCTTTCTGCGCTTTCTCTTGCACTCTCTCTCCCCATCATCAGGCATTTTCCTTCCTGCTCTTTCCCTCTCCCCACAGCCCCCCCACAATTGCCTGCTGACTTTGCTAGTGTGAGCAATGCCCTGGTGCTGGCCCAACCTAAACTCCATTACCAGCCCTGGGAGTTCAGGTGAGTTTGCTATCCTTCTCGGCTTGTCCCCCGACCCACTTTTCTGCCTTTCTTTCTGTTTTCGTACACTTTCCTTTAATTCTGTTTCTGCACTTTCTCTTGCACTCTCTCTCCCCCTCCTCGGCCTTTGCCTTCCTGCTCCCCCCAATGAGCCCCCAAAGCCACTGACATTGCTACTGCGATCATTGCCTTGATGCTGGCCCAACCTGAACTCCATTTACTTGGTGATTGCTTCCATTCTCTGCTTGTCCCCAACCCACTTTTTAGCCTTTCTTTCTGTCCCTCATCTAATCGCCGCCTCCCGCACCTCCGTCTGAGCATGGTTTGGCTTCCCAACCCTCAAATAGCAACCATCCAAGGCAGCCCCCTGCACATTGCAGTCCCCTCAGCCAAGGTCCCCCAAGGCAAAGGGCAGCTCCCGAATTAGCAGCTCCATATGATGTCGGCCGGTGCAAGCAGGAAAAGCAGGCAGCCGTCAACCAACAGCGACAGACAAAGTATGTGGGTTGTGGATATTGAGGCAGAGCAATCACTGTACCCACCAAACTGACCCACCTCTCTCTCTATCACTCATTACCTGTCCCCCTAACCCCACTAGATTTCAGCCTGCCTGTACCCATTCTTATTGATCAGATGTTGTCCCATTTAGACTCACTGAGATGTCAAATGTGCTGCTTAGCCATGTCTCGCCTCCAGGAATGTGGGTGAAATAGAGTCCCTGAAGGCCAGAAATAAAGAGGCCAGAGTCATTTGTAAATGCCCTCTGAAGTATAAGGCCAGCAGAAATGGTGATGTCAGACATAAGGCCGATTGAACCAAAAATAGGCCTAAGGAAAGAAAGTGGGTGAATTTCAAAAGTGCGCAGATATGTGCAATGAATTTCCGCAAGGAAAAGAAAGACATGTGGTTGACAATCCATAGAGAGCTGCACTTTTACTTAAAGAGGCAAACGTTTTTTTCATTATTTTTAATGTAATACCAGATGGTACTCCATTCAACGAAATTGAAATCAAGCTCCTTTTTGTTTTTCCCTCACTTAAATAACATTATGCTAAGAGAAATGCTCAATAGAGTTTCAAAGTTTGAACATGGTTTCATCGTGGAATTGCCCTGTCATGTGCATTGCATTGTGCATTGCATTGTGTGGGCGTTTAAAAGGCCTTTGCTTGAAGGGTACATGAGCCAGTCATATCTTCAAATATGAAACTAAACATCCAAGACCTTTCCTCTGCTATCCTGGGGAGAGGGGCCTGGGTGTGAACCATCGATCAGGGCCATTACTTAAAAATATAGGAAGAAATATGTGAGATATATTGACCCAGTTTTGCTCTGCTATGCTGCATCACTGTGTTATGATGGTGCCAGAAAATAGCAAAATGGCCGCAAAACCCTTGTGTGCACCAAAACCTCTGAAAATCGCGCTTTGCAACGCACACAAAGATGGCTGCCCAATCTGCCACGCACGTTGCAAGTGGTGGAACAGAGCTCTCACTCCTGAAATGTGTCACTGGGCTCCACAATAAGTGAAAATGGAGTACAGAGGGAAAAAGAAGTGCTTTGCTAAATGAAACCCAGATTCATGCTTTAAATCCCTTTTTCTTTGTTGCTGAAACTGCAGAATGCCGGATCAGAACACCCTCAAACATCCAACATTCTTGCTGGGTTCTACAATTCACAATTCACTAAGAAATCATTGTGAACTTACAAAGTCCTGAAAAGCTGAAAGCATAAAGAGATTTCCACAGCAAAAGTGGCCTGTCTGTGGATCTGTCAAAAATCTCTGGGTGCAGTACCCTGGGCCACCTGAATGACAGCTGTCCGGATGCTGCCTGATTAAACTTTAACACACATAAACTGAAATCAAATGTTTGCAATCTAAGAGGCCTATTACTGAGAGTAACGCATATTGTAATTGTTTTGATGCCATGGTAACTCTTGAATGAGAATTTGAGCTGTGAATTGATACAATAAGTTTGTTTTAAGCTAAGGAACAATTCAACAGAGTTGACAATTAAAATAAAACCTGGTTGAAGCTACCAAACTGGACTAACAGGTTTTCCGACAGAAGGAAGGTCTTTCCCCCCGCAGGAAATCACAGAGAAGCGTTAATTATGGGGTTGGGAAAGAACCTGGTCTACAGAGGCATGAGGAACAATGACCAGCTGCTACTAAGGAAATGCGAGGTGTGAAGACAGTCCTAAATGGCCTCTGCCAAGAGCAAGGAGGGAGGAGATTGCTCCTGGACTGCAGGGAGACAAAAAGAGGCAGACCCAAACAACAATGTGTGGCTGAACATTAACAAATAAACATTTTTTAAAATATGGATAACTTACTGTTTAAAATTGTGAAAAATATAAAAATAATAGATTTGTGAATCTAAATTTTGGCTGCACGTTTTAAGAGGCGGCAAAATCGTGTGGCATGTTCTGGAAAGAGATGGCAAGAAATGTGATTTTATGCAAAATGTATTTCCGCTAGAATTATGAAACTCTATACACTTATGCCCATGTTAAACGCGCACACTTGTAGAAATTTGCTTAACAATTGGACATTGAGTTCCTAGTGAAAAGGGCAGAATTCTGTGAAAAGCAGAGACAAGATCCAGAGCTACGGGGTTTTGAGGAGTATCTGCTATGTAAAATATGTAATCTGTATATGTGATTGTTATAGAGGTTGCATATGTATAAATATGTATTGTGCCAAAAGTAGATTTTGTGTTGCAGGGGCTACGGGTGGATTCTCAGCCTCATAAAATCACACCATAAAGGTGACACACTGTTTATCTCCTCCTATCAAGGCAGAGAGTAGACTTTGACCCAATCACCTGTCAAAAGGGGCAAGCTTAGGCTAAACCGGCCCACCAACCCCCTTTATCATAACATAAATAGAGACAACTCACCACTCAAAAAGACAGACAGATTCACTCACTATCCCGATGCTGGTGGAGCACCCTGCTGCTGAACTCTACATCTTCCTTGCTTGAGACTCCAGAAACTTGGCAAAGCGGAAACCCATTGATAGGCCTCAAATTCCAGAACCAGAACCCCAAACTTAAGAGGAAGCATCAAAAGACAGCTGGGCTGCGCTGTACTGCTTGCCTGTTGAAAATAAATATCCTCAGAACCAAGAAGGGCAGATCCATTCCAGTCCTGTGCCATGCTGTGATCAGAGTGCATTGCAGATCCAGTCCAGTCCTGTGCTGTGCCGTGACCAGATCACCTTGCTGACGGTGCCCAATCCGATGTGCCCAGCTGTCTGTCCTAAAGCAGATCCCATTCCCTGACCAGAATTTTGACTGACCAGAATCCTGCGGTTCCATTTAAAAACATATCCAGTGAGTATCTATAGAAGGAATTGTGTCACTGGCATATGTACTTTGCATAGTCCAATCCCTATCTTAAACCCATCCTATTTTGTATTCAGAACATGTATGGTTAGGAGTATTTTTGAATTGTCTGAACTCTCTATCCAAACCATCCTATCCTTCCTCCTGTACTAGTATTGTTCAAACTATCTTTGCGCTGATCTTTTCCCATCTGAAGAAGGCAAGTTTCCTGTGACTGTGTTCCTGTGTGGTATTCATTTCGTTCATAGTCATCCTTTAGTGTGCGAAACCCTTTTGTCATTTTAAAAGTGCATTCCTGTTTCCATTCTTGCGCCTATCTCGTAAAAACGACCTCTACTAAAACTCCTATAACTCCCTCAGTTTTTGTGCTAACACATTTTTAACTTCTGCTTGTAGCTAACATCCACAGCTTTCAATCGCACCTAAAACCGCATTCCAAATCCATACGGTACTCCCGTTATCACGAATATTGCGCAGTGAAAACTTTGCAGCAAATTTTCGTTTTGGGAAATTCTTACACATGTAAAACAGCTTTCAATTGCTTCCGACTTTAATTTTCGGATTTCAAATTGTTTCTTGGTTTTAAATCATTGCTTGAGTTTGTGTGCAACTATCCAAAGTGGCTCCCATAAGAATTTATAACAATTGCAGCAATTTTGACCATATTAGTGTTTTTAACCAGTCCATTCTAAGGATAACTTTAAAAGCCATTCTGACAGCTTGACAGTCAATTCCGTTTCCTCTTGTGATTGAAAGGGGGAAAGTGGGATTGATATTCTGTTTGAATTCTGCCAATCCTGAATACCTGCTCTCTCCTCCTATCTCTTTGCTTTGCCTATTGGGGGGTTGAGGGGTGTGCAGGGGGAATCTCTAACCACCGTGCTATCGATGTGAAACCACACACAAGTACTATTTCTGTGCTGAATTGTTTTCTCACTGTTACTCCTTGTTTATTAAAGATATTATTCCGTGTTACCTCACCCCATTGGTGAGTGTGGTGTACCTATTAAAACCTATTGTGATAAAATTAAATCTTTACTTTTGCAAACCCGCCTGATTCCTGGTTCAGTGTGACCGGGGGGGTTCCAGGGGAAGGGCATGATATGAGTGGTATATCGTTCAGAAAAAATAACTTTTAGACAAAAATAAATAAGGATTTCAGTTGTGCACTACATGCTAGGCGTTGACTTAGGTGTATGCCGGATTGAAATCACTTACAGCTTGGGGGCTCGTCACGAGATCCAGAATTAGACATACCACTTGTGACAGTCTAACACAGCGTGCTAACTGACGGGGTACATGCACCTTGTTGGGCTACCATACTGTGCTACACTGTAAAAACACCCTTCAATAGAAATACTCAAAGGAGTTAGGCCTGTTTTGCAAAAGTAAAGTAACCGTGAGATAAGTCAGAAGGAAATTAATATTTCCGGAATGGCGACTCTAGTGGAAATCAATATTGCAAGGGAACACCTACTGCACAAATTGTTTGTCAGGGGTGAATGGGTAGAAAAGGATGAGAAAGTCTTGTTGCAGGAAATCAAACAACAAGTCACTGCCACAGAATTAGATACATGGCAGGACCAGGGTCCCTTACACCAGGCACATAGTGAACTGTATATGGCTCCAAAAGTAAAAGAAGAGCAATGTAAAATTACCAAAATAGCAGCTTACCTGTACCTCCACATTAGAGTAATACAGGAAAAATATGCTGGAAACCTAGATCTGGCAAAGAGGCAAGTACAATCCCTAGAGAAAATCCAGACTAAGGCTCCAGAGTAGTCAAGAAGCTGAAACAGAGGCTAGGCAGTATGCTGCCAAACTGCAAGAAAAACTGACACTCTTACTACAAAAGAATGCAGAGCAAGATGCACTGATACAGACACTGCAAAAAGAGTGTCAAGAAAGGTTGGACTCTTTAAAACAGAGCCAACAAAAGCTGGAGCAGCAATTGAACTATAATAGAGTCTGTGCAGAGCAGATAGTCACCCTGCAAAACTGCCTAGAATCCTTAAAAGAGGAAGATAATAAATTGATGATCAAAGACCTAGAATCACAAACAGAGTTTGATGAAGAGCGCCAGAAAGCTGGTGCTGGTGCATTCAAAAAACAGAGGGACAACCTGGCTGCACAAAGGGGCACCTTAGGCCCGGAAGTCAGCCATTTAAAACCAAGTTAGAAGAAAATCACCTGGCCTTTCGGGGACTGGGTGAACTCAAAATGGACTATGAAAAGCTGTTAGAGCATACCAGGAGGGTGGAAGATGCTCCGGCAAAGAATAATCAGGCCAGTAAGGACCAAACTCAGGAGGTGAGTCTCCTGCAGCAAAAATTGGCCCAATACTCCCAATGCAGACAGGAAGCACAGAGAGACAACAAGGCTCTCTGTGAAAAAAATGACAGGCTCCATAGACAGATAGCCATACAGGGACAATTACTAGAGTCCAGTAAGGCCTTAATAGAATAACAAAAGGGTCAGATTCTTGCATGCCATCAGGGAGTAGAGGCTGAAAGAGATGAGGCCATATGGGAGAGAGAAACCCCTGAGCATAACCTTGGGAACCCTGTTCTCACCAGAGACTTTAATCCCTTAAATTCCATGGACTCTGCCAACCCCATGTCCACTGACTCACATGAACCAAGGGACATGGGGATGGTAGACTTCAACCCAATAGAAAATATGGGGCTAATAGGTCAGCGCCTCCGAGAAATGGATAGGCGGGCGTCTATGTACAGGTTCTCAAGTGCTAGGGCCATCTTCTCTGATCAGCGAGACTTCAGTGAGTGGAGAATCAGAGAACTGGATCCTCAGAAATATGATCTACCAAGAGATCAGGCGGTAACATTTGGTGGGGAATTCCATGAGACTAGGCCCACCAAGAGCATACTAAAAACCTCTTCCCAGCTAGGACAGTAGGGGGGTACTCAACCAATCCTGGGAGCAAGGAAGAGTCAGAAGACTCTTCTGAGTGCCACAGGTCCCAAGAGACTAGGCCCCCACATTCTGCCAGCCATTCCCAAGCTCACAAAATCCGGGAGAGCCCAGAAGATCAGACAGCCACCTCTGGTAGCAGTGCCTCTGAGTCAGAGGAGGAGTGGACCAGGATGACCAGAACTAAAAAGGCTAACAAAGTTAAGAGAGCTTTACTCAAGGATCCCCTGAAGCAAATAAAAGCTAGTAGGAGTGTCATCAAACCCTACCACAAAAATTCCAAATATTCGGTTTGGGAACACCTCGAGTTATTTGAGCACATGATGGAGGCTTTCCATGTGAAGGACAGCCAAAGCTGTATTCAGTATGTAAAGTGGACATTTTCCCCTGAGTACTCCAGCTTCTTTGCGGGGCTGGAGGATCAGAACCATTCCAGATGGTCCACCTATAGGGCGGCCATCCTGAAACATTTTTATATTCATAGGAACCCTCAAGAGGCCCGCAAGACAGCCTACAACCTACAATGCGGGGAAGACCAGGCCCCACAAGAATTTGTTCAGGAATTGAAACGTGCCTTTGCGCAAACCACTAGACGAGTGCGCACGGACAGTAAGGAATTTGTGAACACCTTCTTTCATGCTCTCCCTAAATACATTATGACCCAGCTAGTGAGGGACTTTCATGAGAAAAGATCATTAGACTGGGTCATTGAACATGCAACGCGCATCTATGAAGTACAGAAGCCGTTGGAAAGTAAAAATATTAGCAAAAGCCCCAAATCAACCAACACCCCTGCTGCCGCTAAGGTGGCAGAGGTGAAGGTTGCCCCCATTTTAGATCTGGGGATGGGGGTGCCTAAAAACCTTCCCGTGCAGAATCCAACCAACCCCAAACCCAGAAGGCCATCGGGCCAATCCAAAATAGGGAGCCAGGGAGGCAACCCCACAAATGGGCACCCTAACTCCCCTGACTATATCAGCCCAAGCTACAAGGGCAACAGACCAATCCTGGGCTATGAGTGGACTCCCCCAGCCCAAGGGGGGGGGGATCGAACCAGACAGCTGGAAACCCAGGAAACTTCCCTCCTCACTTTCCCCAGGAGGGCAGTAAGCCCCCAAATGCCAGACCATATTTCTTTCCACGGTACCCACCTAACTTCAACCCCCAAAACAACCCTTCTTTCTTTCCCCACTTTCCCGAGCCCAGACAACCCAATCCGGGAGAGGGGAGGCCAAGGGTGGATGGGTACCTAAATTATCCTAACCAGGGGTATTATGCGAGAAGGGATAGTTACCCTTCCCGGGATCAACCCAGGGTAGACCTGAGGACCCCGTACCAGCCAGAGCGGGTGTCCCAACTAGAGCGCCAGGTCCAGAACATGTCACAGGATCTGGGTCGCATGCTAAGGGCTCAACAGAACCCTCACATGAGCATGGCGGCCCAGAACTCCTCAAATCCAGGGTCTGGTACTCCAGAACAATGACGGGGAAGAACCCCGATAACCCACCAGTTCCCAGGGAGCAGGCACAGGGGAAAGGGGGGTGTAAAGCGTTAGAGGAAGCTTCCCTCCCCACTTGTGTAAAGCCCCTGGAAACCCAGGAACCGGAACCAAAACCTCCTGCCCCTGAATGTCTGAAACCCAAGGAGCAGAGGGTGGGGAGGAGAGATAAAGAGCCTAAAAAGGCCATTTTGTGGAGGAGGTGCAAATCTTCCAGTTTGAAGGAGAGGGGTCCTCAGAGGATTCTAGGAAAAGGATCTTCTCCTTCAGGGATGGGGGAACTCTTCCTAAAGAAAAATGGGCCCCAATGGATCCAAATGCAGACTGGGTAGATGTGGGGACCGAGTTAAAACCGCCCATCATCAAACCCCAGAATGACCAGCACGAAAATCCCCTTGTTCAAACCCATTCTGATGACTGCCTCCAAAAAGGGGTGACAGCCCAGAATCAGAACCAGGGAAGTCCAAAACTTCCCCCATATCTAGCAGTCACCTTTTTCTTACAGGTTCCCAAGATCCCAAATAGAATCCTACCCAAATCACCTCTCTGTCAGCATGCAAAGCAAAGAAATTAACCCACCAGTTGGCCAGAAATGTGCATTATCTTTGCCCCCTTGAGGAAAAGGAGGGAAGATTTTATGCCCCGATCCAAATACAGGGGCAATGTACAATTTTGGCACCGGTGGACACTGGATCCCAAGCCACCCTCTGTCAAAAACGGCCTTTGATCAGCTGAATTCGGGAAGGGGGGAGAAATACCAAATTCCTCTCACCCCTCTTCCTGGACAACTTCAGAACTTCGATGGGAAGGAAACTCGTGTCGAGGGGACTGCCGATTTAGACATTAAAATTGGGCGACACAAGGTGAAGCACCCGGTCACAGTTGTGACTCCAGAGGGCATACCTTGTTTACTAGGGAATGACATCCTGCGTAGATTGTCTCCCCTCATAGATTGTGTAAACACGGTCCTCTGGACCCAGACTAACCGGCCAATAAAATTAAAACAGAGTGTCAACCATGTTAGTTTAAATGGCACATGCCACATGGTTGAACAAAAACCTGACAAAATTGAGTTACACTCCCAGAATAATCAAATCCCAGACGTGGCAGTAATTGCAGTAGGACATCAAACTGGTGATGGGGAGTTTTCTCTATTTCTGAAAATCAATCTTCCTTCCAGTTTAAGGTAGCATTCCACACTTGAAGGAAACACTCTGAAATTCTATACAAATTCACAATCAGAAAATCCCACTCCTATAGTCCAAAAAGATGAGAAATCAGCTCAAAGCCTGGCTGATATAATAAGAATTTGGAGAGCAGTTGTTCATCCCTATTCAGTTAAATTAGGGGAAGCACTCTGTTCTCGCCCGACTGTGTGTGAACAACGGTAAGAGCTTCATCAGCGAGGCCATGTTCCACAAACTCCCAAGAGATCCAGCCATTCCCACATTTAAACGATTGACAAATGGGAAATGGACCTGGAAACACGCAATTCCAAACATCTCCTGCCTAGCAGGTGTATGCTCAGAATTTCCATAGGCAACAAGAGCATAGTCCAATATTGTTGGGTTTTGCGAGATGTCCCCGCTGCATTTTATTTAGGCAGTGACATCCTCAAACACTTTGCCATTAGTTTGGGCCTAATAAACTTCAAAGCTTGGTCCCGATTAGAGGGTAATCCCATGGTTTTTGATGACCCAAAGAAAGCATTTTGGTCAGTTCAACCGCTGAAATTCAGATTGGAGAGGAAGTCACCATGCCAGAACGGACCTGACAATTCTCACTGGAAGTAAAAATTAAAAGAGGACAGACATTGAAAAATCCTGATGCCTATGTTCATCTTAATGCTCATTTCCAACAGCAAGGGTTGGGGGTAAACCCAACACCACTAGTCAACATAGAACACAACACCATTCCAATAGAGATGGATAACTGGGCGCAGTGCCATTATTGGAATTGCGGTTGATGACTGACATTTTTCCATAGATTTAGGTAACAAACTGTTAGGACCAATCCGCAAGGACTGTTTTGACAGTCATAACGACGATGACACAACACCAGACAGGATCTTCACCCGGCATGGGGGGAATGTCCTGGTGTACTCTTCCTGCCCTTATGGTAAGGAAGATGTGACCTGTAAATTCAGGAGGGATGAGGTGATCTTTCAAGTCCACAAGGACTGCCTACCACACCTAACGCCATTAGTCCAAATCAGCACCCTGACCAGGGACTTCTCCACCCAGCTGGAGGAGGCCGCTGAGATAGCCAAACCGAAAGTCTTTCCAGGCTTCAGGCAGATGGTTGAAGAGAGAGTCCACCTAGCTGATGCCTGCAAGACTCTGGAGCAAAGGCAAAAATTGAAATAAGTTTTCTTAGATTTTCAAGATCTTTTTGCGGTGGACTCATATGACTGTGGTCGCACCGACATCCACACAACAACAATTCCCACGGACCCTGGCATGACTCCAGTGTTTGTGAAGCAATATCGCTTGCCTCTCACATCAATGAAGTCCCTTACTGAAATAATTGAGAACCTTGAGTCCCGTGGGATAATTTGTCCAGTCAACAGCACCTTCAATAATCTGGAGCTGGGAATTTTGAAACCAAACGGCCAGTGGAGACTCTGTGCTGACCTAAGGGAGCTCAACAAATGGGTCCATACTTCCCGATAGCCTCTTCCCTACATTGACCAAGGGCTGGCCCAGATCCAGGGGTAAAAGGTATTCACTGCCATTGACCTGACCAATGGGTACTGGACTATACCTGTCAGTAGGGAGGACCAATACAAGCTGGCCTTTACCTTCGGGGGCAGCAGTACACGTGGACCCGGACTCCCTTTGGATACATCAACTCCGGCAAAGAATTTAACATCTTTCTACATAAGGCCATGCCCGACATGGGTGAGAGGGGTAACCTGACCTATGTAGATGATGATCTAGTCAAAAGCTCAACTGTGGAGGAACACATAGCGGAGATTTGTTATGTCCTGACACAGTTGAGGGCTGCCGGACCAAAACTTTCTTTTCAAAAGGCACAGTGGTGCAGAACCCGTTGCAATTTCCTGGGGCATGAGATAATTCCTCAGGGTCTCTGTCCCCAGGAAAAGAAAGTAGAAGCCCTCCAGAAAATAAAAGACCCCACAACTCTGCGGGAACCAAGGAGCCTCCTTGGACTAACTAATTACAGCAGAAAGTTCAAGACCCCTGATCCATCTTTTGAAGGGGAGGGGTCAAGTGGGAGTGGGGTCCAGAACAAGCAGAGGCAGTAAGACAACTCAAAAGAAGCCTCTCACAAGCGCCTTGCCTAACTTACCCTGTCAAAAACAAGGAGTTCCTCTTGGAGACAGGGTTCTCAAATACATGCTTGACTGCAGTATTATATCAAAAGCATGACAAGGTCAATAAAGTAATCTCCTATGCGAGTAAGACTTTATCCTCAGTGGAGGAAAAATTCAACAATTGTGAGAAGCCACTCCTGGCAACAGTGTGGGCATTGACGAATTACTGCCCGTTTATCCAGGGGGAACACATCATAGTGGAGACTCCACACCAACCTTTGTAATATCTTCAAAGTGACAGAATCCTGGCCAGAAATGTGAGTAATTCCCGAATTACTTCCTGGATTCTGTCAATGCAAGGCTTTCCTGTGGAGGTCAGATATGGCCAAAACAAGAAGAGTCCCCTCGCGCAAGGTATGGCTGACTTGCATGATTGTGCCAGAGAAAACTGTCTCGAGGACAAAAGTCTTAAAATCAAGGGCAACATGGAGGCATACCTTAATTTCCCACACAAAGTCTATGAAGAAGAGAAGTGTGAGGGAATGCCCACTGTCTATGTGGATAGGTTCTCCTACCATGTTGACAACAACGGGGAAAAGGAACTTGTGGACGGCGGAGGGAATGCATGGGTGAATGATGCCCCAGAACCCTCCGCTAGGTACAAAATCGGTCCCCGAAGTAGTCAAGTGCCATAGCTGATGGCTGTGCATCAAGCCATCCTCACTGCTGTCCAACACCAACTCCACGAACCGGTCATAATCACTGATTCAGATTATGTACCAAACTGGTTTGTGGAGCACCGGGTTAACTGGAAAACCAGAAGAATGCTATGTGCTAATAATAAACCATTAAAACATGGGAAATTAATACAAAATATTGATGATCTAGTCACCTCGAATGGGGTGACCATGTATTGGAAAAATATCAAGGGTCATTCTAAAGTAGAGGGACCAGACAAAACTGGAAATGATCTAGCTGAGCAGCTGGCCAAGACCGGAGCCATCCAAGGGGATCTACTTGAGATTGAGTCCCTGTTGGGGGAAATCCAGGTCACTGCTATCACTAGGTCCCAGACAAATGCTCACAATGAACTCTCAACTGCACAATGGAGTAAGGAGACCCCAGATGCTGATTTGATTACGGCTCAAAAAGGGGATCCAATAATTGGTAAGTTTTATCAACACATTGAGGACCCTGAGAACTTTCCCCTGATGGATACCGATTACATTGGGAAAGAGGTCCTCAGAGTGTTGATGAAATGTCCAAAAATGTTCCAAATCCAAGACTGTTTGTTGGTGAGGAAATCCATAGCTGGCCATGACCAGTGGGTGGTCCCTACCTCATTCTGACACCTGATGCTAAGTCACGCCCATGATGCGGCCACAGCCGGTCATTGGGTGTTTCATACGACATTAGAAATCTTGCGAGAGGTTGCATACTGGCCACACACGTGTTGGGACCTCGACCAATACTAGAAGGGGTGTCTTGTGTGTGCACAATTTCAGCCAACATCACTCACACACCGTGCTCCCCTCCAAAAGAGGGGGATGAAACTGCCTTGGTCTGATTTACATGTCGATTTTGGGCCCGTGATTCGCTCCTCTAGTGGCGAACAAGTACATGTTGACCGTAACATGCTTATTCACTAAATGGGTGAATGTCTCCCGGCCCCAAATCACAAGGCAGAAACAGCAGCTGCCCTGATGATCAATCACGTCTTCTGGTGTTTTGGACTACCCCAAAGGATTGAGTCAGACCGAGGTAGTCATTTCACTAGCGAAGTGATGACAAAGATGTGAGAGATACTTGGGGTCAAAAGGAAACACACATTGCCTACCGGATAGCCTCTAGTGGTGGAGTTGAGAGATACAACAAGACTATTGAGAGCATATTAAAAAAGTTTGTGGCAGATTCTGGGCCAAGTTGGGACATTGGATTACCTCTTCTCCTGATGGCCATCAGATCTACCCCTTCTTCTGCAACAAAAATGTCTCTGTTTGAGCTGTTTGAGCTGATCACTGGGTGAAGGATGGTGCTATTCTAGAATCTGCTCTACAGAACCCAAGAGCAGACCTTGATAAATGCCTCCCAACTCATGAGTATGTTGAGAATCTGAGAAACACTTTCAACATGCTTTTGCCTATGCCCAGCGGTATCTAGAAAGATCTGCAGACAGTATGAAGACCCACTATTGTCAATCTGGAAAAGTGAATACCCTTCATTTGGATGGTAGACGTATCTTGATGGCCGAAGGCCAACCGTCTTATGCACAGAATACAGACTGCTATGCTTGACCAACAAGCGACTATTTTAAACGTAGCAAGAATCGCCATTTTGCTTGTTAACCATTGCTCATTGCTTTCTGTCTAAACTGCTTTGCAGCTTGCAATTCTGGCAAATTCTGCTTAATCTGCTCAACTGTTAACATTGTTGTCTGAATATGAAAGGGCAAGGCCGCGGGACTGAGGAGTTTGTTGAAACTCCTCATGAGCAGCCCAGAAAGGAATGCCCACGCTCCCTCTCTGTAGTCTTGAGGGGAGCTGCAGGGCATTTAATCATTTCACAGCTGCCAGCCAGTCTCGTACTGTGGTAGAATATGAAAGAATAAAGCAGCTAAAGGCTTGAATTATGCTCTTCTTACGGCCCCCCTTCACAAAACCCTTTAGAGCATGTTGGCTCCCAGGACACGAATAGCACCTCATAGATAGCAAAGCTTGGAATGTGACTCTTCACCCGTGTGCAGCTTCCTTCCAATGACAGAAGCACCGTGTTCTGTTCAACAACTAGAAGATGCCTCTGCACTTTCTAAATTGCACATTGTTACTAGAATAGACATCGAAAGTGTCATAATTGTCATACTCGTCGGAAATGTCCATCATCATCCCGAGTTCAAAGAAACTCAATAAAAGGGGGGTGTTAAACATGACATAGCTGATTGTATGATATGCATTTTGTATATATGTAACTGATGTACGTAATTCACTCTCTTGCGTCCCTCGAGGTCTAGAGAATACACGTTGCGGGGCGTGAGACCACAGTTGGCCAATTGGGACTATTTTGCTTGCAATAAACCCTAGCATTGGGAATTTGAACTTCGTGTCTGGCGCATCCTTTCGTGTATGGTTATTGCCTTGTTTCCATATTGCGAGGGACCCCTAGGGGCCCCTTTCAAGATGGCGACCGAATAGGGACCCTCCCCCACTTGCCTCTTTGTAGACGTTGTAACGGAATAGAGGCGGAAGAACGGCGAGGACGGGACGATCGAGCCGGGATCAAGAGGTGTACGGGGCGCCCTGTAGAAGTGAGGAGAGATTCCTTCCACAGATCTGCACACATCTGATCCCTGATCGATGTACCGGGCCAGAGGGCAAAGGAGACGAGGGTCCCGAAACGAGGCAGAAGCCAGAGAAGCGCAGACACAACGTTGGGAGAGGTTGCGTCAGGACACAGGCGACTTGTTTTATCAGGTGAGTCATTCCCCGATTCAAACGAAACCCTGATTATTGGTAGAGTGTTGATTTTGCAAATTCAAACATCCAGAGTAAGGTTGGTTAACCAAGGGGAAGGTTAAAAACATGCCTGGAGTACTGTCCACTTTAGTGGGGCTTTTCCGCTGTGGTAGACAGTCCTTGGAAAATGGCCAAAGTGCACCGCCTGGGGGAACGCCGGCTTATGACATGTATGCAAAATATGGTGTGGGTGCGATAATATTTTGCGAAATTTGGCATAGGCAAACTAGAAAGCAACAGGACCATCAGTGGCCAATTAATGGTAGCTTTGAGATTGTGAGGATAGATAACTTAGAAAGGGTGTTGATAAGGGAAAAAGCGTGACCTGCAGCTTTTGAGAATATCAAAGATTTGAGGAGGGAAGCAATGCTCTGACTTAGGAGTAGAGAGAAGCATGCGCATAGGCACAAATCGAAGCTTGAGGTAGCAGAAGAGAAGGAGGAGGAGGAGTGGACGGCAAGTCTAAGACGGGAAGGGAGACGTGAGCAAATGAACATAGAAGGAATATACCTGCAGCGGGAACTACACATAGCAGACGAATTAATGGAACATTTGTTAACCCATACGGGTTGAGGCCCAAAACCAGGATCGGAACCAAACACGCCAGTAGTGACTGCACAGGCACAACCAGTAGCTCTCATACCCCCTCCCGCAGCCCAAGCACTTCCCCTCACGCAAGCATTAACCCACGCCCCACCCACAGCTCGAGCCCTCCCACAAGCGCAGACGCGCAATTTCCCACCACCCAGCAAGGCCCTTCACAGATGCCACCTGTGTCACTTGTCCCATCCGCACCTCCCGCTCCAGAGACAGATTCAGCACCATCCGCCCCTCCCGAAGTCGAAATTGAGACCGGGGAGGCGAGAGGCGGGGCTGAAGGAACAGGATTTGGACGGGTAACTCGCAGCGCGATCAGCAAAGAAAGAAAGGTTGAATTACAGCGAGAGGCAGAAAAGTACATAGAAGTAAATGATGGGACGGCAGCATTGGCCTCATTATGTGGGTACCGAAGAAGCAACGAGAGACAGGTAGTGTTGGAATCCATGGGGGAATTTTTGGTGGGAGAATGGAAAAAGATACTTGGGAATTTACCGCCACAACGATTGTTAGATTTGAATAAGTTAGCACGCAGTGAGCAAAGAGATGAGGATGTAAGAAAACATGTGTACAAACTCATTGAACTGAAAAATGAAATGGAAGATAGATATGCTGAAATGTTTGCTACACCTGAATATAGTCAGGAGTGTATTAAGAAAGGTAGGAAGGAGGCGTCAAGGTTGTATATGCAAAAATCGTGGCCGACAGTTTTTCCAGGTGGTGAAAAGCATTTGCCGGCACCCGGACAAATAGGTGATAAACAAAGATTGCCGGCATGGGTGGGGGAAACAATGCGATGGATGTCGAACAAAAGAACGTCAGTGAAAGAAGTAAGTGAGATATGTAATGGGTACCCATTGGAGATGAGAAAAGAAGCGATGCGAACGATAGTAGGAGTGTTACTGCAGCAGGTAATTGGATACAATAGAGGTAGAGGAAATTTACAAGGCAGGGGAAATTTGAATAATATGCACGGGGTGTCATTGGGATTAAATCAATGTGCGTACTGTAAAGAGGAAGGACACTGGCGAGCGCAATGCCCGCACATACAGAATAGAGGTGGGTTTGGCCAGAGAAGGCCTCATAGAGGACATCAGGGGTCAAATGGCCCAAGCAGAAATAGCATGCAGCAGCAGCAGGGATATACCAATGGAGGTAATCAAAACCAATCCTATGGTCAAAACCAAGCTCAATAGAACCAGTCATTGAACCAAAGTGTCCCGAACCAAAATCAGGGCGGGTAGGGCCAACAGAGAAATGATCAGAGTGGAGGACACCGACGGGGGAATGGGAATATTTTTGATACACAGCCAAACCAGTATTATAGCAGCAGCGGTGACTACACATCGGACGATGTGTTATTTTCACAATAGGACAGCCCACGGCAGGGGTCGGAACCAATGTCTATTCCCGTGAATCAGAGAGGACCCTACGTAGAAATGAGAGTCGGGAATAAGGAGCACCGTTTCCTTGTAGATACAGGGGCACAAAAGTGCTCGATAGACCACCACTTGGTTCCGGAGATCCCACTGTCGGGGCAAAAGAGTGTTTCTGTAGGGTTCGCAGGTACACCAGTAATTAACCCTGTGTCCGAAGCTGTCCCAATTACAATAGGACCATTTATGGAACAGTGTCCATTTCTTCTGACAGAAAATTGTGGGGAGAACTTGCTAGGATTAAACTTGTTGAGAAAATTGGGGTGCACTTATACATTGTACGGCAGATGGGGTGTTCCTCACGATTTTGCCTCACGATGCACCGGTGACGGAATTTAGGTCAAAAGCGTTACCAGGAGAGCTAAGTAGAATACCAACCTGTCTGTGGGCAATGCATGATAACGATGTAGGATGCTTGAAAATAGAGCCAGCAAAAATAACTTTGAAAGAAGGTGTTAGATTACCACAAATTCCCCAGTATAGAATTTCTGTTGAAGGTGAGAAGGGATTCAAGAGTATTGTTACTGACCTGGTGAGATTGGGGGTTTGAAGAAATTGCAGGTAGCACGTGCAACAGCCCGATTCTTCCAGTTTACAAGAAAGGAGGCAATGAAGTACCATATCGTTTCATAATTGATCTGCGCGCATTGAACAAAGTGGTAGACCCACAATTCCCTTTGGTCCCAGATGTCACAACAATACTGACAATGATACCGGCCACTGCAGAATACTTTAGTGTAGTTGATTTGAAGAACGCGTTCTTTAGCATTCCAGTGGATAAAAGCAGTAGATATCTGTTCGCGTTCACTCTGGGAGGTCGAACATTCACATTCACGCGTATCCCACAAGGGTACACTGAAAGCCCGAGTATTTACAGCAGAGCACTAAAAGAGCAGCTAGACATGCTAGAATTACCAGAAGGTTGCGTACTCTTGCAGTACATAGATGACTTGTTACTAGCTGCTGACACAAAAGAGATCTGCAAAGAAAGTACTATATCACTATTGACACACCTAGCGACCCATGGTCACAAGGCAAGTTTGAAGAAATTCCAGTATAATCAAAAGGAGGTGTCTTATTTGGGTTACCTACTTTCGAAAGAAGGGAGAAGATTAACACCAGAACCCATAGAAGTATTTCTAGTATGCCTTTTCCAAAAACTCAAAAAGGAGTGAGAGCTGTAATAGGCATGGCCTCTTATTGTCGGCAGTGGATCAGTAATTTTGCGTTGATTGTGAAGCCGATGATAAAATTAACTAAAAAGGATGCAGTGATGCCTTTAGAGTGGGATGAGGAATGTCAGAAAGTGTTTGAACAAATGAAAGTTGCATTATGTTCCGCGCCAGTTTTAGGCACACCTAACTATAAAAAGATCTTTAGACTATTTTTGAGCGAGAGTGAAGGATGTGAATTGGCGGTTTTGACACAGGAACAAGGTGGAAGAAATAGGCCGTGCGGCTATTATTCTTCCGCGCTGGACCCTGTAGTGCACGCACTACCACAATGTTTGCGATCTGTTGCAGCGGCTGCTGCGGCAGTGAAACAAACGGAAGGAATGGTATTGGGGCATACTTTAATTCTGATGGTGCCACATGCCATAGACGTTCTATTAAACAGAACACAGACGCAACACCTCACCTCTGCTAGACTAACAAGATATGAGCTCATCTTGTTTGCACCCCACATCCAAATTATGAGGTGTAGCGCATTGAATCCTGCAGAATTAATGCCACTGCCCATAGCAGAAATTGGTGACAACGAATCACCACCCCATGATTGTTTAATGGTCACTGAAGAAGAGACAAAGGGAAGAGTTGATTTGAGCGACACCCCACAAAAAGAGCCAGGTGGGGAGTTGTTTTGTGACTGCTCTTGCTTTAAATTACCTGATGGCACATCAACTGCCGCATATGCAATTACTACCCTAGAGAGTGTTGTAGAAAGCAGAAGAATCCCCTACAATTCGGCACAAGCCGCAGAAATAATAGCACTGACCCGAGCCTGTGAACTCTCTGAAAATTTGAATGTAAACATATATACTGACAGTCAGTACGCATTCGGGGTGGTTCACAACTTTGGTCGACTCTGGGCTGAGAGGGGTTTCTTGACATCACATGGGGCCAGGATTCAGCATGGGCCTTTGATTGTACGATTGTTGTCTGCACTCACGTTTCCAAAGCGCCTAGCTATAGTAAAATGCGAGGCGCATAAAAAAGTAACATGTAAAGTGGGAGAGGGAAAAGCATTTGCAGACAGGATTGCAAAACAAACAGCCACTGATTTGGGAAATAAAATGATGACAGTACAGACTGAGGAAGTACCTTGTATGATAGAGAATGGAGTTGCCACAGTCAAAGAAATGCAGGCTGAGGCCACGACCGAAGAGATTCAGGGGTGGGCTCTGCTGAGTTAGATTTGGAAGGATGTTGGGTGGACAAAGAGACCAAGAACTGGATGTTGCCAAATTGTTACGTAACCGCAATGGTTACAATGGTGCATAGCCCTACCCACATTTGCGCGAAGAAGATGGTACAGCATTTATCCACAGTATGAAAAAATGAGCAAATAAAAAAGAATGCAGAAAGGCTAATGCAGAATTGTATTACGTGCCTGCAACACAATGTAGGGAAGGGAACCGTGACTCCAGTAGGTAGTTTTGGCCCACCCTCTATGCCATTCGAGGTGATCCATTTTGATTTCATAGAAATGGAAAGGTGCCAGAACTACAAATATGTATTAGTGGTGATTTGTGCATTTAGCAAGTGGGTGGAGGCATATCCTTTAAAAGACTGTACTGCCATGTCAACGGCAAAAGTAATGTTGAAGGAGTATTTCTCCCGGTTCGGGCTGCCCCGTGTCCTGTGGTCAGAGAACGGCCCACACTTTGTGGGCGCAGTAGTACTACAGATCTGTGCAGGTCTACAGATTGACAAGCGATTCCACAGCTCCAGGCATCCGAGTTCCGCCGGACTTGTTGAGAGACATAACAGTATCTTAAAGTCAAAGATAGCTAAAATCTGTGCTGGGAGCAAGTTGAGTTGGATGGGTGCATTACCCCTAGCGCTATTGTGCATGCGCACATCTGTGCAGGCTAAAACTGGGCTCTCCCCTATGAAATTATAATGGGGAGACTGGCAAATGTATGGTGCGCACCGCAGCCTAAAAGATTATGTGAGGTCGAGCATCCTGTGTTAAGCACGTACTGTGGCCTTTTAATGCAGAAGTTGCGTTTGATTCATCATCAGGTGCAGGAGGCATTACCAGTGTGATACACCGGACCGGGGCACGCGCTGGAGCCTGGAAGCTGGGTCCTGATTAAAAACTTTCAACAGAAGACGTCATTAGCACTCAGGTGGCGCAGCCCCTACCAAGTACTTTTGGCGACACATACGGCCATTCGAGTGGACGGTCGCAAGGCATGGATCCATGCGACACATGCCAAAAGATTCCCAGGACTGCTGACAACTTCCGACGACCAGAGAAAGGAAACGGTCTTGGAAACGAAAGAAACTGTTGCCAGTCCACTGCCACAGCATCAGCCTGAGCGAGAAGTGAAAGTTGAAAAAAAGCCTAAGCGAGAAGTGAAACTCGAAACAGAGCCTGAGGAGGCTGCCAGGAAGGGGAAAGGGCGAAAAGTGCCCCAACGTTGCTCAGCAGAAACAACATCACTGCCGAGCGACACAAACTCTGCATTGCAAACACGAGCAGAAACAACGCGTGTACCCCTTTGGCGCCACCAGCTTCTGCAAACGCACCAAAGCCAAAGAAAGAAACTACATCATTGCCACGGCGCTCATCGCTACCCATGATTGCGCTGCAGGCTGACACTGAGCCTGATCCTGGAAGTGCATCAGCACTATTTACAGATCACACAATACCAGGAGTGAAATGGTATAATTTGCGGCCTCGACAGGCAAAGTGATCCACAGATCTTTGGTGCTTTTCTTTTGCCTTTGGTTCCACTCACGGACGGAGAAGGAACCAGGGGCGTAGAGGAGAGAAGTGTGAGAGTTGTGCAAGTCGGACAATTCAAGACTCACGGCTCCTCGGTGCGCTTATAATAAAGTACATGTGTCAGGAGCCAGAGCAGGACAAGCTGGATGCACATAAGTACTAAGGCTGATAGAGTACATGTGTCCTAAGCCAGAGCGGGACAAGCTGGATGCAAATACTACTCTGTCACTAAAGAACTGTTCAGGAATCGTCTGAGCAGTGGGAGAAAAAACAACTAATCTTGCTCGGAGGGGATAAGTGATCTAGGCTGTGAAAGGGTTGGCAGAATTGAACTGTGACATTTTCATTGAAATTTTGGCATCAAGAACGAGAGACATTTGCGACGAACTTTGCCAGCAAGAAGAAGGACGATGAAGAACAAATCAAGACCGGTTTCAGCCTCCTCCTGCACCCCTGCTGAAAAGATGATAGTTTTAGAGACTGTAAATTTAGGAAAAAAGCATGGTAAAAGGAATAAGGTACTGATTTGTACATTGGTCCTGTGTTCTCTAAGTATGGTAGTACCAACAATAATAACTATTACACTATTGTTCCTGGAGTCCGCGCACCCATTAGAAACACTTTTGCTAAAAGCAGCTACTGAAAGCCCGGTTCATGTAATCACTGGTACTTTGTCCCCAATGGAAGAAAGACATAGAGAAGGATATGGCAACAATACAGTGTTGCTCATCATGAACATGACCCATGGGGTTTTAAAGAAAAAAGATTGCTGGGTTTGTGCCCATTTACCACAGCACGGTGGGAAAGGGATAGGCTGGTATGTAAAACCGTTATCATTGGTTTATTCATGTGAAGTATCGTTGAGTGCAATGTTCTTTGGGAAATGGAACAAGAGTAATACGGGTCAGCTAGATGAGACCAATATGAATGAATTTGAGGAAGTGATCATGAAACCTGTGGGTTGTTCCATATTCCACAAAGCTCGCGTGTTTTCACCAGATCCCCTGAGGAAGGATACACGAAAGACAACAAGACGAAATAGATTACATAGGCAGAATAGACCGACCCCGCCAGCAGAAGAAACATCAGTAATGACATTTCGAATGAGGGGTGAATGGAATAAAGATGCTGTGCCTCCTGCCTATACAGTGGATTACAGCCCCAAAACTGCTCCCCTATGTTTAAAGAAAGAAGGTTCCTATAAAGTAGGAACGTTTAGCAGCTGCCTGAACACAGTGGTTTTAAAGCACGAAATAGAACCCGTGTACGTAGGGGACCCTGTTTACTTTATATGTGGGGAAAAAGCATATCCATGGTTACCTAGAAACTGGGGAGGTACGTGTTACTTGGGTCTACTATTCCCAGGAGTGTTCCTCTTAGAAACTGCAGAAGTAGTGAGGCAATTAAAAGATAGAACCAGAAGGAGTAGTGAAGATGGAATGATAGCAATGGATGTAGCCAAATCGTTTATACCATTCTTGGCCCAAATAGAAAACTTCTATAACATAAGGAAACTGTCCAGAATACTAAAAAATACAATAGATAAAACAACAGATATCTTATACAACATGATGTTGGAAGAAAAAGGAATTAGGCTAATGGCACTACAGAACAGAATGGCTCTTGATATAATATTAGTTGAACGTGGGGGAGTTTGCAAACTCGTAAAAACTGCATGCTGTGTGTTTATAGATGATTACTCCCCTACGATATTTAAAGCAATCCGGAAATTACATGTCCTAAGTTCCACACTCTCTACTGAAGAAGGGGGTTGGGGGATAGGAGCCTGGTTTTGGGGACTATTGCGGTCCTGGGGATGGAAGCTAATTTCGATACTAGTGATGGTATTTGGTATATTCATAACATGTTGCTGTTTCATACAATGCCTACCAATAGTTTGCACTGAGATAACTGAGGAATGTACTAAGGGATGTATGCAGATGGTGTCGAGAGGAAAACAAACGCATGGCCGAAATAACAGAGACATTGATGAAACAAAAACAGTAAACAATTCATGGCTATAGACATTAATGATGAAGATGATGCTTATGATAGCATGAAAGGTTCATAGATACCCCAGACTTATCCTCATCAGAGGAGGATACAATGAATGAATAAGACGTTTGGCATACGGCCAAAAGGAGGGTTTGTCAATCTGGAAAAGTGAATACCCTTCATTTGGATGATAGACGTATCTTGATGGCCAAAGGCCAACTGTCTTATGCACAGAATTATAGAAATACAGACTGCTATGCTTGACCAACAAGCGGCCATTTTAAATGTAGCAAGAATCGCCATTTTGCTTGTTAACCATTGCTCATTGCTTTCTGTCTAAACCGCTTTGCAGCTTGCAATTCTTGCGAATTCTGCTTACTCTGCTCAACTGTTAACATTGTTGTCTGAATATGAAAGGGCAAGGCCGCGGGACTGAGGAGTTTGTTGAAACTCCACATGAGCAGCCCAGAAAGGAATGCCCACGCTCCCTCTCTGTAGCCTAAGGGAGAGCTGCAGGGCATTTAATCATTTCACAGCTGCCAGCCAGTCTCGTACTGTGGTAGAATATGAAAGAATAAAGCAGCTAAAGGCTTGAATTATGCTCTTCTTACGGCCCCCCTTCACAAAACCCTTTAGAGCGTGTCGGCTCCCAGGACACGAATAGCACCTCATAGATAGCAAAGCTTGGAATGTGACTCTTCCCCCGTGTGCAGCTTGCTTCCAAGAACAGAAGCACCATGTTCTGTTCAACAACTAGAAGATGCCTCCGTACTTTCTAAATTGCACATTGTTACTAGAATAGACATCGAAAGTGTCATAATTGTCATACTCATCGGAAATGTCCATCATCATCCCGAGTTCAAAGAAACTCAATAAAAGGGGGGTGTTAAACATGACATAGCTGATTGTATGATATGCATTTTGTATATATGTAACTGATGTACGTAATTTGCTCTCTTGCGTCCCTCGAGGTCTAGAGAATACACATCGCGGGGCGGGAGACCACAGTTGGCCAATTGGGACTATTTTGCTTGCAATAAACCCTAGCATTGGGAATTTGAACCTTGTGTCTGGCGCATTCTTTCGTGTATGGTTATTGCCTTGTTTCCATATCGCGAGGGACCCCTAAGGGTCCCTTTCAAGGGCCCCTGATTCGCTCCTCTAGTGGCGAACAAGTACATGTTGACCGTAACATGCTTATTCACTAAATGGGTGAATGTCTCCTGGCCCCAAATTGCAAGGCAGAAACAGCAGCTGCCCTGATGATCAATCACATCTTCTGGCATTTTAGACTACCCGAAAGGATTGAGTCAGACCGAGGTCGTCATTTCACTAGCGTAGTGATGACAAAGATGTGAGAGATACTTGGGGTCAAAAGGAAACACACATTGCCTACCGGATAGCCTCTAGTGGTGGAGTTGAGAGATACAACAAGACTATTGAGAGCATATTAAAAAGGTTTGTGGCAGATTCTGGGCCAAGTTGGGACATTCGATTACCTCTTGTCCTGATGGCCATCAGATCTACCCCTTCTTCTGCAACAAAAATGTCTCTGTTTGAGCTGATGACTGGGTGAAGGATGGTGCTACCCTAGCATCTGCTCTACAGAACCCAAGAGCAGACCTTGATGAATGCCTCCCAATTCATGAGTATGTTGAGAATCTGAGAAACACCTTCAGCATGCTTTGGCCTATGCTCAGCGGTATCTAGAAAGATCTTCAGACAGTATGAAGACCCACTATGACCTTAAGACAACTGAAAAAGAATACCAAGTAGATGACTGGGTCTACTTGTACAATTTCCAAAGGAACCAAGCCAAAGAGCGCAAATTCCTCCCAACTTGGCAGGGTCCTTTTGAAATTGTGGACAGAATCTCACCAGTCACCTACAAAATCTGCATCCCCAAGGGCAGTTTGGCAGAAGGGGAAGATAAGTGGGTCCACATAAATCAGCTGAAGAGTTGCCACCCTAGGCACCCGGCAACCTAGAAGAATCCACCTGTTAAAACCATTAGTAAACACAGGCAGGGAATATTGCAAATTGTATTCAATGTATCCATCTGCCCCACTACACAAGTAGTAGTGGGGAAATTTCCATAACCATGCTCTGTTCTGTCTTATAGCATTGGAAACAAGAATTTCTAATTACCAAGAAGGACCACTCGGGGACCGGGAGGAATGACCCAAGGAGCCCGGAGTATCGCTCCATACTCCCATCCAGAACCAGCGAGGAGAGCATATCGATCCAGCACTGGTGGGAAAAGCAGCTGAATTTCTCCACCTGGCCCAAAGAAAGAAAGAACATCCCAATCTCCTGACTTCCTCTTGATGGGCAGTCAAACACAAATCAGGAGGGGGGCTCTGTGGGATGTATTGACCCACTTTTGCTCTGCTATGCTGCATCACTGAGTTATGATGGTGCCAGAAAACAGCAAAATGGCCGCAAAACCCTTGTGCGCGCCAAAACCTCTGAAAATCGCGCTTTGCAACGCACAAAAAGATGGCTGCCCAATATGCCACACACATTGTCAGTGGTGGAACAGAGCTCTCACTCCTGAAATGTGTCACTGGGCTCCACAACAAGTGAAAATGGAGTAAAGAAGGAAAAAGCAGTGCTTTGCTAAATGAAACCCAGAATCCTGCTTTAAATCCCCTTTTCTTTGTTGCTGAAACTGCAGAATGCCAGTACAGAATGCCCTCAAACATCCAAAATTCTTGCTGGGTGCTACAATTCACGTAGTTTAAGAAATCATTGTGAACTTACAAAGTCCTGAGAAGCTGAACACATAAAGGGATTTCCACAGCAAAAGTGGCCTGTCTGTGGATCTGTCAAAAATCTCTGGGTGCAGTACCCTGGGCCACCTGAATGACAGCTGTCAGGAGCCTGCCTGATTAAACTTTAACATGTATAAACTGAAATCAAATGTTTGCAATCTAAGAGGCCTATTACAGAGAGTAATCCATATTGCAATTGTTTTGATCCCATGGTAACTCTTGAATGAGAATTTGAGCTGTGAATTGATACAACAAGTTTGTTTTAAGCTAAGGAAAAATTCAACAGAGTTGACAATTAAAATAAAACCTGGTTGAAGCTACCAAACTGCAATAACAGGTTTTCCCACAGAAGGAAGGTCTTTCCCCCAGTAGGAAATCACACAGAAGCGTTAATTATGGGGTTGGGAAAGAACCTGGTCTACAGAGCCATGAGGAACAATGACCAGCTGCTACTAAGGAAATGCGAGGTGTGAAGACAGTCGTAAATGACCTCTGCCAAGAGCAAGCAGGGAGGAGATTGCTCCTCGACTGCAGGAAGACAAAAAGAGGTGGACCCAAACAACCATCTGTGGCTGAACATTAACAAAGAACATTTTTTTTAAAAGACGGATAACTTACTGTTTAAAATTGTGAAAAATATAAAAGTAACAGATTTGTGAATCTAAATTTTGGCTGCACGTTTCAAGAGGCGGCAAAATCATGTGACATGTTTGGGAGAGAAACGGCAAGAAATGTGATTTTACGCAAAATGTATTTCGGCTAGAATTATGAAACTTTATACACGTATGCCCATGTTAAACGCGCACACTTGTAGAAATGTGCTTAAAGATTGGCCATTTTGTTACTAGTGAAAAGGGCAAAATTCTGTGAAAAGCGGAGACAAGATCCCACAGCTACGGGGTTTTGAGGAGTAGCTGCTATGTAAAATATGTATTCTGTATATGTAATTGTTATAGAGGTTGCACATGTGTACATTTGTATTGTGCCAAAAGTAGATTTTGTGTTCCAGGGGCTAGGGGTGGATTCTCAGCCTCATAAAATCACACCATAAAGCTGACACACTGTTTCTCTCCTCCTATCAAGGCAGAGAGTAGAATTTAACCCAATCACCTGTCAAAAGGGGCAAGCTTAGGCTAAACCGGCCCACACACCCCCTTTATCATAGCATAGAGACAGCTCACCATTCAAAAAGACAAACAGATTCACTTACTCTCTCGATGCTGGCGGAGCACCCTGCTGCTGAACTCTACATCTTCCTTGCTCCAGACTCCAGAAACTTGGCAAGGCAGAAACCCGTTGCATAGCTGAACCATTTTAAGATAGGCCTCAAATTCCAGAATCAGAACCCCAAACCTAAGGGGAAGTATCAAAAGTCAGCCGGGCTGTGCTGTACTGCTTGCCTGCTGAAAATAAATATCATCAGAACCAAGAAGGGCAGATCCAGTCCAGTCCTGTGCCATGCTGTGACCAGAGTGCATTGCAGATCCAGTCCACTCCTGTGCCGTGACCAAAGCGTCTTACTGATGCTGCCCAGTCTGATGTGCCCAGCTGTCTGTCCTAAACCAGATCCCATCCCCTGACCAGAATTTTGACTGACCAGAATCCTGACGGTTCCATTTAAAAACATATCCAGTGAGTATCTTTAGAAGGAATTGTGTCATTAGCATCTGTACTTTGCATAGTCCAATCCTATCTTAAACCCATCCTATCTTGTATTCAGAACCTGTATTGTTAGGAGTATTTTTGAATTGTCTGTACTATCCAAACCATCCTATCCTTCCTCCTGCACTAGTATTGTTAAAACTATCTTTGTGCTGATCTTTTCTCATCTGAAGAAGGTGAGTTTCCTCCGCAGGCAGTCATTCCGATCAAGTGACTGTGTTCCTGTGCGGTATTCGTTTTGTTCATAGTCATCCTTTAGTGTAAGAAACCCTTTTGTCATTTTAAAAGTGTATTACTGTTTCCATTCTTGTGCGTATCTCTTAAAAATAACCTCTACTAAAACGCCTATAACTCCCTCCGTTTTTGTACTTCTGCTTATAGCTAACATCCACAGCTTTCAATCATACCTGAAACTGCATTCCAAATCCATACAGTTCTCCCGTTATCGCGAATATCGCACAGTGAAAAGTTTGCTGCAAATTTTCATTTTGGGAAATTCTTACACGTGTAAAACAGCTTTTAATTGCTTCCGACTTGAATTTTAAGATTTCAAATTGTTTCTTGGTATTAAATCATTGCTTGTCTTTGTGTGCAACTATCCAAAGTGGCTCCATAAGAATGTATAACAATTTCAGCAATTTTGACCATATTAGTGTTTTTACCCAGTCCATTCTAAGGATAACTTTTTAAAGCCATTCTGACAGCTTGACAGTCAATTCCGTTTCCTCTTGTGTTTGAAAGGGGGAAAGTGGGAATGATATTCTGTTTGAATTCTGCCATTCCTGAATACCTGCTCTCTCCTCCTATCTCTTTACTTTGCCTCTTGGGGGTTGAGGGGTGTGAAGGGGGAATCTCTAACCACCGTGCTATCGATGTGAAACCACATACAAGTACTATTTCTGTGCTGAATTGTTTGCTCACTTTTACTCCTTGCGTATTAAAGAGATTATTCCATGTTACCTCACCCTATCTCATCTGAAACACGCAAGGCTGCATCAAGGGTAATGTGAATCTCCATCAATCTTCAACAGGGTCCACCTGATGGACCTAGGCAATGTTGACTTGAAAAGTGAGGTGATACAATATGTAGATGACATTTTAATTTGTAGCACTACAGAAGATTAGTGCAGGCAAGACTCGATTCAGTTGATGATTATCTTAGCAGACAAAGGATACAAGGTAGCCATGGAGAAGCTACAATATTGTCAATAAAAGGTGTTAAACATAGGACAGTTGATTTCATAAAGGAAAAAAAGGTGACACCTGAAAGAGCTGAGGCGATTAAGAAAACTGCAACACCGCACACTGTAAAACAGATGCAACAATTTTTGGGATTATGCCATTACGTTGCAGCCTGGGTGTTTGACTACAGTTCATACTCAAGACCCCTTTTGCAGGCTTTAAAGAAAGCACTGGTAAATGAGGTTAAAATAGAATGGACTGAGGAGATGGAGAAAGTATTTGAGCAATTGAAGTAAGCGATTTGAACAGCCCCTGTTTTGGGAATTCCCAATTATGCTGAGAAATTTCTTATTTTCGCACAAAAATGGGACAGTCATGACAGCAGTGCTTACACAGAGGACTACATTGGGGTACAAGCCTCTAGCGTATGACAGTGGGATTTTAGACACATTTATGAAAGTACACTTTCCTTGCAAACAGTGATTGGCAACTGCCACGTTTGCAATTGAGGTCTACAAGTATTTTCTAGGGCTTCTTTATGACCCTCTTCGTGGAGCATGCTTTGTTTGCCATTTTAGAGTAATCCAAAGTGACATTGACATCTCAGAGAGCTTCAGCCTATGAAGTAATGATTTCAAACCGAACAACTAAAATTGTCAGATGTAAAATAGTGAATCCTGCCATTTTTGTAGATGAGCAAGTAACAGAAGGTGATCATGTGCATGACTGTTAAAATTATGTTGAATTTTATGATGATATATGTTGCGTAAAAGAAAATGCTTTGCCAAGTGGGGACATTCTCTTTATTGATTGTTCTTTGAAAATGTATCAGCCTATTGGAGAAAGGCATTCTGGCACAGCTGTAGTGAAGCATAGAGTAAATGGCGAGTTTGGAATTGTAGCAATTGCCAGACTATGTCTCACTTTTCAGCGCAAGTGGTAGAATTGGTAGCTCTCATTGTCACGCTCGAAAATCACGAAGGGCAGGAAGTGACGGTATACAGTGACTAAGCTTATGTGACATCAACCGTGCACGCAGGGCTAGCACGTTGGAAAAGGAGGGGCTTCCTCTGAGCAGACGGAACTCCATTACAGCATGCATCCTTATTGGACAGGCTTGTTAAAGCTCTACGACTCACAGTAGCCATAGCGGTCGTTAAATGCACTGTTCACACTAATCAAACAGAATTTATTTCTTGCGTGAATGAAGCCAAAGATTCAGAAGCCAAAATGGTTGCGTATTCCCAAGATATCTTAGGTTTTAACACTCCAAATGTCAAAGAGAAAGTAGTCACAATTATGGTAATGGAAGAAGGGTTTAATCATTTGCCGAAGACCCAATAAATGGAGATTCAAGGCAGTGCACTGCAGGAACAGCAGGAGCTATTGAAACAAAGGGGGTGTTCTTTATCCCCCACAGAAGCATTATGGTGACAGGATGGCACTGGAAAGCCAGTGATGCCAGTAGCAATGTTAAAGATAACACTTGAACAGCTGCATTACCCTGCCCATGTAACTAGGGAAAGTCTTGCTGCGGAAGACGGGTTAATTCCAAATTTGTTAGAACATGTTGCATTCTTTGTAGTGAATTGCATCGTGTGTCAAAAGTTTAACACTGGGTGTACACTGAGAATGATTAGAGGAGTAATACCTCGACCAAATGGTCCATTTCAGCATTTACATATTGATTATGTTGATATCCTGCAAGTATGTAATGTATATAGGTATCTGATAGCGGTGGTGTGTCCCTTCTCTAGTTTGATCAAGGCAGGTCCGTGTATACAGCCTGACGCCACTTGCACAGTGAAGTTTTTAGTACGGGAAGTCTTTCCAAGATGGGGTGTTTCTGAAGTGCTGAGATCTGATAGTCGGCCACATTTTGTTAATTAAGTGTTCAAACAGATAGGACTATTATTGATTATTAAGCACAAGTTTTCTTCTGCTTATCACCACAAGCGAACAGGATATGTGAGAGACTCAACAGCCTTCTTTAAGAAAGGATTGCCAAGATCAAGCTAACTTTGAAGAAAAGATGGCTATATTGCCTGCCCTTAGCATTATATACCCTGAGGAATCAGCCTGGTTCAGACTACCACTTCACCCCACATGAACCAGTGACATGGAGGCAAATGATAATGCCTCTTATACCCCAATCGAGGAGGTGAAATGATGCCCAGAGTACAGCAGAACTGTTAGGTGATGAGCTGCATAAATATTTTACATGTATGATCTCTAGTATCTCTCTCATTTCAGATCAACTCTGGCAGCAGGGGGGTCGGTCTCAGAACACAGATGAAAACAATCCAGCAATGGAATCTCCTGAACTTTCATCAGCAATTAAATTGTTTGTTGGTGACACCACTCTGACTAAAAATGTCACCCGAAAATGGCACGAGCCATGGTTTAATGGCCCCTTTTGGCTTAAAAATATAACCCCCTCAGCAGTAAAATTCCAAGGCAGAAGAGCTTGGCTTCATTTGAACTACGTGAACTTGCACAATGGCAAGACCGCCCCCCTGCTGTTGCCAATCCAGAAGCAAGACAAGAAGAAGAATTTCAGCGTGTGCAGACTCGATCGATGATGAAGAAGAAGGATGACAAACTAACCAACTGATAATGCAGATTTTGCATTTGGGCTGTGACTCATTCGGACACTCCTTAAAGATATTATAGTAGCAGTGCAAACTTTTGCTGAGAGTCACAGGAATCTTTGAAAAAATTAACTTTAGAAATTAGATGGATATGTCAAAGTTATGCCTAAATGACAGTTCCTAGTTCAGAATTGGAAACAAGAGAAATATCCAGACTCCTTTCTCACTGAGTATCTATTTGGTTAGCCCCATGGTCCTAATCTACGGCGATGTACATCGTCTTATATTTGCTGTTTTGGTATTTGGCTTTCAAGCTTATCCTCCTTTTGTCAGAAGAGACGTTGCTGTCTGCACTTTTTTACATGATCCTAAGAATGGCCCTGTAATCAGGAGACTGTTCATAGCAATAATAAAAGAGATATTGCAATTGCAGGAGTAAAAAAGTATTTTTGTTCCTTAAATGATCACAGTAGAAATGAGGAATGATTAGGCATGCACAATTTTAGGGAAATAACAAGCAGGAGCAGTACCAGCATGGTGAGAGCGGTGCATGTCAAAGGTCTTATGCATAGTGTATGGATGTCCAATTTCTCTTTTTGTCTTTCTGTTTCTCCTGTGTCATGCTATTTATCACATTAGTCCAAAAAAGGCATATATCCCTTTGGTTCTCCCCACTATAAAAACTACTTTTGATTCACTTCGTGTTCAGTACCTTAAATTTGGGAGACACAAGAGAAATGCAGAGGAAGATAATGAACAGATAAAAATGTATCTAGATAATACAGCACATTTGGATAATAACATGTGGTAGAGAGTACATCTAAGGAGGGTTGCTAGGTGTGTTCCCTAATACTTTATGCTCTGGAAACCTCTAAAATATTCATAGCCACAGAAGTATCAGTGAGAAAAGAGGACAGTTCCAAGGAAGAACAGCATCCATCAAGAGAAGACAATTATGATGGCAGGAAGTGACGATATACAGTGTCTCCGCTCACATGACATCAACCGTACACGCTGTGTGGAATCTGATAAAATGGGGATAGCTGGTTTGTTATCATTAGAGAATCATTACTCATTGTTACCCAGTATTATCCCTTTAGGCATGATTGCATCATGTTTAGCTATCCATCATTACATCCTGTTTAGTAGTACATGAAGAAGTAGCATCACTATCCATTTATTAAACTGCCACTTTGTATGCATTTGCAATTTGCTTATAGAATAAAACACTGTCATATTTGAAGTGCCATATAGTGCTTTAGAGACACACTGTTATGTTATGGAAATGCCATGTAGAGCCATTTAGAATGACACATTGTTATGTTCTGTAGTTACACATTTAGAGATATAGGATGAACACATGTATGCATGTAGAGTGTGCATATAGAATGAGTTTGCATATAGTTAGCGCTTGCATTGCGAAAAGAATAGCGTAAACGTTAGGAAGCATTTAGATGGCATTATAAAGCCATTTCTGATGGAGACAGAGCGCCACTGGGCTCAGTGTGGAGATGTTATGGTACACTGTGAGCAGGAATTTGTAAACAGTTTTAGTTGATAAGAGGTCGCCTTTGCCAGAGTGGGGAAAGCAAAGGAGGCTAATCAGCATTGATGGTGTGCCACGGAGACAGCAAAGGTTGGGGTCATGGAAGGAGCGACATGGGGAGATGGGAGAAGTGCTTTTTGCATGAGGAGAGATGACCTATTCTCTGACAGAGAGAGGGATTTCGTGATGCCAACAGAGCCTACAGTGGAGTGAATGACAGTGAATGGAGAAATAGTAGGCAGGCACCGCACGCAGAAGGCCAAGGCAGAGATATGATGTCTAATGTCACACTGACTGAACATGCAGTGACAAGAACACGCAAACATAGACTGGCAGGCACTGCCTGAATATAGAATGCTGAGACAGAGAAAGAGATATTCTTAGCTTAGAGAATGTAAGTAACCAAGGGAATGAGTGCGTCATTGGAAACTATAACCAGAAGAGAAGAGAAGGGAGTTTGGCTAGTTGCAGTTAGTTGTTGAGGGAGATGGTGATTGATGGAGTTCGATGAGGGAGAGGTGTCTTGGTGCAGCAGAACCTGATGAGGCCTTGATGAGATCGATCTGGCAGAGAGAGAGAGACCGAGGCCCTGCTCTGAATGACTGGCTGAACGACAAAGACCGAGCTGGAGAGGAGAGAGAGATGTCAAATGGGAAGTATGGTTTAAACTGATTGATTAGAACAGACACTCACACAAAGAGGGTGAAGGGGAAATCAGACAGGGATTGTTTAGAGAGAGAGTGTGAAGGATTGGTGTGGATTGGTGTGAATTGATCCTGCATGAAGGAGAGACGCTTGCATTAGACTGCATTAGAATCACAGGCTTGCATTACAGGCTTGTATTAGAGACATAAAAGGCTTATAGTTATTGCATGGTAGATTTGCACCAGAAGCATAAAAGGTGCAAATTCAATGTTGGCTAGAGTTTTAGCATTGCCTGCATTATGCTTTGCTGTGCATAAATAAATGTATTCCATTGTTATAATTGAATCGATTCATGTGTTTTCGTTGTGTCTTATGTTATTTGTGTCCACAGTAGTTAGATAGGAGTATGTTGGTGTGTTGTTAGAAGTAATCTAGGAGTAACATAGTGCACATAGGGCCTGAGATACGAAAGTGGGGGGTATAGTCATCCACACCCCACTAGGAGATTGTGTAAAATTGTCTAAGACCGGTGCATGGTTGCCCAGGGGGTTAGGGATTGGTTTTCTGACTAACAAATGGAGGGGACACCCGGATGTTTACTAATGTTGACTGATAACATGGATTGCAGCTGGCTTGTTGGTACACTTATCGGTTTTGCAGCAGTCAAAGTTTGAACATCTTGTGCAACTGTGTTTTGTTTTTTCCGTTAGTTCATCGTGGGAATAGATTTTTTATGTTTCATGTTTTGTCTGTCTTGGGGATGTTATGTTATTGATTTAGAGCATGCTTTGTCCACAATTTTGTTCACCGTAGGAAGGGGAACGTAATTGAATGACTGACCTTTGAATCCGGAAATTTGGTTGATATTGATCCAGAGTAGCTCTGGCAATAATTTGCTTGAAATGTACATTTACTTGAACCGAGCGAGAGAAACAGTATTTTTTCTTGAAGACGCTTGTGGTACTTTGTTTAGAAATCCACAGAGATTGACACTTTTTGGTGAAATCTGAACTTTGTTTTGGTTTCCATTTGGTTGAAAATTTGTGTACACATTTTTGGCAAGATTGCCATAGATTAGAACCTGCTTGTTTAGGAGAAGTCTTGGAACTTGTTTTTTGTGTAACTTACTGAGGTGTCATGAGATTGGTTGAAGAGAAATCCAGAGGGTGAATAAGTGAAACTGCAGAATGAGTTCATTTCTTAGTGACCTGAAGGCAATAAGAAATTGGCTCAGAAATATGCTTGAGGCCTGCGATGTATCACAGGGACCAACTGAAGTGAATAGTGAAATAGTGAATAGTGACATAGCTATGACAGAGAGGAGCCCATATATTGGTGATTTGCATTCAGTAATATGTCGTCTCAGACATGTGATTAGTAATGGGAAAATGTCCCAGCAGAATCAGACCCATTGAAATCCATTTCATCAGCAGTGATGGGCGCGAACAGAGTTCCTAGAGAAATGCGTGGGGAGAAAGAGTTACCTCAGAATAATGCGAGACATTGTTTTGAAAAAGACAGAGATGGAGGCAGGAGTCATGCATTAAGCATGCATGCATTGAGCAGCATGGAGAGACAGGCATAGTTAGACAGAGAGGCACTGACACATTGATAGAACTGACTGCAGAAACAGAGGAGATAGCATTGATGTCTTTTGAGAGACATGGGAAAGTGAAGAACTAGATGTGCACTGCAACGCACAATGAGAAATGCTGTTTTGTTTTTTTGGCTTTGCAAACATAGGAAACTGATTGAAGACTGATACTTGCACTTTTGTTTTCTTAACATGACATCTGGAGAAACACCAGACCAGACCGAGATTGCATTGATGACCGACCAGATCGCATCGCATGAATTGACCAGACCATGATTGGCAGCAGCATGACGCCTGAAAGCAGAATGACCAGACAAGATTGACCAGACCTTGATGACCGTCTGTTTGAGATCCATGATGGCTGACACCTTGTGACTTTGAATGGCTGTTTTGAAGCAACACCGGAAAGAGACTGGCTTTTGTCACCTTGTAATGTGACTTTGCATCATGGCTGTTTGTTTGCAGCAATGATGAGACGTTGGCATCTGCCTTTTGCTACGCTTTGCAGCAGCACTTTTGGGGAATGCCGACCAACCGATTTGAGGCCTTAGGGTGTGGCCTTGTCCAATGGCTGTGCTCTGAGAATGTACCCAGAAAATCTGCTTGCTAAACAGACTTTGTGGCATGACACCTATTGCAATGGGAAGTTAAGATCGTGACTGACTGTGCAAAGAGAATACACCTTGCAGCATCCTGTGCCGAGAGAGAGAGAGAAAGAGCAGTGAAATATTGTTCAGCAGAGAAGAGAGAATTCGTTTTGTGAGCATATTTTGTCAACTGCAGCGAGAAGAGAATCCATTTGGAATGCCTTTCCTTGTGAACCAGAACCAGGCAAGTTTGGGCCTGTGGAAAAATGCTGGAATGAGCAGGAAGACACACTCTGAAAGCATTTGAATTCCTGATCCATGTTTGAAAAGCAGTGAAACTTTGTCTCTTGAGTGAAAGAGATTGAGCATTGATCAATGGTGTTTTGAGATTTGCACTTGCATTCAACGCTGGCTGGTCCCTCATTTGAAGAGCTTGGGACTAGCATTGCAGGAACTGCCATGGCATGAGCTGGAATACTGGCAAAAGCATGACCTGGCGAGAGAGGAGAGAATATGAAGCTGGAGTTTGGGCCTATGGAGAAGGGCCACTGTGCCAGAGGAGAGTAATCATACGCATTGGCATGCAAACACTCTGAATGAGTGCACCTGTGCTTTGCAACTCGCCTTTGTTCCCCTAATTTGAATGTTGGGAATGAAGGCCTAGGGAAAAGGGAGCGTATGAACTGTGCAAATTGATAGTTACTGACACGCTGTTTTCCCGGTGCTACCTTTGAAAAGTGAAGGGCATGTGTTGATCACTCCATGGGGTCAAATGGGACGCATATGGTACCGGCACTTGATGCTTACTCCTGTCTTTTTGGAGCTCTGTGCAAAAAATCTCATTAGCTTGCTGCCATTTATTAAGCAGGCTTGCCTGAATTGTCTTGTACACTTCTGCTACCTGAACTTTGAAAACTTTGCTGAACGCTAATATGCTCATAGTGAACACATTATCCGATTTGTGAACACTTGCTTCATTGACACTGCATCTTTGTTGACATTCCTTGGCTGAACCTTTTGCATTAGAACTAGATTTGAGCTGACCTGGAATTGTGCGCAGATGTGAGGTCACACATACCTCATGAGTGACCTGGAAATAACGTAGCCTGGAATATAGTAAATTAATTGGCATTTATGACCAATACACTGGATGTATACACTGATATGTATGCATTGATCTGTAATGAAATGATTGGCCTGTTTGACTACTGACATTTGACACCTGTGAAAGTGATTGTCATATTTTGTGCTTGACACATTGAAAGATGGAAACACCTGTATCCACAGTACTTATGCATTGATTCTATGCATTTTATTTTCGTTTTCTGCTTGTAGAGACACTTTCACACCTTTGGCTTGTAGACACCTTTGACCTGTGACTTTTAACTTGACTTTTGACCTTTGACATTTGGCTATGCTATTCTGAATTCTGACAATTTGCAGCTATGCATTTGAAATTTTAGTTTGCCACTGATAGACTGAAATGCTTGCATTTTTAAAAAGGGGTTTTCTTGCATCCTGAATATAATGTTTTTTTTTCCTTTTTGCAATTTTGCTTGGCATTGGCATACCACATTGCTATGTTATGTTATGACATATAGTTTGGAAGGATTTATCTAACGGTAACAGGAGAGATTGTGGAATCTGACAAAATGGGGATGCCTGGTTTGTTATCATTAGAGAATCATTACTCATTGTTACGCAGTATTATCCCTTTAGGCATGATTGCGTCATGTTTAGCTATCCATCATTACATCCTGTTTAGTAGTACATGAAGAAGTAGCATCATTACACTATCCATATATTACACTGCCACTTTGTATGCATTTGCTATTTGCTTATAGAATGACACACTGTCATATTTGAAGTGCCATATAGTGCTTTAGAGACACACTGTTATTTTATGGAAATGCCATGCAGAGCAATTTAGAATGACACATTGTTATGTTCTGTAGTTACACATTTAGACATATAGGATGCACACATGTATGCATGTCGAGTGCGCATTTAGAATGAGTTTTCATTTAGCTAGCGGTTGCATTGCGAGAAGAATAGCGTAAACATTAGGAAGCATTTAGATGGCATTATGAAGCCATTTCTGATGGAGACAGAGCACCACTGGGCTCAGTCTCCATCAGAATGTTATGGTACACTGTGAGCAGGAATTTGTAAACAGTTTTGGTTGATAAGAGGACACCTTTGTCCGAGTGGGGAAAGCGAAGGAGGCTAATCAGCATTGCTGGTGTGCTACAGAGACAGCAAACGTTGGGGCCATGGAGGGAGCGACATGGGGAGATGGGAGAAGTGCTTTTTGCATGAGGAGAGATGGCCTATTCTCTGACAGAGAGAGGGATTTTGTGATGCCAACAGAGCCTACAGTGGAGTGAATGGAGAAATAGGACGCAGGCAACGCACACAGAAGGCCAAGGCAGAGATATGATGTCCAATGTCACGCTGACTGAACACGCATTGACAAGAACACGCAAACATAGACTGACAGGCACTGCCTGAATATAGAATGCTGAGACAGAGAAAGAGACATTCTTAGCTTAGAGAATGTAAGTAACCATGGGAATGAGTGCATCATTGGAAACTATAATCAGAAGAGAAGAGAAGGGAGTTTGGCTAGTTGCAGTTAGTTGTTGAGGGAGATGGTGATTGATTGAGTTTGATGCGGGAGAGGTGTCTTGGTGCAGCAGAACCTGATGAGGCCTTGATGAGATCGATCTGGCAGAGAGAGATACCGAGGCCCGGCTCTGAATGACTGGCTGAATGACAAAGACCGAGCTGGAGAGGAGAGAGAGATGTCAAATGGGAAGTATGGTGAAACTGATTGATTAGAACAGACACTCACACAAAGAGGGTGAAGGGGAAATCAGACAGGGATTGTTTAGAGTGTGAAGGATTGGTGTGGATTGGTGTGGATTGATCCTGCATGAAGGAGAGATGCTTGCATTTGACTGCATTAGAATCACAGGCTTGCATTACATGCTTGTATTAGAGACTTGAAAGGCTTATAGTTATTGCATGGTAGATTTGCACCAGAAACATAAAAGGTGCAAATTCGATATTGGCTAGAGTTTTAGCATTGCCTGCATTATGCTTTGCTCTGCATAAATAAATCTATTCCATTGTTATAATTGAATCAATTGATGTGTTTTCTTTGTGTCTTATGTTATTTGTGTCCACAGTAGTAAGATAGGAGTATGTTGGTATGTTGTTAGAAGTAATCCAGGAGTAACACAGTGCACATAGGGCCTGAGATACGAAAGCGGGGGTCGGGGGTATAGTTATCCACACCCCACTAGGAGACTGTCAAAAATTGTCTAAGACCAATGCATGGTTGCCCAGGGGGGTAGGAATTGGTTTTCTGACTAACAGCCGGGCTTGCATGTTGGAAAAGGAGGGGCTACCTCCAAGCAGACGCCACTCCAGTACAGCATGCATCCTTATTGGACAGGCTTATTAAACCACTATGACTCCCAGTAGCCACAGCGGTCATTAAGTAAGCCACTAACAATAAGCAAACAGATTTTATTTCTTGCAGAAACGAAGCCGCAGATGCAGAAGCCAAAAGGGTTGTGTATTCCCCAAATATCTCAAGATTTGACACTCCAAATGTCAAAGAGAAAGTAGTCATGATTATGGTAATGCAGCAAGGGTTTAATCATTTGCCGAAGACCGAATTAATGGAGATTCAAGGCAGTGCACCACAGGAAGAGCAGTGTTAGGCAGAATTGCAGGCAGTACCCTCTGGGACTAGGAAAACAATTAGAACTACAGGTGTTAGCCAAACCAACCCTTGGTATAAGTCTGTACCACACAATTTTTGGTAGCGATCTGAGCAGCCAGGCTTATCTCAAGTGTGAATGTGAGCAGTACAAGTAGTTACGCAGAGGATTTTCAATTACAGTGGTTCAAGTAGACACTTCACTTCAATCATTTAGAAAACATTTCACTAGAAGAAGACAACTTAATATTATATACCCATACACTTCAATACAAGAATTTAAGCTTTCGAGACAGTTTGAGCTCCCCTGAAATAGGAGCCAAATGGCAGTTCAGTTACTTAGCAGTGAGCAAAAAGGACAAACGTAAGTAGAATAGATCACATATACTTTCTAGGCAGTGAAAATAGTTTCAGTTCACCAGAAGAGTTAAAATTCAAGTTAATAGGCCTGGCCAAAGTCAATGGGTTAGTGTTCTGGATATGAAAGAGCAGTACTGGTATCAAACGGTAAAGTCTTTGCAAAAGTTCTCAGAAGTAGTTTAGACAAAAAAGGATAATTTGTCGGGTCACAAGTTGATTAGGCCTGCAAGTTGGGAAAGTGTCACAAACTTTCACCGCGAGAGTGGTTTTCTCGCAATCAGGTTGGCATAGTACCTTTTTATGAAGAAACAAATGTTGCTGAAGTCGTGGTTCCTGGCAGGTCCTGCAGATCTCGCTTTTCCTGAGCCTCAGTCATGGGGACAAGAGGAAGGACGTTGGGGGACTCCTGCACTGCACGGGATCGTTGAAGAAAGCAAACAAGATGGAGTCACTTCAGTTCCCGTAGCTGTAGATTCAAGAACACAAAATGTTGTCCCTCTCCCTGGTTAATCCTAACCAGCCTTGAGAATGATATCCAGGTGTCTTATGATTTGTTTGGTCCCACCAACTCAAAGGAAGAAGCCGTCCTTGAAGGAGCTTCTCTGTCGAATGGAGTTTGGCAATTCGGACCTGCAGCAGGGCTTCGCCGGGCAAACCAACGGTCCAGGAGTTGCAGCAGCTGTCCTCTTCCAGCTTGTCTTCGGTTCTTTCGTTCTAGTGGTCGACTCTGCTTTCCAGTCCAAGAAACTCACCTTTTAAACAGTTTTCTCGCTTTCATTCCAGCCTAGCTGTCACTCACCAAGCAGAGTGACGGTCCTTGCCAGACAGTCAGCCAGCCAATCACGCTAGAGTGCATTTGGGTCTCCTAGGAGACTAAGCACAGGGAGTTTCGGGCACCTCCCTCATTTCCTGCCCACCCCAGACACTCAGACGCCAGAATTTGGAAAGCCTAGTAAAGTCAATTTCACTTTACATTCTCTGGGAAACAGTCGTTTATCCCAGAGACGGTATTGTAACCTTTGGGAAGTTGAAAAAGACATCCCTATGTCACTGCACTGAAGGTGCTGTGTAACACACATGAAAAGATGATGCCTATGGAGTTATCTAAAACTCCATAATCAAAGAACACAAATGTAAAACACACATCAAAATACATGAAAGAGTGGGGGAAAAAGGCTCAAACTCTTTCCAGGTAAAAAAATCAAGTCCTCAAAATCCAGCAAAGTTGCTGGGGGTCTCTACGGTGAAGGGAATTAGCAAACTGTTGAGGATTCTCCCTAACACTCGTCCCCCCCACACTAAGGGACTTGAGGATTTAATCCACCCCTGGATGAATCTCCTTACTCCAGTCGGTCAAACATTCTGGAAAGACTATCAGCATTTTGGTGATTACACCCTGACCTGTGTTCAATGGTAAAATCAAGCATCTTGTTGACCTCTTCCTTTATGTGGGTTCTGACATTATCTGACATCCTGTAACCTCTGCTTTTAACTGGTAAACAGTCACCTGTCATGATGCCCGCTCCCGGGGAGCCGGTTCAAGCTCTGCGTCCCCGAAGGCGGGCATCCAGTCCCCAGGGAAGGACCCAGCAACCCCATATAGGGGCCCTTTGGACAGGGTCCATTGCGCCAGGCTCATAAAAGACATCAGTCCTGGCGCCATAGGTGCCAGACTCATTATGGGAGTGCTTGGGTGCACTTACCTGATGCAGACCATGCTGCAGGATCCCGGCCTCCTTGAGGCCTGAAAGGAACTACTTTACCTGTGGGACTAATTTACCATCCGGGCATGGTCGGGGAAGGATACTTACCTGATTGGAGGAAGGATACATACCTGGAACTTCTTCCAAGGCTATTTAAACCCCAACCGAACAGCCACACATGCTTCGCATTGTTCTGCATCTAGCAGCTGGGCGCTCACCGTGTCTGCTCCTGCATCCTGACTTATGCCACGCCTGCCAGCATCCTGGATCACCTGCAAAGGAAGAGAAGAAGAGAACAGAAGAAGGAAAAGTCCTTACCTGCTAAACCGCATCTCGGAGACATCTCGCCAACAATCCTGAAAAGGAAGACTTTTATTTAAAAGCTCATTGCGTCGATCGCTGCAGCGCCGCATTCCACTCACCTTTACAGGGCGCCTCCATGTTCAGCAGCGATCATCCGGATTCGCAGTCACGCCCCAGCGCCTAGGGAGAAAAAGACAAGAACAAAAGGTGAGAGAGAGAAGGGAATAAGGAAAGCTAAATCTCCATGTTAAGACTTACCTGTTGATTCATTCCCTCTTCATTTCGGGTCCGCGCCGCATCCTGGCATTTCCGGACCCCGGCCCCTAAGGGGAAAAAGAGACATCAGCGTTAATGAGCGAATGAAAAGACATTACCAAAAAAAACGCTCATTAAAGACTTACCTGATTTCTACAAGGATTTCACCTCTCATCTCGGGTCGGTGCCTGTTCCCCGGCATTCCGTACCCCGGCCCCTATGGCGAAAAAGACACTAGCATTAGTACATTAATGCATGGACACAAGGGGAACCTCTTATAAAAAAAAAAACTTACCTGGAAGCCAAGCAAGTTTGATTCTCACCAATCCGAAAATCCAGTGAAGTAACTGGATACCAACGCGCCCCTGCATCAGAAGCAGGATGGAGAGCTCGTCCTTCCAGACCCTAAGGTGAGACGCTACGGGGAATCACAGAAGGGTTCCGAGGAGGGTGAGAGGGGAAAGTGGGAGGCCGATTGCATTACCCCGCAGACAGTTAATCCCCTATTTTCACCTACAGAAGGATACTTCTGCGAGCCAGACAAGCCATATTTGGGGGCCCGGTCCAGTCCGTCTTCCGAACCCTGCGCTTCACCTTAGAAGAGGTTACAGCAGCACGAACCAGGCCATCGCCTCCGTGGGAGTCAGGTGAGCGTTACAGAACGCAAAGCCTTCCTACAAATTCCCACCCAGGCGCTATGGAAAGTTCTCAGACTGATCAGTTGGCCCAATTACTGGGGGAATTACGGGCCGAAGTACATGCCTCTCGTCAAGAGACTAATGCCCTCAGGAGGGAATTAATAATATCAAAGGAAAGAACTGATGACCTGGCCAGACAGCTTTTGCAAGGTCAAGCTGGGCAAACTCCTCTACCTGGTTCCGGAGGGAACCCCGCTCCTGTGGTTTCCAGTAACCCTGTGCAGATTAAACTACCTGGAAACATGCCGCTGGCCCCACCCGAACGCTTTGCTGGGGACCCCAAACGATTTGCCGTATTCATGAATCAGTGTCGTTTGCACTTCCTATGCAGGCCTGGGGCCTTCCCTAATGATCAGACCAAGGTAGCCTTTGTATTGTCATATCTCAGAGGCTGCGCTGCCGATTGGTCAGTTCCACTGGTTACTCAAGATGACCCGATTCTCTGTGATTTTCAAGGGTTTCAAGCAAGCATGGAAAGGTTATTTGCTCGACACTCTCAGGGGCAGGCTCTGGATGACGAACTTCTATCCCTGCGACAGGGCAATCAGGACCTCCTATCCTATATTGCAACCTTTAATAGACTAATTGTGGAAACGGGATGGCCAGAGGATAAAAGAGTCCCGTTGTTTTATCGAGGCCTACGCGGAGAACTTAAAGATGTCTTGGCCCAAGTTGTAAATCCGCCCCAAGAATGCACAGAGTACATAGATTTAGTGGTCCAATTGGATCACAGACTTCAAAACAGAAAAGCAGATCCGTCCAGGTTTGAGACCCGGGTGTTGGTCAAGACCCATGCTAACCCCAAGGGAGTTGATGTCTCTGAGCCTATGCAAATTGGAGGGGTTAAAGGACCCTTAACTCAAAAGGAACGTGAAAGGAGGCGGCAGTTAAAATTATGTCTTTATTGTGGGAATTCTGGACACTTTCTACGAGATTGCCTGGCAAAACCGCCCCGAAAGGCGGTAGGAGCCGCTGATAAAAACCAAGAAGACTCTGTTTCGGGAAACGACTCCGCCCGACAAGCGTAGGGGTCCGCTTGCTGAGCTTGAAAACTAACTCTCAGACCTTGCATTTCATTGTGCCAATGGTTCTCGTAGATCCAGAACAGCCTGAGCGGTTGCATGCAATAAAGGCATACATCGATAGTGGGGCTATTGGAAACTATGTGGATCGTGAATTGGTCTCTAGGATTAACCTCCCTCTCCGTCCTAAAACCAGCAAAGGTGTCATCACCACAGTCGATGGAACTGAAATTGCCTCTGGACCGGTAACACATTCCACTACTGAGGTGACTCTTATTGGTCCCGACGGCCATCGGGAGGGTGTTGTGTTTGATGTAATCAAGGCTCCACAGTTTCAGGTTATTCTTGGAATCCCTTGATTAGAGACACATAATCCTCGAATTGATTGGCGAGCTAAGAGAATAACCTTCCCGGATTGTGCACAAACCTGCTACCCAGAAAACCTGAAGATTAATCTAGCATCTGTAACCTCTGCCTCCATGCAACTACCTCCGGAATACCAAGACTTTCAGGATGTCTTCCAAAAGGAACAGGCCAACACGTTACCTCCTCACAGATCGTACGATTGCCAAATCGATCTGGTGCCCGGTGCACAACCCCCATGTGGCAGGATTTATGCCCTTACCGAACCTGAGAACCTGCATTTGAGACAATATTTGGATCAATACCTAGCTAATGGTTTTATTCGCCCGTCTAAGTCCCCGGCATCCTCGGCTTTGTTCTTCGTGCCCAAAAAAGAAGGCGACCTTAGAACTTGTATCGATTACTGCGCATTGAACCAGATAACGGTTAAAAACCGTTATCCTCTGCCTCTGATCCCTGAACTCCTTGACCAGGTGAAGGACGCTTGCATATACACCAAGTTAGATCTCCGGGGGGCTTATCATCTGGTACGAGTTAAAGAAGGCGACGAATGGAAAACTGCCTTCCGTACTAAATACGGATTATTCGAGTACCAGGTGATGCTTTTCGGATTGTGTAACGCGCCGGCTGCCTTCCAATACTTCATGAATGATGTCCTTCGGGAACTCACCGATGTTTGTGTAGTCGTATATATCAATGACATTCTGGTGTACTCCTCTTCGGAATCTGATCACAGAAAACACGTCAGGGAAGTACTTGAAAAACTGCGCCAACACAAACTATTTGTCAAATTGGAGAAATGTGTTTTCCATACCACAGAAGTCGAGTTTCTAGGTTTCATCCTGACACCCAAAGGAGTCCGAATGGACTCAAGAAAAGTGGATGCCATCCTCAAATGGCCCTCACCTAGCTCTGTAAAAGGGGTTCAAAGCATGCTCGGCTTTGCCAATTTCTATCGCAGGTTTATCCCGGAATTTTCACGCGTGGTACAACCCATTACTGCACTCTTGAGAAAAAATAAATGTTTTGAATGGTCTGAAGAAGCCGAGCAGGCCTTTCAGGATTTAAAAGCTAAGTTTACCTCCGCACCTATATTGAAACACCCGCGTCCAGATGTCCCTTATGTCATGGAGACTGACGCATCCAGCCTAGCCATGGGAGCTGTCCTGTCCCAAAGAGATCCCGAAACCAACCAACTGCATCCCGTAGCATTTTGGTCCAGAAAATTCTCGGCACCCGAGGTTAATTATGCAATCACTGACAAAGAACTGTTAGCCATTAAGTCCGCTTTTAAAGCCTGGCGCCATTATCTGCTTGGCGCTCGACATACCATCACAGTGATCACTGATTACCGGAATTTACAGTATTTGAAAACCGCCAAGGCTCAGTCATCACGGCAGCTCCGATGGGCTTTGTTTTTCGCTGAATTTGATTTCGTGATTACCTATCGACCTGGCTGCAAGAATGGCAAAGCCGACGCCTTATCCCGAATTGGAATGGGAGAATCTGATACAAACTCAGAACCAATACCAATAATTCCCGAACAGAGGATTCTAGGGATGACTTCGTTACAGACGCTTGAAGACATTCAAGCCAGAGTGAAACAACTCCTGGACCCTACAACCTTACAGGATTGGATACAAAAGGGATCAGACTTTACCATAGATAATGGTTTACTTTATTTCCAAGGACGCTTATTCCTGCCACATAAGGAGTTACACGAACTAGTTATTTCCGGTTATCATGATACATTAATAGAGGGACACCCCGGTATTGCCAAGACAGAGGAAAAGGTGAAACGACAATTTTGGTGGCCCTCTTGGCGAAAAGATGTTAAATCTTTTGCGATGTCCTGTCATGTTTGCGCCCAAAATAAAAGTCAAAAGAAAAGACCAGCCGGTCTCCTTCAACCTCTAGACATACCGCCAGCACCCTGGCACACCCTACCAATGGATTTTATTACGGACCTGCCTCCTTGTTCGGGGTACAATACTATTCTGGTAATTGTGGATTTGTTTTCCAAAAGGCCCACTTTATTCCTTTGAAAGGTTTACCTTCAGCTGCTGTCCTAGCCAAAGAATTCCTCGAAAATATTGTTAGGCTACATGGATTCCCATCTATACTAATCTCTGACCAGGGAAGCCAATTAATTTCCCACTTCTGGCGTAAATGTTGTCAAATGGCGCAGATCGACGTAAGATTATCGACCAGTCACCACCCTCAGACCGATGGTCAGACCAAGAGAACAAATCAGACCCTTGAGCAGTACTTACGGTGTATGTTACAGCAATCTGAAAGCAACTGGAAAGACATTCTTTGGATAGCCGAATACGCATACAATAATTCGGTACACTCTGGAACTGGCCACAGTCCTTTTTATACTTTGTTTGGGTATCACCCTCGAACCTCAAACCTTGACTCACCTCAGAACCTCGGAATGCCTGCAGTAGAACATCTACATTCTACAATTACCCAAGTCTTCAAAGAGGCAACTACGCATTTACAACAAGCCAAGAGAAAATACAAGGAGAATGCTGATCTACATACGAGTGAAGCACCTCCGTATCAGATTGGGGATCAAGTGTGGTTAGCTGCCAGACATTTACCACTCAAAGGGCCTCGAACATTTAACCCGAAATATCTGGGACCTTATTCTATTACGGCAATAATTAACCCAGTGGCTGTTAAACTTGATTTACCAGCTAGTATGCAAATTCACCCTGTTTTTCATGTGTCACTTCTGAAACCAGTGGTAACCAGAACCCGACTACTCAAACCTCCAGAACCTATTCTAATAGATGGGGAGCCCGAATTCGAAGTGAAGAACTTTTTAGACTCAAAAATGTTTAGGTCAAAACTGTTCTACCTAATTGATTGGAAGGGGTATGGACCTCAGGAGAGGTCGTGGGAACCCAGTGACCATGTGCATGCACCTCGATTAGACAGGAAATTCCACCGACTCTTCCCAGACAAACCAAAACCCCCGGAGGGTGCAACCTTGGGAGGGGCCTTCGGGGGGAGTGCTGTCATGATGCCCGCTCCCGGGGAGCCGGTTCAAGCCCTGCGTCCCCGAAAGCGGACATCCAGTCCCCAGGGAAGGACCCAGCAACCCCATATAGGGGCCTATGGACAGTGTCCTGGCGCCTATGGCGCCAGGCTCATAAAAGACATCAGTCCTGGCGCCATAGGCGCCAGGCTCATTATGGGAGTGCTTGGGTGCACTTACCTGATGCAGACCATGCTGCAGGATCCCGGCCTCCTTGAGGCCTGAAAGGAACTACTTTACCTGTGGGACTAATTTACCATCCGGGCGTGGTCGGGGAAGGATACATACCTGATTGGAGGAAGGATACATACCTGGAACTTCTTCCAGGGCTATTTAAACCCCACCTGAACAGCCACACGTGCTTCACGTTGTTCTGCATCTAGCAGCTGGGTGCTCACCGTGTCTGCTCCTGCATCCTGACTTCTGCCATGCCTGCCAGCATCCTGGATCACCTGCAAAGGAAGAGAAGAAGAGAACAGAAGAAGGAAAAGTCCTTACCTGCTAAATCTGCATCTCGGAGACATCTCGCCAACAATCCTGAAAAGGAAGACTTTTATTTAAAAGCTCATTGCGTCGATTGCTGCAGCGCCGCATTCCACTCACCTTTACAGGGCGCCTCCATGTTCAGCAGCGATCATCCGGATTCGCAGTCACGCCCCAGCGCCTAGGGAGAAAAAGACAAGAACAAAAGGTGAGAGAGAGAAGGGAATAAGGAAAGCTAAATCTCCATGTTAAGACTTACCTGTTGATTCATTCCCTCTTCATTTCGGGTCCGTGCCGCATCCTGGCATTTCTGGACCCCGGCCCCTAAGGGGAAAAAGAGAAATCAGCGTCAATGAGCGAATGAAAAGACATTACCAAAAAAAACGCTCATTAAAGACTTACCTGATTTCTACAAGGATTTCACCTCTCATCTCGGGTCGGTGCCTGTTCCCCGGCATTCCGTACCCCGGCCCCTATGGGGAAAAAGACACTAGCATTAGTACATTAATGCATGGACACAAGGGGAACCTCTTATCAAAAAACTTACCTGGAAGCCAAGCAAGTTTGGTTCTCACCAATCCGAAAATCCAGTGAAGTAACTGGATACCAACGCGCCCCTGCATCAGAAGCAGGATGGAGAGTTCGTCCTTCCAGACCCTAAGGTGAGACGCTACAGGGAATCACAGAAGGGTTTCGAGGAGGGTGAGAGGGGAAAGTGGGAGGCCGATTGCATTACCCCACAGACAGTTAATCCCCTATTTTCACCTACAGAAGAATACTTCTGCGAGCCAGACAAGCCAGATTTGGGGGCCGGTCCAGTCCGTCTTCTGAACCCTGCGCATCACCTTAGAAGAGGTCACAGCAGCGTGAACCAGGCCAGCGCCTCCGTGGGAGTCAGGTGAGCGTTACATCACCAGTGAGAATATCATGCTGGCCCTCAGGGGTCAAGCCTGGTGATAGTGAAAACAGGGAGGCAAACTGATTTAACAGAAACTTGCACTCCTCATGCTGTTCCAGTCTCAGATTAGAAGAGGGATTAACTCCTTCTATTTTCTCATCTAAAGGTTGTCGTCTGAGGGAATCAGGTAGAGGTTCACTCACTTCCTCCTCTTGAGCTGAAGCTAGAAGCAAAGCTTCCACTTCTGGTCTGGTGACATATGCTTTTAGACGGTTGGTGTGAAAGACCCTGGGGTCTTACTTAGGATTGCCTAAATCCAACAGATAGTTGACCTCTCCAAGTTTTCCCACAACCTTCAAGAGCCCTATCCATTTGTCCTGTAAGGCCCTCTGACTTGTAGGAACCATAGCTAAAATTTGCTGGTCTTGAGAAAACTCAACCGTGTAGGCCTTCTGGTCATGCCAATGCTTCACCAGAGCCTGACCTCCTTTTAAGTTATCAGATGCCTCTGTCATCATGTGTGTCATTCTCCTCCGGAGACCTAACACATAGTCAGCGACTCTCACTGGCTTGGGAGAAGGAGCACTCTCCAACCCCTCCTTAAATAGGGCCAATGGACCTCTAACTGGATGACCATAGAGAAGCTCAAAGGGACTAAAACCAACTGCCTCCTGAGGCACTTCTATATAAGCAAATAGAAGGCATGGCAGTAGAATGTCCCACTTTCTTCTAAGGGGTTCCTCTAAAGCACCTATCATGCTCTTCATAGTATGGTTAAACCTCTCTATCAATCCATTTGTGGATTTTAGGCAGTTGAGAACTTGTAAGTCACCCCACAGTTTTTCCACATGGCCTGCATGTAGTGGGACATAAAGTTACATCCCCCGTCAGAGATGACTTCCTTAGGAAAACCTACCCTGTTAAAAAAAATAAAAAAAACAAGTAGGGCCTTAGCAACAGCCTGAGCTGTAACTGTTCTCATAGATATGGCTTCAGGATACTTAGTAGCATGGTCTACTACAACCAATATAAATCGATTGCCTGAAGAGGTTGGAGGGTCTAAGGGACTAACAATGTCAATTCCTACCCTCTCAAAAGGGACTTCCACCACTGGGAGGGGCACTAAAGGTGCCACATTCTTGGCTCCACTCTTACCAGAGAGCTGATAAGTGTGACAGCTCCTACAGAATTTATCTATATCAGACCCCAATTTAGGCCAGTAGAAATAGAGAGAGAGCCTTTCCTTGGTCTTCTTGAAGCTCAAGTGACCAGCCAAAGGGATCTTGCGGGCTAACTGTAGGAACTGTTGTCTTGTCTCTAGAGGCACTACAAGTCTTAAGTAGTCCCCTGGGATAGACTCAGTTGGTTCACTGTAGAATAGGCCATCTTCCCAGTAAAACCTATGCTTCCCTGGCTCTTGCCTGTCCAGCTGGGAATCTGCCTGTTGGCGAAGACCATCAAGAGTAGGACACACTCTCTTGCCTCTGCTGAAGTCTGCCATATAGACCTCAGAATGGACATTATCATATTGGGATAATTGGCCATAAATTGCTGAAGGGTCATTATCCTGCAATAATGACCCCCCCCCTCTCGATCTACAAGGCTATAAACTTTAAAAAATACAGTGGAGAAGGATGTTAATTCACATATAGGTCATTACCCCATTATGCTCTATGACTGAAGGGCTCACCTTCTTTATATGCTGTTTCATCCTTGTGCATTTGTCTAGAGAGGTGTGTATATTGTCGTTAGCATGCTTTATGAGAAACAGACTCTCACAAATGCATCTCTGTTTTTATCATTACACTACTGCATGCTCCAGAATTCATGGGGCATATTGGTATGTACTTCACATGCATCATGTGCACACATGATCCACCCCTCTCCATGTCTCCCGTCCCCAAAGGTTTGGACCTGCCTCAGTACAAGGTCTGGGTCCTACAGTACCATTCTCGTGCCAACAGTGGCCATTAGAGCCATCAAGGGCACTTCACACTACAGGGGCTGTGGGAATCAGTGGCCCATAGCTATGGACAGAAATAACCCACTGAAAAGGTACAAGTCCACACCTTTGCAAGATAGGCGTATACTAAGGAAATTGTAATAAAAAAACATGGTTGTGGAATAGGATTTTTCTGGATGCTGGGTTTCAATTCTGGGAATTATTAATATTGGGTCATTGGAGGTATTCTTTCAATTTGTCTTGAGGATTAATAGATGGCAGACTTTATCCAACTTGCAAATGAGTGCACAGAACCCATCAGACATTCAACTACTTCTCCAAGATACGACCACATTTTCTCTATGCTTTGTTTCTGTGTTTGTCTGTGTTTTTATTGCTTGCAGAAGTGGAAATAAAAGCAGCAGAATAACATTTTAAAAAGGCCAGGTCAAAAAGACATTGAGGGAGAGAGTTGAACCCAGCAACTTGGGCGGCCAACACTCTCACCACGTTATTACCAATGGCAAGATCACAAGGCCCTGAAAAAGTTGATCAGCGCTAACACAGAAACATACATCGCCATGCAATCGACTTGGAAAAAACCTTGCACATGAGAAGCGCGGTTTCTGTGCAGTGATACACTGTGGAGAGAATGGAGAACTCCAGTTAGTTTCCTTTCAGGCTTATCGATTATGGGAAAGGAAGAAATCATCCAGAGGTCACTAAACAAGACAGCTCGTCTTTTTCAAGAAAAAAAGGTGCATTGCATCTCGTGAAATATTACAAATCTCAATGACAAGTATTGTACCGAGTATTGAATAGTTCAAATGGCTCTCTGCCTCTGCACATGGTTTGTGGACTGGTATTAGAGAGCTACCAAGGGAGGATATATCAATTGAGGCGTTTGTGTTTTTTTAGCACTTGCTGGCCATCAAATATCATTTGACAGGATCATTTTAATTCATCCGTACCACTTAAACTTGAAAAAGAGGCCAATTCATTAAAATTGTTAATATAACATTTTTAAAAAAGAAAGCTGTTCCATCTCGCAAGCATGGCCAAAAGAAGAAATGCTTCGAGCAGAGTCCAGACTTTGGCATCTTTCAGATTCGCTCTCGGAATAGTAGACAGTGTGTGTGTTTCAGACGGTATCAGATTTGAATATCAATGTGCAATGAACATTGAGCCAACAGGACAATATCTTAAACCGACTGTGGAAAACTGGAAACAGGTGATGAAAATATGGTTAATCAGAGAAACAGTCCCTCCATGAATTAATCATTTGCAAATGATCATCAGTATTAATTAGACATGCTAATTAGACACCGTCTCAGACGCATGCAAATAGCATCTGGGTATTTAGTAAATCGGCTGCATAGGGCTAGGCTCAAAACATCGTCTGAGGTATGAGGAGTATTCAGGCAGGTGCTCTGACATTAGTTTTCATGTGCATTGGAACACGATCACAAACGAACAGTTGGGTTGCAGACACAGTGAAGCTGGATGTATAGTTTGGACGTGGGTAAAATGCATCTGATTCATATCAAGAAAGAGATGTGCAAATGACTTACATAGTAATCAACCTTTTTGTAGGCTTTACGTGTTCTTATGTGGACTCGACTTTCTGGCAGTGTAGCTTATTAACCAAACCAACAGAAGCCCTTTCAATTGGAGACACTCAATTTACCCAGGCAACAATATAGAAGCGGAAGTAGTGAGCAAAACCTTAAAATCAAAATAAAGTAAAGCCACCACAAGACAAAAAAGCGTATTCTCCACATTTTCAAAGCCAGACCCATTGACTTTGTCAAGACTTTTTTGTGATTTGTCATTTAAGAGTATTCTAAATTCTTCCCAATAAAATTGCCCCTCTCCTCATTTCCTTTGTGGCCTTATAATATCAAGCTAATATTATTATCATATGGTGTTGGTGCGCTGTGAACTGAGCGTGTGCTCAGCCATCCTTACCATGACGTGCAAATACAATTCTGTGCAGGTCCTTGATGTTCTGAGGACCCCGAATGGTCACCATAATGTTAGCCTTGTGGCTGTCTGAACCAGTATACATGCTTCAGTGTTACGAACATTTCAATTTTAGGGTAAGTGTTGTTTAAACTCTGCACCTTCCCAGGTAATGTTCCAAATGAATACAGACACTTAATGTCATACGGCAAAAACGTATGCATTTCAATCTGAACCCACCAAGGCATCTGGCTTGGATCCCCAATAAAATAGCTAGACGTCTTTTTCAATAAAAAAACGTTACTATAATTCTTAAGGACCGGGTATCCAAAACCTCCAACATTGATGCAGCGGACAATAATGTACCGTGGAATTTTGGCTCTTTTCCCCTCCCCCATAAAAAGTCCTGGAATAATCTATCTTTCCGTCGAAGTACTTTCTTTGTAAAATGTAAGGGCAACGACTGAATAATATACAGGACTTTTGGTAATAAAAGCATTTTAATTGCATTAATTTTAGCCCATATGGACAATATGAAACGCCCCCATTTCCTAATGTCTTTATGGATGACCTCTGCGATAATATGTTATTTGTGGTATTTAATGGTGAGCATAGTTTCCTTCCCTACATAATCACCCTATCATAAACAAAACTTCCTTTCTATGAGAATACCTCCTAGTGATCTATAGAGACCCTTGGACCTATACACACAAGAAAACCCAACACTTTTATATAGAGTGCCACCTACAGCCTGTGGCCAGTATCACAGGCTTATCTACACCAGTGATCTATGCACCCGTATGCATCATTACTGGCTCATAGACCTCCAGTAATCTATGTGTTATATTAGATTCCCTCCAAACAACATGCAGGGAGGACACACACACACACACACACCTATTTTATCACTGCTTATTCTGTTTGTTATTCTTTCTGCATGGGCAAATTGACAAATGTATTACCAAAGAGAATGAATCTCTCCTGTGTCCACATATAACATCCCAAATGCAATAAAAAACTCTAAACAATTTGTTTTTATATACTGGTTATATGCAGACAAATATAATTCACAATTCAAATCTTACCATGTACATTTCACCATTATCTGTAACAAAAGGAGAAGAGAAAAAAAACAGAAAGGTGTTTTTGATTAACACATTTTTGTGTGGTTGCCTGACTACAAATCTGATAACATTCTACCAGAAAATAATTGCCATGGTCATTCTAGGTTTGCACAATGTGCTTGTGCTCAGTAAGACAAGTACAACATTCTTATTATGATTAAAGATACACTGGAAAAGGTTGTTAAAAATAAACATTGTCATTTCAAGATGGTCACCGGATGAGAGCAGACGTGAATATCGAGCTCTGTCTCCAGGGCCTCAGTAACATGCAGATTCCAGACAGTAAAATCCACCTGGAAGCACAGCGATGATGAGCCGATGTCAGAGAATCAAGTCCTGATCCCAGGCAGGATTGAAGGGACCCAAGTGGCACTGAACAGCACAGTACATTTCAAAAGGGATGCGGCCGGTACCCTGTGGAGCCAGATGCAGTGATGCAGCAAAAGGGAGTAGGGATGCCATCCTCCGCGGCTCATATCTGGTGAGGGTTGAAAAGAAAACAAGAAGACCTGCAGAATTACCCCCTGGAGAAAGCATTGAAGGGGGACTACCCTGTTTTAAGCCCATTGAGAAGAAAGCATTCATTGTAGATGGAGCCCGGAATGACACAAAAGGAGTGAAGGCCCGGTGGGTTAAGGAGTACCGATGCAGGCCTGCTGCATGAGCGGGTCGAGTTTTAAAGTACAACTACAGACCCAGTGGCAGTCATGGGCCCCAGGGACCCCCCCTTTAGAATCAGAAACATGGCCAAAGACAGTATTTAATGGCGGGGCTGAGAACGTCTACCTGCACTACGACCAGCTGAGGATCATGCGGTGAACAAAGGCCATGAACACAGTGGAAAACGCTGCTGCAGGGGGGTCTGCCACTTAATAGAAAATATTTCAATCACATGAACACCAGCGATATTGATATCATTAGACGCTGAAAAAGCATTTGACCAGGTAGAGTGGTCTTTTCTTTTTGTACCCTGAAGCACATTGGATTTGAATCCAAATTCATACAAATGATTCAAGCTAAATGTAAATCCCCATCTATCCGGTTATCAATTAATGGTTGTGTCTCAATCCACATACACATAACAAGGGGAACTAAACAAGAATGCCCCCTGTCCCCTTTACTTTTTGTTTTGTATTTAGAACCTTTCCTCTCAAAAATGTGTGCTACATAGTCACTTAAAGGGATGTGCTTAGCATGAGAGGAACATAAGATCATGGCATTTGTCAATGATATGCTACTAGCATTGATGGTACCGACGGCCTCCCTTGAAGCTATGGTTGGGGAATTGGGAGAATTTGGAAAAGTAGCCGGCTTAAACATAAATATGCAAAAATCTGAAACTTTGAATTTATCAATGCAACAAAACCAACTTGATCTTATTAGGCAATCTTCTTGGCTGAGGTGGGCCCAGGAGGGAATTAAATATTTGGGGGTAAATATGTCAACAATGGATCAGCTTTATATAAGTAATTACCTGTGGATATTGCACAAAATGAAAGCAGACCTACAGAAATGATGTCCACTTTCCACCACTTGGTTGGGGATGATTGCATCAATCAAAATGATCTTATTACTAAAGGTAACTCTACTACTTTCAGACTCTCCGCATATCCCTACCAAGATCCTTCTTTAAATCGCTCAACAAAATATTTTAAGCTTTTATATGGCAGAATAATCCACCTTGGATATCCATCCATACCCAAATGGCGACAAGGAGCAGAGAGGGGCTGTGCTTGCCCAACTTTTTGAAATATTTTGAGGTGGCGCAGCTGAGAGTAATAAGGGAATGGTTTTGATAAGACACTTCTAAAACATGGGTTAAAATGGATAGATCAATAGCAAGAACACCCCTCTCGGGGTTACTTTGGCTGGAGAGAACGGATAGACCAGCCAATGTACAGATTAGTCATCTAGTGTCACTAGTCACCAATATATGGGATTCACAAGCACTAGGGGCTTTGTCAACCAACCCAGCTCCCTTAACATCTTTTTGTGATATGCCAGAGATTTCCCATTGGATGGAAGAAGGGGCATTTAAACTGTGGCAGAAGGTAGGTTGCCCTAGGTTGAGAGATATGACACAGGGGCGGGAGATGATAACATTTGAAACATGTAAGCAACTAATAGGAGTAGCATAGGGGAAAGGCTATGGTATTATCAACTGAGGCAGTGGGTATCAGATTCAATTATTAAGGTCACCAATACTAGACCTCTTACTACTTTGTAGAAATTAATTACCAGACAGTCAGGGACAAAGAATCTAATATCGTCCCTATATAGGATTCTCATGGACTGTATGAAACACCATCAATGGTTATATATGACGAAGTGGGAAGCAACATTGGGATACACCATTTTGGGGGAACAATGGAAATGTACGATGGGAATATGTCTGGACTAACATTCCAAAGCTGACACGATCCATCCAATTAAGGGAGATGTGGTACAAAATAACCATGCAGTGGTACCATACCCCACAAGTATTACACAGAATATATCCCAAAGCATCCCCCAACTGTTGGAGGGGATGCTCAACAAAAGAAGACTGGGCTCATATATGGTGGGGGTGTCTGGTGATTCAGCTTTTTTGGGGAGGAGTAATTAAACAAATAGGAGAGATGCATAGCCTTGACATAGGGTTGTATGCCAGGGATTGGATGTGCGGACTGTGGGATCTGGACAATTGACTACCTGCAAAACTGCATATGAAAGCGTTTATGATTTTACTAATAGCAGAATGGCTAGTATTGGCGCAAAAAGTGGAAACAGAAACAACCACCAACAGAGTCTGACTGGCTTCAAAATGTCTGGAACATTTTAGCAATGGAATGGGTTAAGTATGGTATTCAAGTGGACAATGCTGCATGTAGGCATGATTGGGGGCAGGTGCTATCGTATCTTCAGAGTGATTATAAAATACAATGGTGTCAGTATTAACTCAGGATATTAGATCTCATATAATCAATATTGATAATGGAACCAATAAGACCCGTTTTTGCCACCAGGTGGATTTACTGCAATCCTAATTGGGGATCCCCCAATCAACCATTCAGTAATGCATTATTTTTGAGACATTCACTTCCATTCATGTCTTTAAGCAAAAACCAGTTTTAATTAATTTTTCATTTTCATTGAAACTCTTCAAATCAGCACGAAATACATACAATTTATAAAAAAATTGAGCATTCAAACTCTTAAAGTTCAAAACAAGTCTATATTTCTAACACACTTATTCACTAATTACTGTAATAATGTGACATTGCTCATGCCTTTGCTGGCAATGTTTAGCTTCCATCACAATTATTGTTTCACATCAGAGTCCAAAACAAAAACAAAATAATATTGATGTTTTCAAGTATTGTTTCCGACACGTTTTGGATATCTAATTATCCTTCTTCCAGGGCTAATCTGATGTATTATCTTGTTAATCTTCCTCTGTAGTGTATTCTAAAAAATAATAAGTACATATAATAAATTATGTTTCAAATATATGTACCTGTAAAGTCTTGTGCTCCTGATATTCATATGTATCTCACGTGCCTCTACTTTGCATAAGTCTTACACCTTGTACAGTTGTCAAGAGTCTAAAAACAAGCAGAAATGAGAAATAAACCTCGTAGCTGTTCAGCCAGAAGGCCAAATCCTCATTGCCCGATTTCAGCCTTCCTACAGCGCAGCTATGTACACACTTACCCGAGTATTGGTTGGTAGACATTCGTACTCCGTTGCTTCCTTCCAACGTGTTCTTGTCTTCTCTACACAGTGAAGCTATTACAACAAAAGTGTCCCATTGGAGCTAATGTGTAATGAAAAAGGCACGATATAACCCAACTTATTTTAGGGCGACATCACTTATGTGCCCCTTCCTTGTGCGGTACCTTCACTGTAATCAAGCATAATCAAGGAACACAGGGCATCCAACCGAAGAAATCGATAGGGTGACTCACATCCGCTTATGTGTATTGTCGTAGTCATGGCAACCAACCTCGACAAAGTCGAGGCTCAGTGCACAATGGCACAACCGCCATAATATACAGGTATTAAAAGCATAACTGGACAATGTCAAACATCCCTATCAGCAGTCCCTCCTGCCCATCTCCACACTCTCCACCCTCACTGAGGTATGTATTATATTTCAAATCATGTGATCATGTGATCCACTTAATTGCCCAAATGAACAACACCATTTACACAATACCGATTAGGGGCATGAGCTAATGGATAATTGCACTCCACGTTTCATTAAAAGCTCTGATTGTAGATTATGGGTGTGCCACCCTCCATCCATCTATATAAATTGATTCTACTGTGTCATACCTGGGACAGGCTTTGCGGTTTCTCATTGAGCTAGTTTCACATGCATAATTCCCAACCGAGCCTTACGCTGCATTAAGGCATTATCGCTGTAGGCTCTTACTGATTCGGGATTATTCTTTAACATCTACGTGATTATAGTGGTTTCTCGAGTAGAGTAGCAAGCAACTTCTTTCTGAAGATTCGCCTGAACTTACTGAAACAAATGAAGTTCTGGCAATTTGAGGCTTATCTTCGGAAAACTGTTGTCGGCTTTGTAAAATCTACTTCGAAAAAGGAACCCATTCGCCACCTCCTTTGTCCTGCCCTGCGACAAAGGTCATCCGCCTGCTATACTTGGAAAACATCTTCACCAACTTCACCCTTCAGGATGAGGAAAATTGTTGGTACAAACTGATTGGAGGGGATAAACCAACTTGTCTGCTGGCAACAGTAAACATCATGCAATACATCACTAAAGTGATGCTTCTCCCTCAAGACTCAAGCACTGGTCTGACTGCACTCACTTAAGATTTTTTTTTTCTTCTCTCAACTCTCAGGAAAGCAGTTATGTTACCTTAAGTACGTTTGCTATTTTCTACTTCTACTTTTTGTTAAAAAATCCATTGGATTAAACACAAATAAAAAAAATAAAAAAATGGTTTCTCTTTTACAAATGTCCCACTCTCTCCATTCCATGGGCCACCATATATGTACAGTTAACCTACACATATGTTGAGCACTTCACGTGCCAACACTACATCAAAGTGTATAATTGTCAACTTCTGCTCACGCTGAACGGGAATTTCCAATATGGGGAAGCTCATGCAACTTCCTCTCAAGTAGATTGTCATTCTCTCCTTACTGACAGCTTACATATGTTGGAACTTACCCTGTTACTCACGTGTGAAACATATTAACTGCGCTGCAGAGTCATGTCAAAACGATTACCTAGGTCTCATTATACAACCAATTCTCCTGCACTTAGTGGTCTTGCCATACCACTTCAATGTATAGAGTTAACTGTCCATACCTGTTACCATAAGCGTTACCAAAACATTACTCATGTCTCTCTCCTGGACCAGAGGGCTAGTCACACTATAGGCCACAATTTCTAAACTGCTTTACATCATCAAGGGCGTGGAGCTGATCCATATTAATTCCTTCCAAATCTCCGGTCTGTTCACAATCTAAGCAATAGATCATCAGTCACCTATAGAAAACATGATTGATCCCATTCTAGATTCATACCCCTAATGCATCCAGAGCCTCTTTCCATTTCATCTCTAGCTGTAACGATGTTTTCTGTATATCACCCCCTCTACTCGGCATCACTACTCTTTTGAGAATCACAAATTGTATGTGTGCAATACTGTGTTTTGCCTCTACGAAATGGATTGCTACTGGGCACTTCAGGTTCCTTGTTCTAATATTAGACTAGCACTCTGTCCAACGGTTTTGGCTTTACGTGTTGTCATCCCTACGTGATAGATGCCACATGGACATTTTAGGCAATAAACCACATTGGAAGAGTCACAAGTGCCCGAATGCCTCAGAAAAACCTTCTTGCCTGTGTATGGATATGTGATATCCTTTCAAGATATGCCCACAATTGTACCCATACAGCCCCCCCTTTTTCTTCCTGCACTTATCAGACCTACCCTGTCTGCTGCCTTAAACCTAGCACTTGCAAATTGCTGGCTGCATTACCACTGTTTGTTGCCTTTATTATTTATTTATTGTTATTTATCTGTTTCTCCTCTGCTTCGCACTTTACACTTCTCCCCCTTCCATGCACTGTTCCCTCACCCCTCTCCCATGCACTTGCGCATTCTCAATGTCACTGGGCCTAGTAAGATTGCTGTTTTGTTCTCCCCTGCTCCCCTCCCTTGCCTTGTCGCGCTCTGAATCACTTGTGTACGAGCGCGATAGAAATAAAATATCAATCAATCAATGCTGGCAGTTATAGCACAGCTGTGTTCCAGTGTGTTTGATCGTTTTCTGATACTCTCCGCACACCACTTTTACCAACATGTTTCTTAGTGCCATACTTTTCTTATAGGCAAACACAGGAGGTGTTGGAAACAATCTTTCTTAAGCTATGTCTAATTTTAGAATTTCCCAGTTTGGTTTTATTATGCCTTTTATTTTCCGGCTTTGCTCTGAATATGTTGTAACATAAACCAATGAAGGGTTTTCTTTGGTAACTTTTCGGTTTTAGTAAATCTTCTCTTGGGATTTATTCTACTTTTTTTAAAAACAGATTCAATTAACTATGGTTCATATTTCCTATGAATTCATTTAGCTTTTTGATTACTGGTCTGCTTATTGTACTCTTCGGTTAATGTAATATTCTGTCTATGCCTAATAAATTGACTGATCGGGACACTGTCAAGCATCCTTTTCGGATGAACTTGTTGCAAGGATTAAGCTGCTCCTGTCAGTCAGTACTTATATCGAAGATCCTAGTTTTGAGCATGTTCTCCTTTACGTACACTTCTACCTCCAAAAAAATGGAAATCAGTGTAACTTGGTTTGTAGTGAATTTAATACGAGGATGCATGTCATTCATTACTTGGTAAAAGTTTTCCAATTCTTCTGGTGGCACTCTCCATATTCCAAATACATAAATAATGGGACATTGAAGGGGACGATGGAAGGATGGAACGAGACCGGTGATGATCTGGGGAAGGGGCTGGATTATCTGGGTGTAAAAGCATTTTCGGGAGGGGAGGAGAGAAAAATGTCATGTTTTTGTATAAAGTGTTAAATGTGAATAAAAATACATTAAAAAAATAAACATTGGACAATTGTAAAAAAAGAGCCAGTTAACAATGTTAATAAGGCAAAGCAGAGGGAAACGGGACCAAGAGAGGGAGACATAGAGAAAGAAAGAGAATGAAAGTGCGGATGGAGAGGGAGAGAGCACTCTAGAGCGATGTATGCTACAAGGGGTACATCTAGTCAATCATTTTATTGCATGGCACAGCCCAAAGCTATCACATACAAGTAAACCACACTCAACAGAAACAATTTCAAGGAGCTAACTCACCAACAACATTGTCTGCATGTTCTACTTTTCCAAGATCTTGCCATGAAAATGCCAATTCTTTTAATCAGAATGCAATGGAACAATACAAGTCACCCTCTGCATCATGGAACATCTATTTCAATTGACTTGGAAATTGTTTATGTTATTATTTAACACATTGCAGTGGCAGCCATTGACAAATAGCAAAGCATGTTCCAATAGCAATATTAAAAATGGAATGCAGCAACCAAAAGATCAAATACCAATGTACATTACAAAAAGGAGTCAGATGAGCAACAGTACCCTTCTTGGTATGCTAGTAGTGATATCTTTTGGTGGGAGTTGCAAAGCAGGTACAGCTAGGTATTGAGATATCTGGTCACACTTATTGTGAAATGACTATGAAGGAACTGTTGTCATACCTGAGATGTTGCGTGGCACTCATATACTTATTTTTGTTACAGATTAAGCCATTAAGAGAATAACATGGGGCCAATGGCAGCACCGAGATCGAATGGTCTTTTATGTGCTCATATAATGTGTTTAGCCCTAAGCCAACATGTGTTTTATGTTCTAGGCACTTCCTCAAGGATATTCATACTCATTCCCTGTGAATAAGTCTCCAAATTAAATTGCTTTAGGCATAGTGTATTATAAAGTGGCATCGTGTTGGCAGAGTGTTGGCTGGAATTAGAAACTAATTACTGTTGGAACTGTGCTAGTCTGAGTCTGTCCTCCTTGTTGTTTCCTGGAAGAGGCAGACATTTCACCCTTATACTCGCCTGAGCCAATGTGAGCGTCGCAGAGTGTTGGCAGAGTGTTGTCTGATTTTATGGATGCCGTGCCAGAGGTTGACTGCCAGCAGAGAACAAGACGGCAAACCCGGCTACAACTGATGGCTGAAAATGTGGGTACCATGTTCATCCCTCTGGGATGGGTTGCTCCCTCGACTCACCTGGTGGGGGGTGCCGGACTCACAAGGTAATCTCCTGGCTTCCTCCATTGAACTAATTGCACATACTGAATGTATTGCCTCTTTGACCCAAACTTCGACTCCCCATATTGTAATGCCCTCACATCTAAATCCACTCTAAAACGTACTGCCGGCAGCAATCAATCTATTACAGTTACGCTAAACAATGCTAACCAAACTGGCATGTTGGGCGATGGGTAGGAGGAGGGGGCCCGTGAACGGCATGGTGCATGGCCATATGACTTTGAAACAGAACCCTGACGCCACTGATTGTGCATTTTCTAAGAAGTTTGCTTACCTAAAGAATACTTTTCTGTCTGTGAGACACTTATGTGAGAATAGAGGAGCCGTCATTCCGATAAAAAATAAGCAAATCAGTGGTGACATGTTAAACTTAAAATGGCACTTTAAGCACCACAAGGTCCCCATGATTTCAACCACGGTCAAGGGTTGGCCCATCAGAGAGCGGGTGAATATGGACAACTTGGGAAACACTGGAGTGGTAGATACAGTTGGCAAAAGCCTAATCAATGGTTTGGGTCATCCTTCTGACGCGGATCTGTTGGAAAATGTTGAACCTCAACCTCACGAAGCCCAAAGTTGTTCACCCATCAAAGTCCAGTGAACAATGGGGTGGCTCATGGAGGGATCCACGACATCTACCTCTAGCCCATGGAGGCCAAACGATGCCTAAATAATTGTTAGCCACCCTCAGTCATTTTGACTCAGGTACAGGAAGCTGCCTGGAGCGACAACTGAGTAACCCAGCTAGCCCTAGACAAACTGAGCAAGATCTCCATATGCTATAGGGAGACACATTGCAGGTGAACTCAACGTTGGTGGCCAGGTTAACCAAGGACATTGCAAATCTAATGGAAGCTGGTAGTCGAGGAGGAGAGCAATTGAAAGTAGAACCGGAAAGGGAATCGGATCCGGCCTACATCCTCCCAATACAAAAAACAAGAACTGAGGTCCAACTTGCGGTATCCCCTACATTGGGAGCAGTATCAGATACCTTTCTGACTGTCTTCCTCCTGATAACAATCTATGTGCGGGCAGCTCCTCAGGGTCACATGCCTGTCACAGGTTCTCGTCACGTTTGTGCGAATAAGAAAACTTTTTCCTCAGAACATCAAACAAAAGGAGAAAGATAGCAGTCATTTGGATCTAAATGACGGCAGCCAGGGTTCTCAGATTGCCTAGTTGCAAGGCAGCATATTTTCCGCTGTCACCATCACAGTGGCGACTTTTCTAAAACTCTATGAAAATGTAAATTATAACTACAAAGATCAATGTACCCTGATTGCATTAATGCATACTAAATTCGTCTACGTAGAAACATTCATAGAGGCATTCCAGGAAAGAAGAATGAGGGAAAAAGAAATGGAGGGTGTTATCTTAAAAACCCTTATTGACCTAACCCAGGAGGGAAGGTCCGATAAAAGAACTTTCCTCGAAGGAGTCAGAGAAATCGCCATGCAGGCTAAATCCCACGACCTCTCGAGTGAGAAAAGAACTGTCGACATCCAGGAAACAATTGACCTGGCTCCAAAGTGGCTTCCTGCCCAAGTTAATTGTAACTGTGAGCTTCAAGTGGCACGTTCGGAAGCCGCCTTAACTGCTCGGCAGCGGGAATACCAGAAAATGGTTGAATGTGCTCAGGAAACAGAAACTCACCCGGAGATTATAGTGTATCCAGAGTCAATTACATCGGTCAGCAGATCCGGAGCCAACATAGGCCCAGAGAAAATGGTACCGGGCCTGTAGTTATAACCGTAGACGCGTGTGAAAGTAGTCAAAATTCCTCAATGATACATAACTATCCAATTTTTAAGCAAAACTCACAAAAAAAGAAAAAAGACCGGGTTAAAATGAACAAAACTGAGCAATCTAGGAAACCTAAAAATATGCAAAAAATGAATTCAGTGAAAGCTTGTGGATCACAAAGCTTCCTAAAAAATCTGCAAAGCTGCAACCAACAAGAAAACACTGGTTAATGAAAATGGCATTCAGAACATAGCAAAGGTATCCTCGTGACCAGACGTTCTGGCTGAACTAGAAAGCTCTGAGGACCTGTTGCTGCATTTGGCCATACATTACGAGACTCAACTCAACAGTGCATCAGAAGCAGAATTTCCAGTACCCACTGCTCCAAAACTGATCTCACGATCGGTAGTATGTCAAAGTGGCTGCCCCGAGGATGGGACCATTATCGTCTCACCTTTCCCACCCTCGACGAGAGACGATCCAGTGCGGTAGGAATCTTGGATGAACTCCAAAACTGACGAATTTCATGGAAAAAACTAATCTGCAATCTAAACAAGATCGATCTACTGACCCTTTGATCACTTCTTATGGACGCAGACAACACAGAAGAAACTTTCATGGAAATGACATGCCTAATGAAGGGAATAATGTTCACCACACTGTAATCCTGGTTCGAGTATTAGGGGCAGATGATGGCCTCATAATAAATCGTTCTAACATCATGTGCCTATGTCATCATGCTCCCAGACTGCTGGTGATTGACTTTAAAACCATTAAGATTGACGTTTTCCGAAATGGGAAAGAAAAGGACTGAGTGCGTCTACATATGGGCTCCGCCTCTTTGACTTCCTTGCTCTTGGGTGCTGGTGAAGAGCATAGCGCACTCGGTTTTGACCTGAAGGAGTGGGTGAAGCAATCAAAAAATGTTTCTGAGAGGGGAGAGCCTGTACTGAACCAAGGGGTAGACGTGAGGATCAGTAATACAGGAGGGGGCACAAAATAAAAGGAAAGACAACTATTGATGGAATATTCCAATAAGCCCAGCCAGGAAAAAGGTTGTCTCCCTGTGTGGCCCTAATTCACTGAAGGTTATCATAAATGGGGTAAATAATCATACTATGGAGAGTGAGAAATCGGGGTACTGGTTGGCAAAAGCCTTGGCCCCTAGTGGTAAAGAACAGAGCCAGGGGGTGGAGGGCATTGCAGAATGGTTGTTGGGTCCTGGAACACAAGGGTCTTTGCCCACTTGTTTCATGGCATGGACCATGCTGTCCCCGGACCGGACATCATATGGCTGAAAGAAACATGGTTATTCGAGACCCGATTTCTAGACGTTTTCTCTACGTATCTTAATAAAGCCTTAAAAGGCAAGCTTGGCTGGCCTAGGTCGGGCCTCCTGACCATGATACGAAATAGCCTAAACTTGCAGGTCATCCGAGTCATCCACCATAACCCCTATAATCAGATCTTAATAGCAAAACCAACCCCCCAAGCTTATTAATAGTGACCGGGGCTGCTTGGTTCTTTTTAATCTATACTGGAACCCCGATACTAAGGAATCAAGCTGCTTTGTGGACACTGTGATATCAGGGATTGAGAAAATGTTCTCATTAATGATGAAACCTCTGTTGATAATGTATGGTGATCTAAACATCGATAGTTTGAGGCTGGGCTGCAGGGACGAAAGGGTGGGAACAGAGAATAGGTGTAGCCACCTTTTGAAGGGCCAAGTGAAGAGTGTTACTCCGGGGACAAAGACTTGGCACAATGGGGAAGCCAGTGCCACTTTGGAATATTTCTATGTCGCTAGTAATGTACTACCCCAGGTCACATCTCCAAGAGTCTTTCCCTTCAAACATAGTGATCATGCCCCAATGGTATTGTCCAGGGCTGTACCAGGTATGAACAAAACTAAATTATGGAAGCCGAAATTGGAGTTGGAGGGTGAGAGAAACGGACTGCGGATTAGACCAATAGAAGTCCCACAATTAACTGAAAATATGCTGAATGGCAATGACGTGATGAGGAGGGGGTTAAGTACGACAGTGTCCTGGCTATTTTTAGGGAACATCAAAGTAAGGGAAATAAGCCTTATTTCAAACCTAAACACACTTCGATAAAGTGGTTTTAGCACAGAAACGACTCTTTCATAAAGACCTTAGAAATCTGCAGGATTTACCATTGATCACTAGAGGGGCATCTAGAAGAAAACAAAAGCAGAGATACACAAAGAAGGTAGCTTCCCATAAATCAACAATGTATCAAAGAGATGCTGATGCAATGCTGCAGGCATTGAACTTGGAAAAAAAAAGCGAAACCTGTGGCAGCTTTTAAATAGTAGGGAGAGTGCTAATTGCCAACTCAACTGACCCCTATATAAGAAGACAGTTGGGTCTCTTATTTCGGCAACCTATTTTCACAAACTGAACAAACAGGGGAAGAAAACCTGAATGATCAACAGAAGCAATGGCTCAGCCACCTTGACGGGGAGGAAATCCTGTTATTGATAAGGGAGGCTAATAGGTTGCATGCTCCAGGGCTGACGAACGAAATGCTAAAGGCAGCCCGCAGACTTGGGCCGATTTCTGTCTGGCCTTGTTTCAGAGGATTATTCAGAGGGGAAAGTTACAGTCTCTAGGAAACAGGCAGTGGTGGTCCTGATTTTTAAGAAGGTTGCTAGGTCGGAGCCAAAACACGTTCACCCTACTGCCCTTCTAATCATGTTGGGCAAAATATTTGCAGCATTCCTGCTGAGAAGATTGAACGAGTGGGTCAAAGACACAGAGTCCTTCCATCCCCGACAAACAAGCTTTGTCACAGAAGTTGGCTGCAATTTAAATCTCCTCCTGATTAGTCTCCTGAAGATGAGAACCTTAAGGGGCGACTGCAAATTATATCTGGCATGTATTGACGTGGAGCACACCTTTGACAGTTTTAATCCGGAGGTTTTATGGAATAAAATGACAGCCTTAAGTTGCCTATAGCCCTTACAATCGGCAATTAGGGACTTTTATGCAGGGACCTCGTAGCAGATTAGGCTCGATCAGGAGTGACATGTGACCAGAAGGATCCAAAAATGTAGCGACTTAAAACAGCTAGGTGCCTTCGTACCTATATCATTTAATTTTAATATGTTTATTGCCGACCTGCAAGATGTTTTGGATACCTGTCCCTCCTGTTCACCAAAGATGAATGGAACAACTGCAGGGTGGCTGCCGTATGCCGATAATTTGGTTATACTAGATCTAACACCGATCAGCCTAGAGAGGAAATTGGACATCCTGCAGTTGTGCGTAAACCAAAATGGTTTAAATATTAACACCACCAAACCTTAAATATTAATATTAATCTTAGAAAATCTGAGGAGCAGGAAAAAGAATATGCCAAGTTGGACATTAAACAGGAACCGGATTCGGCCTACTTGATCCATAAAATATCTTGGCGCAGTGATAAGTGCCAGTGCCTGTGAGACATCTTGGAAAGAGTGCCTGAGGGGCAAAATAAAACACCTATCTGCACAGGGAATTTTGGTCGGAAGAAAGTACAGTAAGTTCTTGCTTCTCCTGATCATACATTTTTACAATCAGAAGGTCACACCTGCCCTTACATACACTGCTGAGGCCTGCCTTGGTCTACCATGGACAAGACTTGAGGGGTGGTTTTGGAGGAGGGTCCTGCGCCTTTCAAATGCCGTCCCAATGACGATAATCAGATGTGAGGTTGGCTTTTTTTCTCTGCACGTAAGTGTTGTTTGGAAAACCCTGTTGCTTTTCAGGAAGCTGAATTTCCCTGAGTGCCCTCCAATTTAGCATAGTTATGGTAAAAAAGGCAGGGATGTATGGTTGTCCTTTGAACATGTGGTTGGGACGGTTTAATGAAACACTGCTAAACCAGCCTTTGTTGATTGACACTCTGTGAAAAAACCCCTCACATGTAAATAAAATCTTATGGGCCGAAAAGTGGAGAGAAATAGAGATAAAAATATCTAACTCCAAAGTACATACACTTTCAAAGAGCCTGTCTGCCTTACCTAACATAACTCTGCACTATCAGAGAAGGTTCCTGAGTGCAAGGTATAGAGACCTATACCTCAGATTTCGATTGAATATACGGGACACAAGGGTTACCCTCCTCAGATACAGAGGGGCTACGGGAGATTGTAGATGTAGATCATTTAATTCTCAAGCCTCTGTCTCTACCCTAAACCATCTGATATTGTTCTGTCCGGACCTGAGATCTTTGAGAACGCTGTACTTTTATAAACGTATAAACAAAAAATTAGGAACAGATGCTGAAGTATGGTGGTAGACCTTATATGGGGGGGGGGGCAAACATTGGTTTGATATGCGTCCTTGTAAATTTTTTAGAGATGACCTTTTAAAGAAATTGAAGGAGTTGGAAAGCCTAGAATGAATTCGTCATTAATTGTAAGCAAATGAGAGATTTGAGGGGACTAGGCAACTGCTTCTGGGTTGCAATGTTTTTAAATATTGTCCTTATTGTAATTTTGCCCCTCCATATTGCATGCAATTCCTTTCCTGCTTGGGTTTTCTGACCTGTTTGTTCAACTGATTTTAAGAGGTTGGTAAAAGTTTGTAACAAACTAATTGCCAAATAATAAAAAATAGAAAAAAGTGGCACTTGTAAATGTTAGCTAATTTCTCTTTGAGTTTACATTTGGAAGTTGAGGCCTTTGGTGACCTGTTGCTAGTTGATGGATAATGCCAGTTAGTATGGCTTTTTCTGGAGTCAATACTGGAAGAGACAAAAAAATCAGCATTTACAAGACTTTTGGCTCAAAGTTTATTCTCACGTATTGAGTCACAACCAGCCAACCAGAGATCACTATTCTGGCTCCCTTCACCACATCCTAATTCAGGCTACAATTTGCCACTATGTGTAACAATACTCACTTGTGCCATGGCATCAGCTCAATCTTTACAATGAATCTATGCCCACTCTCTCTTGTCTCCCGAAAGCCTATGCTCACCTTACCTCTTAACATTTGAACTTCGACACTGAAACACATTAGACGCAGACCAACTAAGCCTCTCACCCACATCATCCTAATATCGCACATACCACAGCCCCAGAAAAGAATCCCAACACCATAGCCGTATTAAGTTTTATTTCCATAAGCAAAAGCCACTATGCACCTGACACAGAACACCTAGGAATTCACACGCCTGCAGGACTCTGGCAGAGTTCCTGGAGCCCTGGTGTGGCATTGCATACATCCCAGTAATATAACATAACATTACACAAACAGTAAACAAAATATTAAAAGCACCATGTAACTCTCTGCTCAATTTGCAGAATAGCTCTCTTATCTGTACAATGGCTCACCCTATAATGGAGCGTTTACCGCAACTAGCTAGTTCCACATTGGGGAGTAGCGATTTGCCACCAGGCCTCTTTTTACATATTGCTCCAGGAGCCTTGGCAGAGGGCTAAAGCTCTCTCTTGCTGGGTCTATACAGCTTTGTGACATGTGATATAACTAATCAGTAGTCAAAATAAATATACTCAGGTAACAATATGTAAGTGAAGTAGAGATATGATCGTACCCTTCCAGTCATATTTTAAAATAGCATTATGTTACCTCAAGGGAATAATGTTCTACCTACAGTGCTCTTTGTAACATGCTGTGATCTGTGCGTAACATGCAGGGCACAGCTCCAAAATAACAAAAGACTTGTGGGGCCAGGCTTACTCTTACAACCCAAAGCCAAAAACTGAAAAGAAGTTGATAATGATTTCCTTAGGCTTGCAGGGAGAGCAGCCTTATTGGGTGTTTAGGGAATGCGTCATTAGAATTTAAAAGGAAAAAAGATATTTGTCTTTGAAACTGGATCCAAAAATGCACAGACTTGAATTATTGCATATAAAAAATGAAGCTTACAAGCAATAAAAGAACATCATGAAGTTGTTGAGCAAAAGGATCCATCGTATTGACTGTTTGAGAAGCCAAGCCAGCTATCGTTTTCAGATATTTCCTTAGCCTGTATATATATATCAATCCAACCCAAACTGATATATTTGTTTGATATATTTGTCAAATAAATGTTTTGAAATTCATTTTGATTGTCACAATTGGTGTGTTGGGCTCTTATCATCACATAGGGTTTCATTTAACTGTGCACAATAAGCTTGACTTGGCATAGACTTCAGTGGTATTCCAAATTGTATACACTGTGTCCCCGCCATGAGTATAAATGGTGTGGCTGCCCCCCCAAATGCCATATCTGCTTATATTTTCAATTAAAAGCAGTCACCTTACGCCCTTTCGGGAGAGTCTCATGGCCCCCTCACCCCCAGACATCTGTTATGCCCTCCTAGGGGGTCCAGCCTTATAGTGTGAATACCGCTAGATTTTCATGATGCCGTTAACCGGGGGGATGTCATTTAGGGGTTGCCAGAGGTTGCAACTGCGACCTCTGAGGTCCCCCTTGCGACCTCTGTGGTCTCCCTCGCAACCTCTAAAAAAAAATATATATAAAACTTTTTTTTAAATATATATATACAACTTTTGTTTTTAATGCAAGCTCCTGGGCTGTGACTGGCACCATGTGGCTCTTTACTTCTGGAGTGGCTGGCTTTCTTGTTCAGGCCCCTTAAAAAAAATAAGAAAAATAAGAACAGGAGTGCCACAAGTCTAACACTTTCAGCACTGACCCTAAATAAGAAAGAATAGGAATACCAAATAATGTGTCTTTCTGGAATTCTATATAATAATTGCCAGACTCATTAAAGGTTTATTTCAGGCACACTTCAGGGGGTGAGCCACTGATTTAGTCTGTTCTTAAATGCCTCAACTCAGTCTTTCATCCTTCTGAGGTCGATAAATGAGTACCAACACAGGTTGGGTGATATTGGGTGTGTATTTTTTCTATATAAAGCGCTTAAGCGTAAGTGCTATATAATAATCATTATCATTTGGTCATGGAATTCTGCTTGCATTCACAGTAATTTGGTAATGATGGTCCTATACACACTGATCTTAATGATACATATGTCGATCCATTCTTGTATGAAATGTACATCACATTATAGTCATATCGTAACCATATTTTTCATAGTGTACAATGCTATGTGATGCCACTTCCTGTTTTGTCAATGAGTGAAAGTTTGTGTTCCATCGCTTCTCGCGATATCACTTTGGGGTGGGGTCAAATGACATCACTTCCTTTGATGTCATCAGGGGGTCAAGGGTCGTGTGATGTCCCTTCTGCTACCCCTGGCATTTTGGTGAAATGACGTCCCTGCCGTTAACCACGTCATTCCTCTTTGGCTGACTCCACCACAAGTGTGCATATGCTGCACTGTATCAGCAAAGTTACTTGTTGTTTGAATGGGAGCACTAGGTACAATGGGAAGTTACGATATCGTAAAGAAGAGTTGATATATGGATTGTCACAAACATCACCCCCATACGTTTCCCTAAATCCCAATGTATCAAGAGCCTTGACCTGCATGCACATCTGTGTATGCCGAAAGCATAATCATATAACTTAACCAACACACGAAGCTGATACATGTCCTAGAAATTGCTGCATGGCTTGCACATAATTAGGCCTGAATGTGTGAAAATGTGGCACACTAAATAGTCAATGTTAAAGTTGTTTTGTATATGATGCACAGCTGTCAATGGTAGGACTTTGCGCCGTCAAAACACAATGGATTCTTCTGGGCACTGGCTGTAGACCTCCACTCTATGTAATGGCCAATGGCAATGAGACCTGCACCTAATTCAGCATTAGGCAAAAATGGATTGTGATTCTCAGTGGGTACATCTCATATACACCTTGTGTTAAAGCTTTAACAGTGATGATGACTTTACATTTTGACTGATCAACTCGAATAATTGGCTTCTTTAGCTGTGATATATAGACATCTTAGTTTAGGTCAAAATCATACCTTATTTGGACAGCGGAAAAACAATTTGCTTAAAAGAGAACAAACAAAACATAAAGGGTTCAAAACTGAACGTTGACAGAAATTCTGAACTGCAACATAGATGGCATTTTTACTCCAGTCCGTCTCACGCCAATGAATCGTGCAATGAATTAATTGCTATTCATTTTTGTTATGTTTCAGAAGTGGTTAATTTGCCAAGTATACAAAACTACAATCTACAATTCGAAATAAGACAAAAACATTACATTTCTTTATGGTGTGTTACTTTTAATTTCTCCTGATCACAAAAACCATGTGCTTTCATGTAATTGTAATTGGACATGTGCTTGAGTATTGGATCTTTAATTAAGCATCAAAAGGCACTGTTTTTCTGTGCAAACGTATGTACAATCCGTACTCGAAATGGCCAGTTTCAGTTGAATGTGCCTCTTAGATAGTTTTGTCCTTTACAAAGAAAACACAATGAGCTCATTAATTGCTTTGAAACGTCCATCAATTGTGAGCCTCTATTTGCCTAGGAAGTGTCAGTGTTGCTTGGCACAAATGGAAAAACGAACCGATTTTCACTTTATTCTGCAAGACGAGCTAGTCTTGAAAATCGGTGTTGGCTTGACACAATTTGAAGTCAAAGCTTAAATTGTCTTCTCAATGGATTGTCTTTACTACTTCAACCCGAGGTATCTTTGCTGCTGAACTCATTCCTTTACCTCTTTTAACACATGTCACTGATTAGTGAAACGTGGCTGGCATTTATTAGGTCGCAGCCTCTCAGTGTTGTGAGAAAGCAAAGAATCCAGCAACTTGCTATTGATTGTTTCGATGGAATGCCTCTACATCCATTTAAAGCACACAAACAAATAGTTTTAAGCATCACTGGGCATGAGTCAAGCAGGAACACCCCTTGTGCCACCATGGTTTAATTAAGCCTGCTGCAATTCAGAAAGCAAAGCTTTGCTGGCATATTCTGATTCCTGAGATTTAGGTGAGCTCTACGAAATCCTCGAGAGCCCTGAAGATGGACTTGTGAGCAATGTAAAATAAGATAGGAAAGTTTCAGCTGGCATGTTTTAACATAACATACATGATATAACATGTTAACGTAATAAGGTACTATCTGTATTTGCATCCATACTTCTTTAGTACAACTCAATTCTACAGTTTTCTAACATCCTTGCCGTTGATGGCAGACCGTTCCCTATGCCATCAGACCATGGTGAGAAACTTGACACACCAAGGACTTCCACTGGACATTCTTGTTTTTTCATGTGTGAATTTTGTTTTCTCATTGTTTAACATTGATGGTGTAATCTGTTATATTAAGCACACCCTTTCAGTGAGCATGGGCTTTGTTGCAATGGCCCACTACCCCAGGCAGATAGTGTTGTCTGTCTCCAAAACAATATTTCTCGCTGTGTTGTCACTCTTTGTCTTAGAAACTCTCCAATAAAAATATTCCTTGCAAGCACTTTCTACATCCTCCATCGTTAAAACAATGCTTGTTACAGCAGCCACGTGAATATCCCAAATGTAATAGCAGACTTCACAGTTCAGCCATGTTGCACTGCCTTTAGACAAATAATTATGTGTCCCTTTAAGACAAACTTTATTTTTCCTTATACATTCTCTTGACTTTGCTGCACTGTCGTACTGTACTTCTGACACGTGTTTCAGATTAATACATGCTTTTCCAAGGCACATATCTTTTACCTGTCCCTTTAATCACATTTCAAACATACTAGCTTCTATCAAACGATTGCTATATGAAAGTCTCTGTGGGGCAGATGAAAGACATCTTTTTACACAGGTGTTTTGCTGATCTTGATTTTTTGATGGCACCATGCATGTATATATAAGCCTGCGCTTCTTAAGCTACAGTATTCAAAGTTATTGAGTGGCAGTTTTGTTTATGGAACATGGGATATCTGAAACCATGGCTTCCTTAGGGCTACTGGATTGGCTATATACATTAAGTGCTATACCTCACCAAGGTATTATCTGCTAGAATTAACCTTAGGGCCCCGAAGATTTGAATTAGGACATTGAACATTAAAACAAGAACTCTATCTGATCAATAACTCAGTAATGCCCAAGTTATTTCAGGAATCAAACGATTCCTGTTTTCATATGTGTGACTGTGAGGATTTGCCAACTGGTGAGGGTGAAAATTCACTCACTTTTCTATTTTTATTAAATTATAAAACAATGCAGTTAATTCCATCTCAGAAAAGGTGGTCTGCTATAAAAAGCCACCTTTCATTAAACTCCATGCCAAAAGCATAATGTACACCTGTGCCCTGCTAAAGCTATATCTTGATCTGTAGACTCTGCTCTCCGGTGGCACAGAGCAGATTCAGAGATCACAGGTGCCACATTTGACGGATGATGTGACAACCAAGGCAGTACAGAAATTGCATTTGAGTATAAACCTCTGTTCTAAAACCATGAATAACTATGATAAACTACACACCTGGTGGCAGGGTAATCTTGAAATACAAGCAGTATTCACTTGGGTAGGGTTGGTAGTTCACATAATTAATAAAGCCACATCTGATTTCTAGCATACACATGTCATCCTTTTGAGCTCATACAGCTATGGGAGGATATGCGACTTTCAGGAACTTGCTTTTCTGCATTCCAGTGAATGAGACAAAAGGGCAGTGTGCATGCCTCTGTTGGCTAAAAGGAAATAAATGTAACACATCTCTTGGCAGGCCTTGGATCTCCCAGTTGCATAAACCTAGAGAGCCTGGCTTCAAAGAGACAATTCTATTACAAAGGCCTGCCTCATACTAGGGGGCTGCACACCAGAGTGCTTTGAAGCTGCAGGATGAGAAGGGGTGGAGTTAGGGCAGTGAGGGAAGCAGGTTTGAGGAAGGGTTCATTCATCTTACTTCTCCGATGGCTTTTCTCTCCTCGCCTTCCTGTCCTCTCTAGTTTCTGCAGAATAAAGCACTCTGCGTACGACATAAGAAGGCAAGGGACACTAGTCACAAGGACAGGACTACACCACTTAAAGCATGCTTGCTTTCCTACAATACCTTGTGGTATATTGATTGCCTATAAAAGAGGGAGCTTCCCACAGCAACTTTGATTCAATTTTGGGCCTTCAGGGATTTAAGAAAGTATTAATTTTTTTTATTTTTTTTTTATTTTTATACGGTTTATACAAACCTTTAAAAAGAGGATGATAGCTACAACACAACAGAAGGAAAGACTAGTGAAGTAACACTCAACACACAGCACAGCTGGCCACGAATTGAGCCCTCGCCGTGGAATTCTTCGGTCTCCTATGATAAGTCATTTACTGGTGCAAAATTATCATCATTACACAGAAAATAGGTGTGATTTCTCCTTGAAGTGTCATTGAGTATAGGGTTTCGAGACCACTGAAACCAAGTCTGTGTTTAGACGTTTATTCAGTTCCTCGAGAAATGTTATTAAAGCAAACATCAATGGACGGTTTGATCCTTCGAATATCCCTTTCCACCACTCATCCGCACACCGTGTCTGCATTTTTGCAAACACCGGGCCGAACGTGCGAGTTCTCAGTGTACGTAGATTAGAACAAAAGAGTGTAAGGTGTTTCAACGTCTCATTTCCAGTTTTACAAAAGCGACACAATAACTCTGTGGTAGAGTTGTGTGCGTAGCGGCGTTCTTTAGTGTCCATTAAGTTTAGTCTAAATCTTAGATAGATAGATCTTGCTGACGCATTAGGAAATAGCGTCAAGTAAGCTTGCAGATTCCCGTGCGCTCTGGCCTCTCCTGGTACATCTGCCATCATTCTGCAATTCCGTCTTTGTTCGCATGTTAAATGCCAGTCTGTGCTCCATACTTTTTTCTTCGCTAACATCGGATTTTCCAATAGCATTGATAACTTAATGTCATACAGGTCTAGTATCTCGGTACAGTACTTTTTCCATAGTACTAAGGTGGTGCAACCGAGATCTTGTTTTGTTTTTAGTATTTCGTACTGCAGCGCAGGTGTGTTTATTGAGCATTTCCTAAGGAGGCATAGAATGTTCCAACACACCCTAGCATGGATAGATATTAACCCCAATTCATATCTTATACAGACTGTTGGCGTGCCACGGGGTAAGTGTAAAACTTTTACCCAAAAAATATTTTCTAGAGTGTTCCAGAGCTTGTGGGAGCATCCTATGGCGTTTTCAGCCCCATATATTATTGCTGGCATAGCTTTTTGTCGATAGAAGTCGATTGTTGGTTTTAGCGAAAATTTTCCAAATTGTCTGTTAATGATAGCTGCTTGACATGCTAATTGTCTGCATTTTGATTTTGCTACTTCTGCCCAAGGTGCGTCATCTAGTTTGGAACTTATTCTCATGCCCAAGTATCGTGTGTCACCGACAGTGTTTAGCTTCGTCTTTTCTATATACCAATTTTGTTTACTTTGTTTTTTCTTCACAGATCTTAAGTTTTGAAGTGTTATTATCTCACACTTTTGTTTGTTAATCACCAGTCCGTTTTGATGTACGTATGTTTCCAGGGCATCTAGTTTTCGTTGGAGACCGATGTAAGTCATATCTAAAAGTATGAGGTCGTCCGCATATATAAGCCAACTCACATGCGTGCCGTTCATCTTTGGTGGAAAAGAGGAGATTTCGCTAAAGGCTTCTCCTACGTCGGACAAAAACAAATTAAAAATAGCTGCGGCCAGAGGACATCCTTGTTTCACACCCTTAAAGGTTTCTATAGGCTTTGATAGAGTCCCCTGCCGGTCCAAACGTATTCTGATGTTTGTGTTAGAATGCAATTCCTTAATTGCTTCGACCAAACTTTCCGGACACTTCTAAGCTCTTAATTTTTTCCATAGAATTCCTCGATCAATACTGTCGAAGGCGTGGGAAAAGTCTATGAGAGCCAGGTGTATTTTTGTGTTTCGTCTTATTGCTTCCATCTTAATCAGATTCAATATTAACAAATTTAGGCCACACCCCACGCCCTTCACAAACCCGGCTTGCCTTTGATCAATGTGGTTGTTTTCTCCTGCCCACCTTACTAGCATCTGCTGTAGCTGTGTCGCGTAGATTTTACCAATTACATCTAACAAGGCGATAGGTCTGTAATCCCCAGGGTTGGCTCTATTGCCTTTTTTAAATATTGGGACCACTATGGCACTTTTCCACGATGTTGGAGATAGTCGCTTATCGACTATTCTTTGGAACAGGGTCATGCAAAAATTGGACCAAGCTTCTGGGTTACGCTTGATCGTATAGTTCGTGAGGCCATCAGGGCCAGGTGCTCTTGATCCGTTTGCTCGCTTTATTGTAGTTAAAATATCGTGTCGATCAAACTTTAAGTCCCAGATGACTAAATCTGAGTGGACGTCATCTTTCACGAGCCCATTCGCACTAAACATTTTGGTGTAAAAGGAAGTCCAAGTTTCTTCTGATATACAGTTTGCCTGCATAGCATCCTGCGGGGCAAATTTGCTATTTATAGTTTTCCAAAAGTTCGCCGAATTTTTGTTTCGTAGATTTGTCATCATAGCCTCTGAGTCGTTTTGAAGCATAGTTGCTTTGTGAGACTTACACCAGTTCTTATAAGTTTGTTTGATTGCTTTTTTCTTTAAGGCCATTGCCTCTTTATCCCCCGTCGCTATGTTTCGCAAGTCATGACGCATCAATCTTTTGCGCTGTTGCATTTTTAGGTCGAAGCTGTGTGTATGTTTACATTTTTTATTCCTCAGACCTTGTTTATGTTCTGTAAAGTCGGTCAGTAGGTGGCAGTATTCGACCTCATTTAATGCCAAGTTTAGATTAGACACAATTTTATTTACCTCTGCGTCTGCAAGTTCGAGCCGTATTCTACTCGATCGAACTAATACGGGCCATGACCAGTGGTCGGGCAGTGTCATACGTGATACCTTTAGATTCATTACCACCATATCATGATCACTGTAGGCCATTGGTTTAACTTCAAATCTAGTTGTTCGTAGGTGAAGGGCCTCTGACACAAACATGTAATCCAAAACGGATTGTTGATTTAGTCTATTCCATGTAGCATTCGCTGGAATGTCACCTGTCGTGTTTCCATTCAGCATAAACATGCTTCTCGCTTCCATCTCCTGCGACCATTTTGTCGCTATTTTTTTACAACCGTTAGTTATTACTTTCTCTTCCTCTTTCTCATCTTCCTGCTTTATGCAGTTTATGTTAAAGTCTCCACAAATAATCAAATTTGGAGTTTCTATAGCTTCAAAGAGGGCGTCTATTATAGTTGTTATTTGATCAATAAAGTGATGTGTTTCTATCCTAACATGATTCCAGTAGATATTGATGATGTTCAGAACTTCTGGTTCTTTATTAGTATCATTTAGGAATGAGACCTTGGCTGTCTGAATGAATGGTGAAACATTAGTTGTTGAGACGATTTGCAGGCCCGTTGCTTTTCTTACCACAATCAACAACCCAGCCATTGGTCTTCCTTTGTCTTGTTTTATTGCGGGATTGATTACAGTTTCAAAATCCTGCATAATGGGGGTGTCGGATAGCCACGTTTCCTGCAGACAAATCAAGTCCAGGTCATGTGTCCAGGGTGTATGAAAGAGGTGACTAAAACCTCTTGTGTTCCAAGATCCTAGTTTAATTGACTCTTTTTTCTTACACGCCTGGCATTATAAGTTTGACTTGTCATTTAATGCAGCCGCCATCCAATCCCATTCATTCCTCTCATCAATCTTTTTTTGGTTTACCTCTAAATTACCCTTAACAATAGATGACCCGTCAATTGTTATTTGTATTTGCCGATTTTGTTTCAGACGTACTTCTTCCTTGTTATAAGTCTCAGAGGTGATTGTTTGTGCGTCTTTGCTGTTACCTTTAACATTGGTTCTTTCAAAGATAGACTTGTTGTGCGCAGACCTTTGAACAGTCTGTTGCATTTCCTCGTCGCCTTGCTCGCAAGTCCTGTAAGTATCAAACCCCAGTGATAGTAAAGTGGAGCTGGCTTCCAATATGATCTCAGAGATTATTTTTGATTGCGTATGTAGAATCACTTTGTCGTTCCTTTTTTCATCGCAAAATTCCACGATTTTTAAGTCCTCAGACTGAATCGTTCTTAAGCTAGGAATTAGTTGGAACAAGTACAGCACATTGTGCCGGTTTAAAATCAAGTTGTCTACATTTTCAATTCTTTCCAGGATCACTTTATGAGGGCTGAACCATTCTGTTTTGTCCACTGAAGCTTGCTGGGCATTCTTACGGGGGCCCACGTATCTCTTCTTGTTACTGCTTGGTGTCATTTTAGGGGGATTGGTGACAGTGTGTAGTTTTTCGTGGGCCGTTTCCGTGGCGATTTTCGTGTAATTTTTTTAGCAGTGCTGAGTTTAGATAACCTGTTTCGTTTTTCCTCCATTGTTAAGAATGTAGGTGAGTGAGCCACTGCCAATACGGCACTGATATCGGCTTCCTTAATAATTATACAACTGCGCTGATTATTTTGAGGTTTCAGTTCCTCTTGATTGATCTTCCCGTCATCTGAAAAACACTCTTCTTCTGCCATTTCTGCATTAGACCTTACGGACTCCAACAGTTCGATATCCTGAGACAATGCTTCATCGTCATAAGTTGACAGATTTATCTGTTCGAGTAGCTCAGCCACCTGCTCTTCAGTTGACTCTATGTTGTTCTCAGGTTTGTTTTTCTGCGAGCAGGCTTGCGGTCGTTCACTCCGATCATTTGTGTTCACAGTGACGTTTACCGTTTTCAGATTGCGCAAGAACTTTCTTGAGTTAGTAGTCTGTTTCATTTTTTTGAGTATAGATTTTTTGTTTTCTTCGTCATTTGCTTAGTGACCGCTGTAGCTGCCAAGTTTGGGCGACTTTGCCCCTGTAAATTCTTAAAGATGTCGAACACAGTGAGTTTCGTTGTGTCTGAATTAGAAGAAGCTTGGTCGGGGCTAGGTACATCTACACCCAATGGCAGTGACTCAGCAAGTGGTATAGGATCGACTCGTGTCAAGTCCCCTATCATATCCTTCTTTGCACACCTCACGTCAGGTGGTTGGTTATCCACGTGTTTGTCATCTGATGTTGAAGCAATCTGTGGGTTTGCGAGGGCCGGGTTATCCACGGCCTTACTAGCGCTCAGTGCTTCATCAAACGAGCTAATTTCACTAGGCTTTTGAAGTTCCTTGCCGTTGTATTCGATACTTAGATGGTCAGATACTATTAAGGATTCAGTCGTCATGGTTTTTGGGATGTCATAATTACATGGAGCCTCTGAGTCCACCTTCTCGGTGAGGCAAACCGCACCGCTTGTGCATTGTGGTTGTATGACTTCTTTTGTGATATGTTTGTGTTTAAAGATACTCAAAGCCTCCCTTGCCACTTCGGCCAAAAGTTTTTTGTCCATATTATTGTTTTTTAATTGGGCCGTTATCGCAGTCATCATGTGATCTTGCTTAAGGGCTAGGTCATGTTGAGCAGCTTTTATCAGGTCGCAGTTAGCTTCCACGGCTACTATTTTAGTGTTCAAAATAGCTACCAGTGTTGAGAGATCTTTAGTATTTTCGTTTAGATGTTCATATAATTTTGTGAAAGGGGCCAGAGAAATGGCCATAGATGATAGAATAGTTGCTTGCATGTCACTTAGCCAGTTGGTATTTATTGCAGGGGAACCCCTATTGTGATCTTGAGCGCGCCTGTCGTGCGAGACAATTTTGGTTTTATACCCCTTTGCCTGAGGTCGTTCCTTTAAATAAGGTTCGTCCACTGAAGAGTCAGTGGATGTAGAAGAGGAAATCGAGTCTTGTGTGTCCAAGTTGATGTTTACGTTACTGTTCCTTATTAGTCTTTCTGCAAGAGGTGATGAACGCCTCGCAATGCTTTCCCATTTCGATTTTTTTCTTTGGGAACATCTTAAGCTTTCAATACTGCTTACATCTCTTCTACTTCGTTTTGTAAGCGCCATTCTTTGAGTAGTAGTGAGTGGCGACCATTCTTCACGTGTGGAATTATCCAAACGTGAATTTCCTGTAATTTGTGATGAAGTTATGGGCAACATATTTGTGTCGCACTTCAAAGCACGTGTTTTGTTAATTCGGGTTAGATCAGACAGAAGTTTGTTTACTACTTCAAGTGAGTTACGACGGTTTTCGATCACGTCCTGCTTTCGGGGTGTAGATAAGGGCATATGGACGTCGACATTTGTTGTCTTGTTTGAAACTACTGTACTCAGTACATTGGGGTGCGGTAAAAACACCTCCTCGTCCCAGTGAGCTAGTACATCATCATTAATTGTTTGTTTGGTGAGTGCTTTAACACTTTGGGTTTCCAATGTGCTGTAGTAGACTGATCTAGTCTTTGCCGGTCCTGTAGATAAGGGGATGCTGATAAGCTCTGAATGTGTCTGGTGAATGGATTGCGTGCCAGGCTCCTGGCGTTGTATTTGGTTAACGGAATCTTCCTGTTGTATGCCGCGCATTTCTGTTAATGATTTATAGCCGTACCAAGCTAGAGTTTTTAACGCTGGGACCTTGCGTTGTTCAATGATAGCGATTTCGCCTTGCTTGCCGTTAGTAGAGGTTTCCGTTAAAATCAGTTGGCTACAATGTCCACTGTTTTCATCTATCCCCTCTGTTGTTTGCGTGTTTCCAATAATGACAGTCCCAGCGTGGCAGCAAGGTCGACTGTGCTCTTGCTCGCATAAGGGATGCAATCTGTCATAATCAACTTCTCCTGTTTGCTCCGTATTAGCACTATTTAAGTTCACAACGTTCATCAGTGTATGTGAACATGTGGTAAGATTGTGCATAATGGCCGGAACAGGCGACAACGGGATAACATTTGCCTTTGTGTTATCCTTTAATAACATGACACTTGTACATTCAGCATCCGTTCCGTATGTGTTAGGTGGGGATATAGTTACTGGGTAGCTTACCTGATCTGTGAGTGCATGGACCAGCTGCACCAGGTCTTCTGTGACCTCTACTGACGACGTCCAGTTTTTGCGTTGGGCTCGTGTTTTCGGCCGTTTGGACGGACTTGTCCCAGAGTGTTCAGTTCTACGGCTCATCCTGACAGTTTCCGCAAAGTTGTGGTTTGTGGGCAGCGGTCTGGTCCAACTCGATTTACTGCAGTCAATGGCCCCTGTCCTGGCCGCACTCCACGCACAACAGCACAACACAGACGACTCGCCCTTTCGCTGAGGGCTTACGCCGCAAGGGCGTTGAGGCGGCCTAGATAAGGGCGGCTGCAGGAGTCAGCTGACTCTCCCTTAAAGGCACACGCACCTCGTAGTCTCCGACTCCGTAGAATTCGCGTTAGTAAAGTCCACGGTGTAAAACCAGCAAATCCAGCAGCACAACAGAGACGACTCGCCCTTTCGCTGAGGGCTAAGTATTCATTTAGACCTTTTTAAGGAAAGGTGATCTTTGCAAACCCATCTGCCATTGAGGTGAACATGGAGTGTTCCAACTCAGAGTCAAGTTCTGCTTCCCACCTACTGCAAGGGCACACTGGGGTGACTCTTGCTGAGGACTCAGGCCTTCCACTGTGCTTACAAACCTCCATAGGCTGAGAGAGTAGAGACTAAAGAGGGCTCACCTTGTTTTGATGCCCCGGCTGTGGGTCTCACAGCATCCTGAGCATCAGAACAGCCAGGATCCTTTTTTCACTGCATCAAACCAATCAAGCCACATGCTAACCATGTTCACCACATTCAAACCGGCAGGACTTCTCGGTTCTGCCTTTGACATTCGCTTGAACTTCGAACCACCGCTGCTCGCAACATCCAACCAGCTTGATGCCACATTGCCCCAGCATAACTGCATCACATGTCTGGCATGCGAAACAGTGCATCCTGCAGATGACTTTGAAGTACCACATTGAACCACAAAGACTTCCCATTGAAGCTAGACTAAAACCACTGAACCACCGCTTAACTCATCAACCAGTACCAGCGGTATTTATCATATCGAATCACACTCAATCATCAAGCTGCTCCTGATGACCCATTTGACCTGCATTGCTTGATGCCATTTTTGAACCATATAGGCCATCTAGTCAAATTCGACTTGATGCAGACTTGCTGCCTGGACCAATTCCGTCTGATGCCTTCAAACCAGGTTTGACCTGCAAGCACAACTGTCTGAAGTCTACTTGAACACCATCAAACCACCTAACACAGGAATCAGGTATTTTCAAGTGAGCCTGTTACCCTGGCCCACCTTTTGGGGCTCTAGCTACTGGTTAAGACCCTTTTTCTCCTTATTCTACCGAAGACATTGGGCCTCATTCCGAGTTGGGTGGTAAGGGTTTACCACACGTCCTTTGCGGGTCCCACTAAGGGAACAGGGCGCTAATAACGGGCTCATATTCTCACTCCTTCTGAGAGTATAGCCTTGTCTCAGCCCATATTAACATCTTTTTGATCTTAGGCAGACAGAAGATGGGCATGTATAGTGGAGCCCACAGGAGGATCTGAGCCCAGAAAAATGGTCCTGCCATCAAGAGAATGCCTTGCTACTTCTTCCTTCCGTGACTCCACCTAACACCCTGTAGACAAGGAATTTTGCAGCTGACAACAGAAGGCTAAATCCTTGTTACAGCAGCAATGATTGGCCCTTTACCGAATGGTTGTGACAAATTGTTCATATAAGGGGATGATAACCCTGTAATTGAATCATATTAAATACTCCTATTGAACCAACTTAAAGAGGACTTTGCTAGAACTCTGTTCATGTAAAGCCTGCCCAACGTCTCAAGCCATTGGTATGAAGATAAACATTTCCAAGGAGGGAGAAAGGAGCTTTTAAAAGGCTTGTTGGATGATAAGCACTGGTACACCGGCCTCTGCTTGTTGAAGTGGCCAACTTCCAACTGTAACTGGCATTCTTTCTGGCACTGAAGGGCAGAATACAGATTCACCTCTCCCCAGGAACCCAGTGTGCAGTTTCATTGCACACCAAGTCAAGGAACAGCTGTTGGAAAGCCTGCCTGCTGGTCCCAGGATTCTGCCCACTGAAGTGACAAAACCCCCAAGGGACCGTGGCAACCTTCCTGATGGGTACACAGCACCCAAAGTACAAAACACGCTGTCTTTGTCTCTTCCTGAAATGTTTACCTCTTTAATCACTTGAGAACTATGCCAACCCGAACAAATCCTGCTTGTCGAAAGCTTCTTCAAGTCAAGTGCCATTGCCACTTGTTGAACTGCACCATGTTGCTGATTTCTCTCGCACCAGCTCAACCAACTTGAAAATGATTCAACACACTGGAAAGCACCCAGAAGCTCAGCTCGATGCCGCAGAGCCGCGCAAATGCGTTTTTACAGCATCTACAGTAGTTCTGTCCCTCTGGACTTGTTCTATGGGCAAGACATACCTACATTTGAATATGGCTGCTAAATCAATTATCCCTGTCTTCACATGCAGAGTTTATCTTTCACCCAAAGGGCAGCATATTCCTTGTAATTCATTTCAGGGGTGTATTGATAGTATTTTTATTAGTTTGCCTGTCGTTTTAGTTGCATTAAAGGTGTGTCTTGTTGAAGAACCGTTGTTGTTAATTTCTCATATTTTCATAACACGGCACTGTTGCCATTTTGGATGCTTCCTTGATGGCTCAGACCACTCTTGAGGAGTTTCGCCTGCCACTGGCTCATGCTACCTTAAACAGGCAAAGGAGGTGCATCATTCAAATGTGCCTGTTTCACCTTCATGGCTCTGATAACTGCTGAACCCATATACGTGCATACTTTTCTTGCCGACCCCGTACCCTCACCCAGAATAAATTGGCTCACACATTGTTTGTCAAGTGCTGGCAATAAAAGGCCGTAGGTTTTTTATTGTACAGATATGGTTATGGCGATAACAATAATGACATATCATGATAGTAACATACTTTTGGGCACCGGGTCTTGGGGTTACCCCCCTTTGGCCCTTGCCCACCTTCTCATGTCCCACAACTTGTTGTGGGTACCGTACAGTGCCTTGTACTTCTTTTCCTTTGTTCTTCTCCCTTATTTGTAGGGTGGGAGGGTTTTGTGGTAAAGAAGCAAAGGTTTGGAAGGCACTGAGTAAAAAGTGCACCTCCCGTGTGTTTGGGTCCCCGTTCAGGGTCCACAAACTGTTTGTGTTTTCTCAGAGCATGCCGCTCTGTATTTATAAGACCCAGGGGAGCCCTGGGTCTTTGATATGTATAGTAGTAGGGGCTGTTATGTTCCAGCCCCCGGCCGGATAGCCGACTATCTGGCCCGCGGGGGGGCAGGTCTTTGAACCTGATCCCTGCCTGCCTGTTGGTTTCCTTAGGTGCCTAGCACCTTGCTGCATGAAGGAAGGGTGAGGTGATTGCTCACACCTCACCCTTCCTCAGTATTGTGTTGCACAGACTGCGTGTCTCTCCGGCTTGGGGGGAAGGAGAGGAGCAGAAAAGGGGGGGAGGTTGGCCTGCTCTTCTCCAGGCCTGCCGATGGTAACAGCAGTTACCCTGCCTCGCTTTGGGCGGCCCTGCAGCATTGCCCCTAACTGCTGAACCCATTTGCATGCATACTTTTCTTGCCGACCCAGTACCCTCACCCAGAATAAATTGGCTCACACATTGTTTGTCAAGTGTTGGCAATAAAAGGCTGTAGGTTTTTTATTGTACAGATATGGTTATGGAAATAACAATAATCACATATCATGATAGTGACATACTTTTGGGCACCGGGTCTTGGGGTTACCCCCCTCTGGCCCGTGCCGCCACACGTGGGCAGGTTGGCAGCTGACCACGTTCTCCCAAAAGTATCTTCTATTGGCAACCGCTGGAGGATAGAGTTGCTGTAATTTCTCGAAAGAAATGTTCCATGCCTTGGTTTGATAGATAGGTTCCGTCTTTGTGAAAAAGGTCCGGGTCACACAGTGTAATGGCTGGGTGCTTTATGAAGCCCAGTCCTCTTGCTGTACAACATTTTTCTAGCCCCCTGTTGAGTTTTCTTCTAGAAATGTCTACAGACTTGTAGCAGTTGGCCCCTTGCCATTTCTTTCTGGGTAGGATGGCCGAGAATTATTCCAACTGTGTGCAATGTCTGTTAGAGAGGAGCACATGTCCTCAAATAAATCTCTCCTTCCAATGGACACCAGGTCATTGCCACCTAGATGTATGACCAGAAATTCTGGCGGGTCTCTGTATGCGACCAGCTCTGCTAATGTTTTGTGGATTTCTGTCATCGTAGGCCTCTGTAACCCCACCATGAGGAAATGGTGTTTTTGAAAGGTGGTCCTTCTTTGGTCTCCTCTGCCCATCGGCCCGTCCTGAAGATAAAAGAGTGGCCGACTATCCATGCTGATTGGAGTGAGTTCCTCCCTTCGCCTGGTGCTTCTGTGAGAAGGGGGGAGAAAGAAAAATTAGGGCGGCTGGCTATATCAGCAGTGGTCTGATGTATCTTTTGTAACAATCTGACTTCCAACCCCCCTATGTTTTTTAGTTGTTGAGGAGCTAAATCTCCTTGCCATGATGAAGTGGCACCACTTATTCTGAAGGAGTGGGTGCCAAAATCTTTGGGGTCCCACCCTGCATTGCTGATTGCTGACACCTGATTGGTGCTGGAAGCAATGAGTTCTCCCACACGGAAAGCCTCGAAGTATGCCAGGAAAAAGGCTGTTTTGAACAATAAGATCTCATATGGATGCCAGCATATGGCTTCCAGCAGGTTTGCAATTTGTACCAGTTCGTTGAAATCAAGGGGCGGCGGGTGTCTACCTGGGGGCCCTCTATTCTACCCCAACCTTTCAATGCATAAGAAATGAGAGCACTTTGAGTGGGGTCTGAATTACCCCGGATTTTTGAGAAATATGAGATTGCAACTAGATGTCTTTTTGCCCAATCTCTCTTAAAGCCCTGGTCATGCGCCCATTTAAAAAATATTTCTATGTCTTTAATCGTTATTAACTCTACATGGTTTATGCCTGTGGCTTTAAATACTGTTTGTAAGCACTTACTGTACTGAGCTGCGGTGGTGCTTGCCAGTGCTTTCCCTGCCATCTCTTTGAGGAAGCCTAGGGAGTTGTTGGCACCCGTCTTTGAGGTGCCTGATTCTTGTTGGACATCCTGGCCTTGGCTCTCTGGCACTGGCGCTGATGCCGTTATTTTGTAGGCACCCGTGACTGAGGTGCCTGTTTTTTGTTTGGCATCCCGGCCTGGGCTCTCTGGGGCTGGCGTTGATGCTGTTATTTTTGTTTCCCCATTATTTCCCAGGATTCTGCTGGTATTGGCGTCATCTGTTCCTGGGCATGCGGCACTAGCTCCCGGAATCCTTTTTGTCTATGTGTTCAAAGGCGTTCGCCAAAGTGGGATCCCGTTGAAATTTTTGAGGAAATTCCCCCAAATTTCTAGATCTTGTTTCACCGCTGCGCCTAGTCGGATGTGCAGGTGGGGTTTGGTGTATGATTTGATTTTTAGTTCCACGCTTCTGGAAAATACTCTCCCTTGAGGGATTATTCTAGCAGCAAAGTTGAGACTGCCTGCTAATGATTGAATTTCTTTCACTGTGCCCTTGTCTTTTGTTGTCAGGTCTTGTATTTTCTCCAATAGATCAGCTATTTTTGTTTACAGGATCTTGCATAGTCCCTGTACAGAGTCGATTTCAATGCCCAGGAAAATTATGTTGGTGGCTGGTTTGGTTGTTTTTTCCCTTGCTAGAGGTATGCCCCACTGTGCAGCCATTCTTTCTAAATTCGCCAAAGCCCTGTTGCATTCCTCAGAATTTGCTGGGCCCATTAACATGAAATCATTGAGGTAGTGTACTACTTTGGTCCCTGGTCTCTGTTTTTGGAAAGCCCATTGAAAAAAGGAGCTGAATTTCTCGAATGGGGCGCAGGATACTGTGCACCGCATGGGGAGGCATCTGTCTAATAGAATTTTTTGTTAAAAGTAAAACATAACCATTGCTCGGAATCTGGATGGACTGGCAATAATCTGAATGCGGATTCGATGTCTAGTTTGGCCATCAAGGCGTTCCTACCACATTCCTGTATGAGTCTTACCACCTCCTGGAAGTGTGTGTAGGATACTGCAGATTCCGTGTGTGGAATGCCGTCATTCAGTGATTGGCCTTTGGGGTAGGATAAGTGGTGAATTAACCTCATTTTCCCAGGTTCTTTTTTGGGGACCAGTCCTAGTAGTGATATTATGTAATCTTTGAGGGGCATGTGGTCCCAGGGTCCTGCAATCCTGCCTAAAAGCAGTTCCTTCTTGAATTTGCTCTTCACTATTTGGGGGTTGTCCCTGGCCGACTTTAGATTCAATGGGATGTTCTGTGACCCTGTGACCTTAAATGGGATGATAAAGCCCTTGGTAAACCCTTGCCAGATTGCCTCGTTAGTTTCCCTGTCTGGGTATTTCAAGAGTGCTTCTCTAAAATTGGTTGGGTTGATGGGAGTTCAGCCTGGTGCCAGGCCTGGGGTTGAAAAGGAGTGGATGGTGCTAATCTTTAGAATTTTTGGCTGGCAGTCTGGTGCAGCTGTTTGCTGCGTGATCACCATTGCAGTTTGTGCAAGCGTGTTTGTACCAGCACTCCTTACCCCAGGTGCACTGGTTTTTCCCAAAATTCCTGCATGGAATGTTAGCTTTTGTAGAGTGGTTCTTGTTTTGCCTGTGGGCATTAGACTTAGCCACCCATGGCTGTTTCTTCCGAAAGGGCTGTTCCCCCTTTTTATGTTTCTCATTATTGTTATTTCTGGTACCTTGTGTATTTTTGTTATTTTTGGAAGAGTTCTGTGAGGCCTCTTCCTCCGCTGGGGGCTCAGTATTTAACATGTACAAGTCATTTTGGACCTCGTCCCATTCTATGGCTGGCCTCTCTGACATGCTTCTTCTAAATCTGATATCATATGCTAGCCAGGTCTTCCCTTTCTGAGCGATTTTTACCTCTCTTATTTTATCCATGTAAGCCCATAGTTTTCTGCCATCATTGGGAAATTTCTCCTCGTATATTGTTGCCAAGATGGCGAAAGCCTGTAGCCAGTTGTCCCAATACTGTTCTACCTGGGTGTTACTGGCTATGGCTTTCTCTTCTATCTTTTTGGGATCCCTAAAAGCATCTTTCCCTTTGCGTTGGGCTTCTATCAGGGAAAAGATTTCTATGAACTCTTTGGCCCATATGGCTTCTTTGATTGTGGTGTCAATATTCCATGCTAGGCATCTTTTATATCTATTCAGTATTTGAGTCTGAAAGGATTTCAATTTTAATTCTAATTGGGCATTGCAGATCATTGCTATGTCTGTTGGGTTGCTGTTGCTTAGCCCAGTTTGTCCCACTGGGTCTGTACTGGGGGTTGCCCATGCTTTTAAAGCACCTGTTGTGTCTGCTGTGGCTGCAGTTGGTGCAACTGTGCTGGCACCTGTTGGCGCTGCTGGCACTTGTGGCAGTGGTGTGGCTGGGGCTGCTGTTGTTTGGATTGTTGCTGGTGCGGGGGTCGGTCATCAATATGGTAGGTTCTAGGGGTATGTTGTGGTTTGTGGGCCCCTGTTCCCCTGTTTGGGGTAATTGATTCCCCCTCATTTCCCACAATAATTGTTGCATTTCTGACATGTTCTTGCACAATTTTGCCAGTTTTTTGTTACCTTTTCTAGGGCCATCTGTCACTTTCTGTCTCTTTGATGGTGTTGTGACGTCATCTTGAATGGGTGGCATGGGTGTCCCTTCCTTTGGTAGGCTGTACATATTCTCCCTGACCCTTGCCCAACCATAGTGTTCCGCTGCCTCGATGGCTGCCAGAAGGTGGGGTGATTTGGGTTTCTGTGCTAGTGTGGTGGGTTCCCGTGATTTCCGTTTGGGACCCATGTTTCCTTTCAGCCTGTTTGATTAAAAGAAAAGATTTTATTTTGGTAAAGGCTGTGTTTAGGCCCTGCAGGGGTTTGAACCCGCATCAACAGTCTCTGGAGAGCTGTCAAAATGAGCTCTCTGCTCACTGCGCAACTGCACCGGCTATCATGTACTTTTATAATGTTTGTTATATTTTTTGTGGATTCGTTGTGGGTTTATGAATGCTGTTTCCCGTGTGGGTAACTGTCTAATGTTGTCCCAAAAATATTTTGATTTAGTTCAGATAAACTGCCATGCAGTGGCTTTGGGAGCAGAAACATTTCTTGTGCCCGGTTCAATTTCTGCGTAATACATTATGCCTTTGTTAGCTATAACTAATTGCATGTGCCCGTTGTTGGCCTGGGCCTTAAAAATGCCCCAGTTGCTGTATGAGGGACAAAAATATATGCAGGCTGTCAAAAGGACCCGTTGTTGGCCTGGGCCTTAATAATGCCCTAGCTGCTGTATGAGGGACAAAAGTATATGCGTGCTGTAAAGATGACCAGTTTACAAAGTTTGTTGTGCATTAAGAATAATGTTTCGCAGAACGGGGCCTCCCCGCGGCCCCAGTGTTTCAAAAATTGCAATGTTTCTATGAAAATAGACGCACAGTGCGTGTTCTGAGTCCGCCGGGGGAGCGGCTGCCTGCGGATGATTACGTGCTCGGAGCCCGGCGTGGCGGCTTACCTTGCAATTGACAGTTTTCCTGAAAATACCGCCTACGCCGGGCTGCACTGCAAACTCTTACTTCAGTCGCGCTGGTACTGGGATCCTACTTACTTGTCTGTTCCATGTTCACCGCTCGCCTCACGGCCGTGAAAAAAGGTTTGTGAACAGTATGATGTTCACAGGGGAAACAAAGACACTGCAAATGCAGCAAACTTCAGAGTTTGCTAAAGAAGCAAAGGTTTGGAAGGCACTGAGTAAACAGTGCACCTCCTGTGTGTTTGGGTCCCCATTCAGGGTCCACAAACTGTTTGTGTTTTCTTAGAGCATGCGGCTATGTATTTATAAGACCCAGGGGAGCCCTGGGTCTTTGATATGTATAGTAGTGGGGGCTGTTATGTTCCAGCCCCCGGCCGGATAGCCGACTATCTGGCCCCCTGGGGGGGCAAGTCTTTGAACCTGATACCTGCCTGCCTGTTGGTTTCCTTAGGTGCTTAGCACCTTGCTGCATTAAGGAAGGGTGAGGTGATTGTTCACACCTCACCCTTCCTCAGTATTGTGTTGCACAGACTACGTGTCTCTCCGGCTTGGGGGGAAGGAGAGGAGCAGAAAAGGGGGGGAGATAGGCCTTCCCCTCTCCAGGCCTGCTGATGGTAACATGTTTAAATAGGTATAAAGAATCCCTATTAACATGAAGACATCCTACTCCACCAACGGGGATATAGATATATGTAATACAATAAAGAGCAAGATGATACGTGTTGTTTACTTGCCTCCAACCCCCTCATACAGGAACTCTATAAGGTTTTCCAGCATCACTAGTCCTGAAAAAATGGACCGTCTGCTATAACTAATTTACACAAATGTCTGACAAGTTTAATATTCAAATAATTCAAACTGAATTTAAACAAAAAACACTACCCTCACCTAACACAGTGTACTAAACATTAAAAAACAAATATAAAACAAATATAAAACATCAGATAACTTATTTATACGACACAGAAGATATCACATAACACACAAACAAATCTCAATGTGTCACTAAAACAACAAGCATCCCAACATGTTTCTGTTCTTAACTGCCCAGTTCAGGCGAACATTCTTCAGGGGATAAATTTAAAAGCATCCACTAATCTCTTCCACACCGTGTTGAAAGGGTAGATTCAGGCACCCAAGAGGGTAAAAGGAAAACAACCTCCAAGCCTGTAAAAATAAAGGAAAGGAGAAACCTAATGAGTTCCAAAGAGGGAAGGAAGTACTACAAAATGTAAAAGGAGGCATGGCACAGGGATTATGCCACACTCACAAGGGTCCCAAAGGGCACCCGCAGATTTACCTTTAAATGGTGAAACTTCAAAGCACGTCACAGGATGACAAATTTGCTGGTTTCCCTCCAAATGAGAAATCAATACTTCAACAAAGCGTCACAGTCCGCCAGAGTATCGCCACACCTAAGTAAGACAAAACCAATACACAGAGACCACATGCTCTGTTATATCCAGAAATCACACTGGCTTCAATACCACTGCACATAAAATCAAGGCTCCAAATAACAAAGTGAATTACCTCCACAAATGTAGGGATCAAGACTGCAGTTCACGATTCAGTAATGAACAAGTTGAAATGGAAACATCCATACCATCAAGCAATAAAGTACAGAGTCAATCTGGAAAGCAATGGGAACATAATTTATCTGGCATTACCAAATCCTCAGCTAACAACATGCCGTCAACGTGCACTAGGGGGCAAACAGAAGGGGGTGCTTATATTTCACACACGTGAGGAGACCATGCATTATCTAATGTGTAAAGATAACTACTCAGCGTCCATGCTGTCCAACCTCCACAACGTAAAAGAAACGCGGAAAAAATGGATAGCCACACAACATGTGTAAAATAAGTGTAAAATAAAGTACCCCAAACACCAAAAAATGCAAAAGGTGTCCCGACATGGAGACAATATCATGCACAAAGTCACATTCAAAGGCGAAATGCTGGTAGCGTGCTCACCTATACACACGGAGGGGTTTATTCACTCCACTTGCAGCATTCACACATACTCGGCCAGCACTGGATTCAGAGGAGTCATGGCTGCTGCACAATCTCAAAGCGTCTATGGTTGCGCAGCAACACAAAGAAAGGACTCTGTTAAAGCGTCTATGGTTGTGCGGCAACACAAAGAAAGGACTCTACTTCTCAAAGTTACTCAGGAGTACAACAACCAAGGGGGCCATATTGGAACAGACCCAGGATCAACTGGTGTGGAGGAGTTTAGTGGACACTCAGCGCATCAAAAAGATGTAAATTGCACTAACTTCATCAATTGAACTAAAAACCAAATTGTTCGCCAAAAATGGGGTGCCCACATGATATATGTATCACACAATGTCCAAAATTATATTTGGCTAACCAAATGCCAATCAATGCTTTCATTGAGCCCTAGCACATTGCTTTGTAATTTGAAAATTATTTTTTGCTCTATATTCAATAATTTTCGATCTGTTTCAATTTTGGTATTTCCATGCACCTTTTTCAAAATCAGCCATGTGAAGTCATTGAAACCATGTTTCTTTTCAATAAAATGTTTCACAAGAGGGGCAGTTATCACTTGATTCTTGATACAGCTGCGATGTTCCACCATTCAAACTTTACATTGCCTATTTGTTTTTCCCACATAATGTAGGCCACATGGACAGGTGATCAGATATACAACATTAGCTGTGTTACAATTCGTCATTTCAGTGAAGACCCACTTAACATCAGGTAGAATTTGCAATAATCTAGTTTCTTTTGTTTGTCCACACATGCTGCAATTCCCACATGGAAAATGTCCTTTTACTTCAGGCAAACCCCACAGTCTAGTTTGCCTAACTTGTGGTATCTGCATTTCTGTCACATAATTTCTGATCAGAATATTTCGTAAATTCTGGCTTTTTCTGAAAGCCACTAGGGGAGGCAACACTTCTTTACCACGATATATTTTCTTCCAAGTTTTCATCACAATGTTTTTGATTTTATAGGACAAATTTGAGAAAGTATTAACAAATACAGTGCCAATCTTTTTAATTGGCCTACTACTTTTCTCCAAAAGTGCCTCACGATTGTTATTGTAAGCTCTTTTTGAAGCATTTCTTATAACTCTAGGCGGATAGCCTTTGGCCAACAACTTGTTGGTCAATACATCAGCACTTCGAGCAAAATCATCTTTAAGACTACTATTGCGCTTCAGCCTCAAAAATTGTCCAAATGGCAAATTGTTCTTTAAATGTTTAGCATGGTGGCTATTGAAGTGCAATAAAGAGTTCTTATCAGTAGTCTTATTATAGGGCTTCACTTTTAAAGAACAATTGTGATGGAAAATGGTGATGTCTAGAAAATGAGTCTCACAATCACATATAGACCCAGTGAATTTCAGAAACCGATTTTGTTGGTTAAGCCATGTCACAAAACAATCTGCCTCTTCTCTTGAGCCATCCCATATGATCAGTATAGCTCCAGGGTCATTATCTCCTGTCATACTTTCTTCACTAGAACTATAGGAAGTATCTCGAAAATGTACCCGTCTGTTGTTTCTCGAAGTTTGAAATGTATTACCAAATTTGTAGCCCTCAGTTACATAGGGAAAAGATTTCTCGTGAGAGAAATTGGTAAGATCTTTCTTTAATCTTTTTACCCTTTCTAAAGTAGTGTCATTTTTTAAATCAATTAGTCCCTTTAAATGTTGTTCAAGTTTTGTTTTAAAAGTGTTTAAATCAAACTCTTTTTTGATTTCTTCTTCAAGCTTGGTGATATCTATTTCAATTTGTTTGGAAACCTCTGTTGCTGTATCAATGGGATGGCTCAAGCGAAGAGGCAGATTGTTTTGTGACATGGCTTAACCAACAAAATCGGTTTCTGAAATTCACTGGGTCTATATGTGATTGTGAGACTCATTTTCTAGACATCACCATTTTCCATCACAATGGTTCTTTAAAAGTGAAGCCCTATAATAAGACTACTGATAAGAACTCTTTATTGCACTTCAATAGCCACCATGCTAAACATTTAAAGAACAATTTGCCATTTGGACAATTTTTGAGGCTGAAGCGCAATAGTAGTCTTAAAGATGATTTTGCTCGAAGTGCGGATGTATTGACCAACAAGTTGTTGGCCAAAGGCTATCCGCCTAGAGTTATAAGAAATGCTTCAAAAAGAGCTTACAATAACAATCGTGAGGCACTTTTGGAGAAAAGTAGTAGGCCAATTAAAAAGATTGGCACTGTATTTGTTAATACTTTCTCAAATTTGTCCTATAAAATCAAAAACATTGTGATGAAAACTTGGAAGAAAATATATCGTGGTAAAGAAGTGTTGCCTCCCCTAGTGGCTTTCAGAAAAAGCCAGAATTTACGAAATATTCTGATCAGAAATGATGTGACAGAAATGCAGATACCACAAGTTAGGCAAACTAGACTGTGGGGTTTGCCTGAAGTAAAAGGACATTTTCCATGTGGGAATTGCAGCATGTGTGGACAAACAAAAGAAACTAGATTATTGCAAATTCTACCTGATGTTAAGTGGGTCTTCACTGAAATGACGAATTGTAACACAGCTAATGGTGTATATCTGAACACCTGTCCATGTGGCCTACATTATGTGGGAAAAACAAATAGGCAATGTAAAGTTCGAATGGTGGAACATCGCAGCTGTATCAAGAATCAAGTGAGAACTGCCCCTCTTGTGAAACATTTTATTGAAAAGAAACATGGTTTCAATGACTTCACATGGCTGATTTTGAAAAAGGTGCATGGAAATACCAAAATTGAAACAGATCGAAAATTATTGAATATAGAGCAAAAAATAATTTTCAAATTACAAAGCAATGTGCTAGGGCTCAATGAAAGCATTGATTGGCATTTGGTTAGCCAAATATAATTTTGGACATTGTGTGATACATATATCATGTGGGCACCCCATTTTTGGCGAACCATTTGGTTTTTAGTTCAATTGATGAAGTTAGTGCAATTTACATCTTTTTGATGCGCTGAGTGTCCACTAAACTCCTCTACACCAGTTGATCCTGGGTCTGTTCCAATATGGCCCCCTTGGTTGTTGTACTCCTGAGTAACTTTGAGAAGTAGAGTCCTTTCTTTGTGTTGCCGCACAACCATAGACGCTTTAACAGAGTCCTTTCTTTGTGTTGCTGCGCAACCATAGACGCTTTGAGATTGTGCAGCAGCCATGACTCCTCTGAATCGAGTGCTGGCCGAGTATGTGTGAATGCTGCAAGTGGAGTGAATAAACCCCTCCGTGTGTATAGGTGAGCACGCTACCAGCATTTCGCCTTTGAATGTGACTTTGTGCATGATATTGTCTCCATGTCAGGACACCTTTTGCATTTTTTGGTGGTTGGGGTACTTTATTTTACACTTATTGTACACATGTTGTGTGGCTATCCATTTTCCGCGCTTCTTTTACGTTGTGGAGGTTGGACAGCATGGACGCTGAGTAGTTATCTTTACACATTAGATAATGCATGGTCTCCTCACGTGTGTGAAATATAAGCACCCCCTTCTGTTTGCCCCCTAGTGCACGTTGACGGCATGTTGTTAGCTGAGGTTTTGGTAATGCCAGATAAATTATGTTCCCATTGCTTTCCAGATTGACTCTGTACTTTATTGCTTGATCGTATGGATGTTTCCATTTGAACTTGTTCATTACTGAATCGTGAACTGCAGTCTTGATCCCTACATTTGTGGAGGTAATTCACTCTGTTATTTGGAGCCTTGATTTTATGTGCAGTGGTATTGAAGCCAGTGTGATTTCTGGATATAACAGAGCATGTGGTCTCTGTGTATTGGTTTTGTCTTACTTAGGTGTGGCGATACTCTAGCGGACTGTGACGCTTTGTTGAAGTATTGATTTCTCATTTGGAGGGAAACCAGCAAATTTGTCATCCTGTGACGTGCTTTGAACTTTCACCATTTAAAGGTAAATCTGCGGGTGCCCTTTGGGACCCTTGTGAGTGTGGCATAATCCCTGTGCCATGCCTCCTTTTACATTTTGTAGTACTTCCTTCCCTCTTTGGAACTCATTAGGTTTCTCCTTTCCTTTATTTTTACAGGCTTGGAGGTTGTTTTCCTTTTACCCTCTTGGGTTCCTGAATCTACCCTTTCAACACGGTGTGGAAGAGATTAGTGGATGCTTTTAAATTTATCCCCTGAAGAATGTTCGCCTGAACTGGGCAGTTAAGAACAGAAACATGTTGGGATGCTTGTTGTTTTAGTGACACATTGAGATTTTTTTGTGTGTTATGTGATATCTTCTGTGTCGTATAAATAAGTTATCTGATGTTTTATATTTGTTTTATATTTGTTTTTTAATGTTTAGTACACTGTGTTAGGTGAGGGTAGTGTTTTTTGTTTAAATTCAGTTTGAATTATTTGAATAATAAACTTGTCAGACATTTGTGTAAATTAGTTATAGCAGACGGTCCATTTTTTCAGGACTAGTGATGCTGGAAAACCTTATAGAGTTCCTGTGTGAGCGGGTTGGAGGCAAGTAAACAACACGTATCATCTTGCTCTTTATTGTATTACATATATCTATATCCCTGCTGATGGTAACAGCAGTTACCCTGCCTCACTTTGGGTGGCCCTGCAGCATTGCCCATCACTGCTGGTTTAGTGGTATCCTGGGGCAGAATAGGAGGTTAGTGATTTGTCAGAGTACTGTTTCCGAACATGACAGAAAACATATGTAATTATTACAAATAAGCAAGTGAATTTGGGTGGCTGTGACCAATATCAGTGGCTTGGAGTGTCTGCAACATCAAAATGCAGTCTCTCTGAAAGTAAAGCAAAAGGCAAGTTCACAGAAAACCGAGAGCTGAAAAGGATTTCAACATTTAAATAATTCTATGGGTGAAATATTGTATGGGGTGGTAATGATTCTTTCACACTTACTCCCTAGTGTAAAACCTCGTACTTTACCAGAATATCACACAACACAACTTCCGATGATCCAAAATGTAGGTTGCATTGCAGGTAAGCCTTGTTAAAAATATTTATTACACAGATAGTTTTCCATGTCAAACCCAAATAGAAAAAGTTATTTCACCTCACTAGTCAAAAGCATTCCATCACTGACCATTGATATATGATTCCTAAGAGTGGATAGCTTCCTATCTGGCTTAACTCTTTTCCTTGGTCTTGTCTTACTCTCTGTCAAAAATCTATCATACAGTCAAAATTAGTCAAGCATTTTATGGGACAGCTGACATGAATGTTTTAAAAGCTTTCAAGTAGCTTACCAGGATGCTGTCAAACTCTGTTTTTTCAAATAGTTTTCCAGTAGCTATGGGAACACAAAGGGTCAGTAAAACACTTTAGTTCAATTAAAATATGTTCTCTCTTTGACACACCAAGTTGGTATGGCCTGGCCGACGATACACCAGATCATTAATGGAGAAACAACCACAGACCACAGAATCTTTTTTTAGTTTGTGTCATGTAAAAATGGCCCAGGGCCTGTTATACAACCTTGTTTTTCCTCCTCTCACTAGGATTACAGAAAGGATAGACTATCTAATCACTGAGGAGAGTATGGAGAAGTATTAAATCAACATTAAGGCCTCCCCCTCAAGCACAATATGATATTGAAAAGGAATTCCATCTATCTATGTCTATTTAATATTTGTTTTCCAATGGACCCTGCTGCAAAGTTTCACTCTGTGACTGTTGGATTTCTGAAGTTTAGGAATTGTTGGCCTCCCCTCCCTTTGTTTTTATACATATGCTGAATTTCTCCTTTATGCAAACATGTCCCTAGTACTATGATGGGTATTGACTATACAGGCTCTGTATAAAGTGTACCTGCAAGCCATTGCCAGAAAAAGTAAGCAAGGGCCAAATACTGCAGATGTTGTAAAGTTGAAAAAGACATGAAAAAGCAAGAGAAGATAGAAGAAAAGGAAGGTAAACAATTACACAAAGCTTATGATCAGAACAGATGAGAAGAAGAGAATCATAAGGAGAAGAGACAGTAAAGAAGAGAATCTCAATCTTGGATGAATTAAGATGAAGAGAACGGATAAACATCCAAGCCTTGATATCAGAAAGGTAGTCAGAAATAGTAGAGGAGTTACTCAGAGAAATAGGAAAAGGAAAGAAATATTTGAGCGTAATCAGCAAAGTGAACTACAGAAGAAATAGGTATAATAAGGACAGAAAATAGTAGTGCTCCAAGAACTGAACCTTGAGTGACACCAAAACAAAGAGGTAAGATAGAAATGTGATCTCCAGCCCAAGCCACATATTAGGAATGGTTGGAGAGGTGAAAAGTAAAACAAAAAACAACAGCGAAAGAGGTGCATAGGAAAGAAAGACAAGTGAACAGAACAGAATGATTCACTGTATCAAAGGCTGCAGATAAGTCCAATAGATTAAGAAAAGACAATGGTTAGAGCGCCAAGTAGCTGTGACGGAGTGAGTAACATGTAAGCAAGCAAATTCAATAACATTAGCAGAATGGATACCGGATTGAAGTGGCAAAGGAGACAGTTATAATCAAGATATGAAGATGACTGAGAGTGAACAGCATGTTCGAGAACTTTAGAAAGAATGGAAAGAAGAAATATTGGACTGGAGTGCGAGGGGTGTGAGCGATCCAAAGATGATTTCTTTAGAGAATAGGTTAGATTGAGGCATGCTTAAGTTAAAATAAAAAGCATGGAGGACTCAGAGATTGTTAAGAAGAGTGAAAAGATGGTGAGTATTACATGAAAGAAACATAATGAATACCTTGTAGCACTGTTGTTTAGTATGGAATAAATCAAGATCATAAGAAGAGTGTGAAGAAGAAAGATATGGGTTAAGTTTTTACCAATGACATTCGAGTTTATGTAGCAAGTTATACATGGTCTGGCAGGAAAGGAGTTAGCAAGATATGAAAACAGGAGAAAAGTGTAGAGGCGAAATTGGGGTGGCAAAGAGTAGAGTCAGAAAAGGTTGAAAAGAATGATGAACAGCAACAATAAGAAATGCAGCATCAAAGTGACAAATTTCATGTCACACAAAAAAGAGGAAGAAGAAGGACTAGAAAGAAGAGAAATTAGAAAGGTGCAGGAAAACGACAAAATAAAGTGGTCAGCAGTGAGGAAAGGAAGAACAGTCATCAAAGAATCATGAGGGAAAATCAAAAAGATCAAGTCAGGAGAAGATCCAGGAATTTGTGAAGGGGGAAAAGAAATGCAAAACAAATTTGTGAAAAAATTTTCGGTTTAGGAATTGCAAAAAAACCGTGGCTTCAAGGCAAAGGAAGTAGGTTGCAGCGTAGTAAAATGATGGAAATTAGTTTGGATTTAGCCATGAATGGTCATTATCCCACTACTTAGGATCTGGATCCACTTGTGAAATGGCGGGATTATGAAATAAGAGAAAAACCTTACTTGGAATAGCTGAACATTAAGGGCTGCTTAACTCCTTAGAAGGGGCTTTACTTTAAAAAGGACCATCTCTTCTTGCCAGTGGACTGGTTAGCTTAGAAGTCAACTCCTCAATTTATCCCTGGAAACACTGGGATAGATTGTGGATTTCATCTGTGCATCATGCCTGCCTTGCTATGGGTTTATTTTTCTCAAAAGCCCACCTCCAATGGCTGAGGATTTATATTTTTAATTTCAGAATTGGTGTTTGTTATTTAATTATTTTTTAACATTTTCAGCTAAATTTTGATTTTACATTTCTTTTACATTTTTGATCTCCCTTTTCATTTTACATTGTTGATTTACCTAAGCTCCCTATGCCTGATCACCCTACTAGAGCCAAGGAACCTACTACAGGTTCTTCCTCACAACTCGAAGTACAAGGATTCGCTTGGATTAGCTGAACATGAAGGGCTGCTTAACTGCTTTGGAATGGGCCTTCCTTGGAAATAGCTGCCCGTATAAAGTAATACATCTCTGCATTGTCACTGGACCATTTACTAGAGTTAAGGAAACCAACTCCTCAACTTATCCCGGGAAACACTGGGATAGAACCTGGCTGGGCAACATGCCTCCCTTGCTGTCGAAATATTTTATCCCAAAGACCAACTCTGGTGGCTGTGGTTTTAGCACAATATATTTAAATTGACATGTTCATGTTCTGAAATTGTGATTTTTAATTTTATTTATTTCCCCCCTTATACTGATCGTTTAAACATGTTCTGTTTTTTGCTTTTTTCCATATTTGATCTCCCTGTTTTTTATTCTTTGGAGATGTAACCTTCTGATACTAGATGACTATGCTAGAGCTGACGAGCCTGTGCAGGGATCTTCTCTCAATGTACAAGAAAAGTGAAATACAGAAGAGCTTCACCAGGAAGGCTAAGACTACGCACGGTCTCACCACAGAAGAGAGTAGAATAGGGGAAGATCAAGGATGTTCAAATCGTCACCCCTCATATCACCTCTCATAGAGCTTTGTATATCAACTCATCCAGGAGCTGTGCATCCCTGACTGTGAAGGGAAAGGAACCTGCCCATGGAGGGGAGGAGTATGGCCCATCAGGAGATAAGGTGGCCTTATCCCCAACCCTTACAACACTTTAAAGAGAAATTTGCTTGTTAGAAATGTGGTCTTGAGAAGGAGCTGTCTCTGGAACAAACTGGTATATGACGAGCAAATGGTGCATCTGAAGATCAGGAGATGAAGTGATACCACCTACTCCATTATGGAGCATCTCCACAGATGAAGTCAGTGGCTCAATAAACCTCACTAGGCCGACACTCAACATTCCTAAGGAGGTATTATGCGGTTTTGCCATAGGGAAGGGCGTCATGGTATTCCTTGCTGCCCTGGACTAATAGAGATGGTCAAACATTGAGGCTTGGGGGGAAATTGCACTCAGGAACTAAGACTGAATGGAGAAGGGGTCGCCAAGGCCAAGTGACAGGCTGGCATGTGTGACAATGCAGATGAACCCTAACCCACTGAGTTTGGGGGCATAGTGATAGCCATGTTTACTCTATGATTGTTGGAAATTAATTCAGACATTCTAAACAGCATTCCCCAGGAACCACAGGCATATTCAGGAGGCAGAGGTCAATGAGGAGCCAGTGCTAGCACTCAGAGATACTCAGAGATACTACTGGAAGCATAGCACTGATGGAGACAATGCCTGTGAAGCCTGAGCAGTAGCTCCCCGGGCAACGTAACATGCACACAACAGCACAAGATGTGTGAACTCCTTGGTGAGTAATATGCCTCATGTCATGAACTTATTTTCCTAAGCTGTGCACCATGAACCAAATCCAGCTTTGGACAACAGGCTAATTTCCCCAACCTTAGCACCATCTCATAACTGTGTGGGTGTGGTCAAGGCGAGGATGACATTCACTCTCCTGCACTTCACGACTGGGCTGGGCAGTACTGGAGAGGTTCTGTGTCACATCACTGTGAACATGTCGCTCTAGTGATCCAGCAGCAGCCATGTGTATTTCCCCTTTAAGTGTAGCATGAAACTGGGCTATCAAGGAACTACTTAAAACGTGCTGAGACTGCTGCCTGCAACAAAGTGGTAGATAGCGGGTGACCGTGTGAATCCGATTGTGTCATTAAATTATATGAAAACAATCCACTGAGATAACTTCATTGGTTGAGTGCAAGGAGAGCTATACAAAAGTCAATGAAGGAAGAAAATAGGGACAGTGGGAGAATGGATGGAAGAAGGGAGGCAGAACATGGTGGAAGTTAGTAGGATTTAGGTAAGGAAGAAATTGAGAAAAAGAAACCATTTGAAGTCAGAGGATCGCTCTGAAAGTGTCATCCTTCTCTTTAAGGTATGCCGCCCTTCACCTTTAGCACCCTGATCATTCAGTTACCAGAGCGGTGCAAGATAACTTGACTTTGGAAAAGGCAGTCCCTTCAGCTCCTTCTCCCTCCTATTTCTCCATCCACTTCGCTCAGAATAGCCGTGGATATTCTCAGGAAGGCGTTGTGTTTCATGAGTCTCTGATAAGTTACTGGGACAACAGACAGAATGTACCGTGGCCCAGACATTAACGCCTATCAGGTGTAGGGCAAGCCTGCCCAGTGAAATGGAATGTCAGATTTCCAGAAAAGTCCCCTAAGACAGGGAGCACACGCAGCAATGTGCAGCAGAATTGATGGCAAATGGACATGCCATGCAGCCCGTTTTGAAATAGGGCATTGTCACGTGCAGCATCATGTAGAGGTGTATCATTCTGTAGCGTGTTTAAGGAAAAAATAAATACAGATGAATATTGCAAATATGGGCAAATAACAAATGATACATCAAAAAAGCAACATAAGTACAACAAACATGGTGATATAAAGCACATTTGGAAAAATTAAGTGTGGAAAATAAATTCCCAACAGAACACAAACAATAGGTGTTGGCTCCCGGACAAATATGTTTAAAAAAGTATAAAAAATGTCCAATGTGGTGCCCTGTTCAGTCGTGGGGACTCATTTTCATTAGGCTCGTAATTTGGGCGTGGGGACCCGTTGCCCGTAGACTTACACAACATCATTTGCACAGTGGAGTCCAAACGGTGAGGGCAAAGGTCATTGTTCAGGACACAGGAAATAGAGCAAATGTCCTGGTCAAGAAGGGTACCAGAGGAAATGGTTGAGCAGTATCTTGTAGATCATGCGAAGCTAACTGTAGATGCCACGCCTTTGCTTTATTGGCACAGCAAACAGCAGTGGCCAACACAAAGCAGACAGGCAATCACATATCTCTGGTGTCTTGCCACCAACATCACTGTGCACGCTCTTCTTTGGTGCAGTAGGGGTACTCTTCAGGGACAGATGGGCAAGGATGTAAAAAGAAGAAATCCTAACCATAAATAGGAAAAAGCGGCGCCTCCTTCCCCCACACAAATAATGTTACAGGCGGTGATGATGATCTGGATCAGGCACATCTGGAAGATTCTGGACTTTTCCTTGCTGCCACTGCTAACTTAGATGGTATCAAGGGAGAAGATGTCTTCATCATCCACTAGTGTGGCTAAGAGTTACTTTCTTCACCGGAGAGACCGGGAAAACCCATTGAAACTGGAAGGGTGTGAATTTCAATAAATGATTCTTTCCATAAAATGGCATTTGTGAAATGTTAGCATGTTTGCCTTTTGGAAAATGGTTTCTTCTTCCACGTAAACACTTAGGGTGCCATTTTGGATGTGCTGGAGTGGTAAAGCATGTGTGACTAGTTTATGCATGGGTTTATACCCCATTTATCACACTGCACAGTTGGGAGGATTTGTGAATACTCCACCCGATGTGCTCCTCCTCACAAATACAAGAACATCTGCTGTATTTGGTTTTGATGTGGGCAGATATGCTCTGCATTTCTATGGAATCCGCCACTTCTTTGCATCAGCAAAAAGCAGGCAGATTCCGTAGGAATCCATGTAAATGCTGCCTGATATGCACAAACATGGAAAGCATCAATTACAAACCTTTTGAACATTGTTGTAAAACTAACACACAAACCCCGGTTATTAGATGTGCACCAGTTTTATGAATGATTCCAATAGCACAGGGAAATGGGGGCGCTCGAGAGCCCAGGCATGATGGCTGCTTCAACATGGAGCACCTTGAAAAAGGAGACACTACGGCGTGTAATGCCCTACCTGTGCATCTGCCACCTGCCTCGCATGTGGACTGTATGAGCTGTCTGCTTGGGGTGTGCACCCATTCAATCTTTGCCATCAGGCAGTGGCAGGAGCCGAGAGCTCCAGTGATGTGGGGGAGGGGGCTCACGTCCTGATGGCGGCAGCTCTGTGTGGGACTGAGACACCCGATGCACTTTTACTCAGTGAGGATTGAATTGTGGAGGGCCAGGAGGACGTTGCAGGGGCTGCACACAGCATGCGGGCGGTGAAGCAGGAAGCAGCACTGGCCGTAGCTGAGATTAGCCTTATTTGGCTTTCTGCCGCGGTTCATCCCTCAGGCGGTGGATGGAGTCCACCTGTTACCGCAGAGGGTGACCGCCTGAAGGAGGAGGTTCTGACTACCCACTGGTCTCTGTGACCTGCTCTTAGAAATGTGGGCCCCCTGTTCATCTGGGGGATCCCAGTGAGTGTTGATACAGCTCTTCCCCTCAAATTCCTGATGTAGGCCCGTGCATGTTGTGTGCATTGTGGAATCCACCTGGAGGAAAGAGACTGCATTTGAATGGTGCACTTTGAAGCAAGCAGAGACAAGGGAGTGACGACATGGTGGATGCAGTGTACACTTGGGCTAACACCAATCATATGGCAAGGCATCAGGGGAGGCCCCAGTTTGATCGACGCACGCTAAGCCACTTTGCTGCAGGGCTGGATGATGAAGACACATGCGTCGGCCCACAGCGCCATGGCGCACTCTGGATTAAGCACCTGATTGCCTGACTTCCACGATCGCTCAATATTGTGCCTGTAGAGAGCTAGTTGCGAAGGGTCAGCGGATGATCCCTCTTGGCGGAGGCAGGATATGTCCACACCATTGCCTGGTCGTGTCACATCAGGAAGGCATTGGTCTCACTTGCACAGTGTATTGACCCCCCACCGCTATTCTCTGGGAAATGGATACCACTGCGCCATTTCAGGCGATTACGGCAAAAATGAAGACTTAAAAGCAGCGCACTCAGGAGACGAATCTGGCGGTCCAGGGTGTGGGGAAGGAGCTGAAAGATATAAATAGTCAGCTGAAAGAACCACGGAAGATGAACAGTGCATCAGTGGGATGGAGGACAATCACTATGAAAGCAAAATTGGATTGAATGACCAAGAAAATCACTCTTCTCGCAACAAGGTGCGGCTGGTCGGAGTGCCCTAGGAAGCAGGAGGAGGTGACCTAGACGACTCTCTGTACTCGCTGTTGCGCTCTGCACTTCACTTGGAGAATCATAGAGAGCTTTTTATTGAGTGCTCTCACAGAGCACCCATCCTGAAAACCAGCAAAGGGCGCGCACCGTAGAATCATCACGGTGCATTTTCTGAACTTTCAACATAAGTTAACGCTGTTGAAGGCCTGTCGGCAACACAATACCATCCGGCTTGGTGGCGTGCAAGTGTGCATTTTCAATGACTTCTCAGCAGAAGTAGCGATACGTAGAAGGGAATGCAACACAATATTTGACTCTCTGGAGGGATCCATCTATTGATATTACTTGAATTTCCAGCGATATGATGTTTTCAACTGGATGAGAATTTGTCACCCTCGACTGAAGCATGGCACTTCTCGGCATGTCACGATATTTTAACTCCTTACTCTATCCCTGACCTGGAACCAATGAGCTCCACCTCCAATGAGGGAAAACATGAGCGCCACCAACCAGACTTGCGAGCTTGGTGGCAAAGAAAGGTTAGGTGATCCAGGGGCCACCCACGATGGACCGGCAATGAGAAGCACAACAAGGCTCCTGCGTGAGGGACCTAGCAGGATGCTATGAGCTCTTGGGAGACCCCTCTGGTTAACTGGTATTCACTGTGAGGACATGGAAATGAGAGGCTGCTCCCTGCAATTTATTTGTGGCCTGACACTCTATTTATATAAGTAAAGGGTGCAATTGGCATTCACAAAGTTGCTATCAATGGCTCATCTTTCCCCCTAGATGAGACTGTGGGCCTCATTACACGGTAGGCGGTAAGGGTTTACCGGTACCGATATTTTACCGGTACCGGTAAATCCTTACCGCCTTACTACGAGGTCCCTTTGCGGGTTGGGGAATTTAATGCCTGCTTTTTGCAGGCGTTAAAAACCAACCTGCAAAGGGACCCAGGGAACTAATTACGGTACCGCAATTTGCGGTACCGTAATTAGCGCCTTCCACATTCCCATTATGCCCTATGGGGCAAACATGGGAATGGGGAAGGGCAATGGTTGAAGGGGGAATTACCGCCCGCCAACCTTGGAATGGGGCGGTAATTCCCTTTTCCACCAAGGCGGTACCAGTAAATTACCGGCATGAACCATGGCGCTAATAGCGCCATGGTTTACCGCCTACCGTGTGATGAGGCCCTATGGGTTGATTTTGATCTTTGCATGATATTGGCTCCGGGGCACTGGCAGATATGTCTAGGTCTGGGTTGTCTGTCCCTGCTTTGGTTTATGCACGTTTTACTTGGAGACCTGGCTTGGGGACTGAATGTTTAATTATTTTCTGTGTGTTTTACCTTGGTCTGGGGTTGGGGGAGACGTGGGTTGGTATTGTGCACCTGGCGGGAGATTTGGGATGCAAGCATGGGCTTTTTATGTCATAGATATACTGGCGAAGCTGTGGAGAGACTGTCTCAAGTCCTGGCAAGTTGATGAAGCTCTGGGGATGACGTGTGCTCATCTAGTTGATGGCCTGCAGTTCAGTAAAGCGTGTGAATACTTAAATCAGTGTTATGGCAACTAGTAGATTCATCATGTTGAATATACAGGGCATGGGGGACCCAATTAAAAAACATTGCATGCTCCATCTCTTGCATGATGTGCATGGAGACGTTGTTTTTCTTGAAGAGACCCACCTTATAGGATGGAATCTGAAAAACAGACACTTGGGTGGGTTGTCCAGTCTTTCCACTCGCCCTTCCCCCTTAAAAGAGGGGTGTCTATTCTGATCGACAAGCGCCTGCCCTTCACTCCATTAAACGTTATGGTTGACACTGGTGGCCATTATGTGCTGGTGAAGGGAGTGTTATTCCAACGTTGTGTCACCCTTCTGAACATTTATGGTCTGACAGAAGATAGTCTAGGGTTCTACTCACAAGTTCTTATGACATGTGCCCCTCACATGGGCCTACTTATATTCTTGGGGGGATGGTAATGCAGCACTGTAACTGAGCATGGATAGTCAACAACCTCCGTCTGCTCACTGCACCTCTCCTAAGAAAACAAAGGCCCTTCTACTGTTGATGGATGAACTTAGATGTGTGGCGAGTGCTCCATCCACAGGGGAAGGATTTGTCATTTTATTCAAACCACCATGGGAGCGATGCACGGTTGGATTATTGACTGTTGGTATCCTCCATGCTATATCTGGTTGAGCTGTTTGAAATGTGCACTATTACAATGTCTGATCACGCTTTTGTGGTGATCCAAATCTCCCTACCGACAGAACTTCATCAGTTTCCACCCTGGAGGCTCCATTTGGCAACTTTGCCGTATCCCAACTTTGTGAATTTCTTTGTGGAGCAGTCGGATATCTTTTGGGAGGAGAATCCGATAGGGGATTTCACGACAGCGCATTGCTGGGATGCTTATATGGCCCTTTAAGGAGGAGAGGTATCAAGAAATGGGCTTATCAACAAAAGCAGTGTAAGCAACAAGAAAAACAAATGTAGGGCCGCTACTGAACTTGGAAAGACTTCATAAGGCTTCCAGGGAGAGTTCTTTATTGGATAAAATCAAACACCTGTGTAGGGAGCTCAAATAGGTTACTACTGGCAAGGCTCAGAAGTTTTTCTCTAAGTGTGCCCAATCCTTCTTTGGGGGAGGCAATTGACCACACTATTGAGGGGGCGTAATCATGCCCTGCTTATTGATAAGATCAGATCACATGCATGAGTTTTACTCAAAAGAGTGTCAGACATTGACAATCGCTTTGTAGAATTTTATAAGGGCTTGTATGCTAGACCACGTGAAACCCCAGATAATAGGATCCTTCAGTTTCATAATGGGCTCAATCTACCAACAGCTACTGAGGCAGACTTATGCATACTGAATGCTCCACTTACAGAGGACGAGGTTGTGGCCACGCGGTTGGCAAAGGAGAAGGCCTTCGGCCCGGATGGTCTCCCGATAGATCTTTACAAGGCACTGGTGGGCAAGGTGGCTCCTCAGCTTGCAGCAGTCTTTAATGAGGTGAAGGAGGTGGGCCCCAGTCCCAGTCCTATACTGGTGGCAAATATCATAGTATTTTCCAAACTGGGCAAGGACCCCACAGAACACAGCGCACACAGTCCAATATTGCTTATTAACACTGATGCCAAAATATTGGCAAATTGTCAGGCGCGATAGCTAGAGTGTATTCTCCATAAACTGGCCCATGTGGATCCGCCGGGTTTCATCTATAATAACACACTCATATGACAATATGAGACGGTTATTGAACGTGATAGCTGGAGGAGGACATCGTGGGATACTTTCTAGAGCTAGTGAGGCTTCTTTATCACAGTCCCAGTGTGTTAGTGGACACTAATTGGTTTACTTCAGCTCCGTTCACGTTACACCCAGGCAAACCTCAAGATTTCCCTCTGTTGCCACTTATGTATGCATTGGCTAACGAGTTGGCTGCAGCCAGAGCTAGGCTAGATGTGGTGATAAAAGGAATAGCTAGGGAAGGGATAGAACATTGCATATCATTATATGCAGATGACGTTCTTTTGTAACTGGGGAATTGACAGGACAGTTTGCAGAGGATTCATTAAATCTTGCAGAAATGTGGCCTGTTGCCCGGAAATAAGGTCAATTATGACAAGTCTGAGATTCGACCGCTACGTATTGACATCCTTTGGGATCCTTGGGGGGTATCCCCATTCAGGCTGCAGAAGCATGCAATTAAATATTTGGGGATTCATGTTAGTGCTCAGGTAGATTACCTAGTTTGCATTAATTACCATCCACTGCTAACTAACATTTATGTAGACTTGAATAGGTGGAATGTCCACCCTCGATCCTTTCGGGGAAGAATAAATACATTAAAAATGAATTCTCTCTCTAAATTTGTCTACCTGGCTCAGATGATTCTGACCCCAACAACCATAAATATGAGACAGGATCTGGACAGACAAGTGGGGAAATTCATCTGGAGGCATAAGAGAGCAAGATTAAAAATGCAGTGGCTATACTTGGCCACACCAGATGGGGGTCTCGCTATTCCCTCATGGCAGTCCTACTTTCTGGTGGCACAGGCATGTTGGGTCAAGCGGTGGTTCAATCCAAATCAGGAAGCATACTGACACCGGGCCAAACTGCCGGGTCTCCAACCACTCACGCCTCAGGAGGCTGTTTCGATTCCGTAGACTTGCCTCCGGCACCATATAAAGAGATACCCTATTGTTGGTCCTACACTGCAGCATTGGTCGCAATTGTTGAAGAAGGTTGGGGTGGACACTAATGTACTATCACCGTGGCTTAGTCTCTGTGCATTGTTTTTGACATACCTGAAGAAGAGAGAATGGTGGGTCGGTTCAGAGGCCTGGCGTCAAGAGCGCATCATGGACTTCTTTGAGAATGCCATTTTGTTACCCTTTGCGGATGCTAGGAAATATTGGGTCTGGAACGGACAGCCTGCCTAGAGCACTGGGAGGTCATTTCACAGATTTGGGCACAAATAATGGAAGCAACTTTCTCTTGAAACCCCGTAGACTTTGAGCCAGAATTGGAAATAAATGTATTGGATTTCCCTAAAATGAAATCATTTTATCTGCTTATCATCCCAAATAACTTGGGGTGGAATTCAATTCTGGTGGAACAATGGTCGACAAAGTTAGATATTTAGATATTCCAATAGACAGTGCAGACATTTTAACATATTTCCCATTGATTGATGAGGTGTCGTTTAACATTGGTAACATAAATACAATATAAAATTGTTCAACAATACTATTATACCCCAGTTAAGATGGTAGCAATTAAATTATCTACGTACCCATTTTGTTGGAGGGGTTGTGAGGAGCGGCAAACACTGGGAGACATGTTATGGTCTTCTCTGGTTGCACAATGGTTCTGGACATTGATCAGTGAGCAACTGAGCTGGATGCTGGGGGATTTCCTGGAGTTGGGCCCTGTGACCATGTTGTTCAGAATAGATGTGTCGACTGGCATGCGGACAAATGCGTTATTAGACTATTGCATATAATGTTGTTGCTGCGCGAAAGGGCCTTATTAAATTCAAACGCGGAAGGACTCAGTGTTAATTTGTGGGTATGTTTGGTGTCTATTCATTGTGGGTATGAGAGGCAGGCATTGGTACATCAGCAGGGAATGGACGGGATGGAGAGGCTATGGGAGTTATTAGAACAATACATTTGAAGGGAACACAGAGTGTTGGATATGATGACCTTATTTCTGGCTAACCTATGGTTGTGTGGTCATGCTTTTGGCAGGTGTGGGAGTATTATTTGAATGAGATGCCCAGTTTGTACTACTGAATATTACTTGGTATTACTGTTTCCCTTTTCCTCTCTCAAAGAGCAATGTGTGGGTTTGTTTAGTTTGGTAATATGTTGGGGCGGGGTGTTGTGGGAGAATTGGGGTTTGTTGGGGTGGAGGTGTGGAGCCAGGAGGTCGAGACACACTTTTTGATAGGATGCGGGGCTATTAGCCGTACAATTGTCTGTGGCAAATATTTTGTATTGACAAAGAGCCGTTTGACCTAAGCGTTGATTACTCTTCTGTAGTGTACGGTTCCACCATTTGTGTTTATATTTTGTTATCAACAGAAAGATTTAAATAAAAATTAACAGCACAGGGACGGCTGAAATGTTGTGTAACCCTTACGCAGTTCTCTCTCTGCTATTTAAGAGTCACAGCCAAATGAAGAATTACCCCCTCAGAGTGATTATATACATCACATCACATAAATAAGAGAAGACCATCTACTACAGGTCAAGTGTATGTCTTCTTTCTCCAGAACATTTTCCGGGACTCTAATGCACACTTATTGGATAAGCTATATACTAAGTGTTTGTCTCAATATTCTATTTTTAATTTATTATTAAAAGCACACTCCACTTTACACATACTTTTTCAATGTAAGTATTCCATTTCATTAAATGTACTCAGTGTGGGTGTGGAAAGGAAAATGTGACTCACCATTAAAATAGAATATCAGCCTTTAGGAGCTGTAGAGGAAGAGACTAGAGACTAATAAAAAACCATGCGAAACAGGCCCTATCGCACCCTAATGTTCTCCCATCAACTCATCTCAAATGTGTGAATGGTGAAGCAACTCCAGCAAGCCGAGCAACATAACACAAACTGACAAGTGCCTTAAGGCAGAGCAAAAAAAAAAATGTTATTACAAAAAGAAAAGCTGAAAGGAAGTTTTACATGTACAAAAGGTATTCATTAGCAGATAACACTAAAACTCCTTATCAGTTTATTATTTTCTTGTTTTTTCTCTGTGTAAACACACGGTTTATATTTTAGTCGTAACCAAGTATTTTTGACTGGAAGCCTTTGTGGGTATTGGAGAATTTAAAGGTGGCTTTTATGTCACATGGCATAATAATAACCAAACAAAGGTTTCTCATTAAAATGCAAGTTAGATTGGGTTCCTTTGCAATTAGTTTTGGCTTTTATGCACACGTTTGCTGGAGTTGTAACAATTTTTCTTTTTTTATTTGCAAATTACATCCATTCTCACTGAGAGAGGAGCAGGTAGTTCCAACATACATATAAATAAACATCAAACTTTAGAGATAAAGGAGGGCAAAGAGGAAGAAATAGAGGACGTAAGTTCAGGAGAGGAAATTCCTTTTCAGACAGAGGGAGAAGATACCTGATGAAATGGGAAGAACAGAGTTCCAAAACTACCAGGAGTGGCCGCCCTTGGTAGAAAATCTTTCTAATTACTGATTCACGTATATTGAGGCAGAAGTCCTTAATAAAAGTCTTGGTATTGTATGAACTAAAGATCATGACCCCATTCTGTTTTGGACGGAATTCTATGAACTAATGAGAAAAATACATTTCAAACATTGTTTTGAGGTCAATTATTATACTCCAGTGGAAAACCTTACATGCCTCACAGTCCCTACTAAGACCTTAATCTTCCTATCAAATTCTGAACATCTGAAGCCTTGGTTTTTTAAAGTAAAACTCTAAAAGATATAGAATTAATAGAAATAAGTACCAAAACATATCACAAATCTACAGCACTGCCCAAAAATAGTCTGGCAAACAATGACACACTAGTGATACGAAAAGCAGAGGAAGGAGGTGCTAGTGTAATTCAAAGTAGACAAGTGTATATAAAATAACGTGAAAGATTACTTTTTGATGACAGTGCATATAAGCAAATACATGCTGACCCTATGGAGTCATTACAGCAAATTATTCAGAACCAAGTAATACTGGCAAAGAAAAATTAATGGATCTCATATCAAAAGGCAGAGTTTTCAGTACAATCCAAACTGAAAATACCGTTTTTTGCACAGTGCCAAAGATACATGAGCAACTAATAACTCCCACAGGATGACCCATAGTAGCAGTTGTATCGTCAATATTTTAACCACTTTTCTGATATGCCAAAGATGAAAATATATATTAAAGACATTGCAAATGTTATCAATGAGGTGGAGGGATTTGAGTTTGATCCTAACTTACATTCAATGATAGCTTCAGACATTGTGTATTTGTATAAATATCCCTCATCAAAAAAACTTAGAGGTGGATAAAAGTACTCTAACGCTTGATATAAACACAGAGTATACTCTGAAAGACGTTGAGGCTGATTCATGGATGGAATTATTTGCACCGAAAAACAGGGATTTGTGCGCCATTCTGCCTGCAAATCCCCATTTGTTAAACAGGGATTTGCGGGCAGAATGGGGCACAAATCCCTGTTTTTTGGCGCAAATAATTCCATGAATCAGCCCCTTTGTGTACTGGTGCGCTGTATTTGTACTTAACAATATTTGCTTTCAGTTTCAGGACAAGTTTTATCAGCAAATAGAGGGTACCGCTATGGGGCCAACAATAGCCCCCAGTGTAGCAAACTTGTATGTAGAAAGCTTTGAGACTAAGATGGTAAATAATTAAAACAATCCTATTTTGGCTGTGGAAATGCTATAGAGATGACATTTATGTGATTTGAGTCCCCTCCCCTCACCCAATTGTGAGACAAAAATCCTTGAGGTAATCTTTGACTCCTCGGTCTCCTTCTCTCCACACATCACGGATTTTGACAAGAAGTCCAACTTTCAGCTCCATCTCCTTAGGGGCATCCTACCTTTACTCACCTTCCGGCAGAAGCTCAATGTCTCCAAGGCCCGGTTCTCTCTAAACCTGACTACTGCAAAAGACTCTTCCTCAACCTTCCTCTTTCCTCCCTTTGCCCCCTCCAACTAATCCAGAAGCTGCGAGACATATCCTTGGCCTCAAGCTCAGGGACCGCTTCTCTCCAGCCCTAAAGTCTCTGCACTGGCTCCCTTTCCCAGACTTCCCTCACCCAGTCTGCCTGCCCACTGCACTTTGCCTCCCCTCCCCCTTTCTCCCCTGTCACTTGCTGCTGCCCCGGCCTGTTATAGCACTTGTACCCCCCCCACATTTTTTTTTTACATGCAAGTGTATTGGTCAACTATCAACATCAAAGTCATACATAGATGTACATATTAATTACAGTATTCAGTAGTTTTAGGTAAATCCAAGCCTTTCTAATTAGAATGGACTACATTTCCCATAATTGCTAGTAGAATTGGGAAATAGAAATTATATTTACAATATTTCCGGGGAATATGGTACAAAAGATGTTGCCATTTTTTGCAAGCTATTTCATTTCTTTCTAATGGTGAGTGCACATTTTAATTAAGTACTACAGTTCCCATAACTCCAAGATTGTGTCCACTGATGCTCTCTGCCTATATGAGGCAAACTCGATGTTGCTGCGGTTTTGTCCAGGGAGATTGCTGTTGAGATGAAGTTGGCATAATAATGTAAGCCTTAGCCAAGACAGCAGTTTTTACAGATTCCGAGATTTAAGTAGAGCATGTTTTGCAGCTGTTTCCATGCACATTTATCAAGGTTTAAAAAGAAAGAAAAAAGAATTTGTGGAAAATGATTTTGGGGTTTCACACTGCTGCCTTGAGTTCAATACACGAGTTAAGGTAAGCATTATTTGACCATTAGTTGAGAAGCCTGCACTTATTTAATCAACTGAGGTCGTAGTTAGGTAACATAAGTTTGAATTTCCAATTGAGTTATATGTTTTTTATGCAGATTGGTGTTCTAATCGATGGTTTTGTGATTTTGTATTCACTCACTCTCGAAATGTAGGATGAGTATATGTTACACGCTGTTTCAGCACAAATTGCACTTAATAAGGTCTGTATAATACTCATACACACTGTTTATTTATCTTTTCCTTAAAGTGTTTTTTTGAAAAACAGTCATGTGAAAATGTCCTCCAAGCTTAAGAGGAGATACAAATGGAACACAAGCAATACAATTCTGGCAGCTCGGCATAGTGTGCCACTAAATGAGACGTGTGTTAATTCCCTTTTAGAGCAGAGAAGGATTTTTGATAGTTTTTTGTAGAATTAGGAACAAAAAACACCAATTTCAAGTAATTGAACCATTGGTAGAAGAATGATAATGAAGCATTCTACTGAAGAAAGTCCAGCATTGTTAAGCAGTAGGGACTGAAACACGTGTGTAGGGAGGGGGAGTATGTTAGTATGTATTACTGCACTTCATCATAGTAGCAAGATAAAAATAAATTTCATAATGGTTTCTTAGAAGGTTTCTGTATACTGGACTGCTGCCAGCATCTTAACAAGAATTGTGAATTGTGATTTTTGATGTATTTTTGATTAATGTTGTATTTGTGAATCATATGACATGAATTGTGATTATTGTAGAATTGTTTTAATGCTTATACTTGTGTGTTGAATTATATATATATATATATATGTATATATATATATATATATATATATATATATATATATATATATATATATATATATATTCAGTGAAAAAATAAGTTGCGCTACTAAATACCTAGCAAATTCAGTAAAAAAACTTTGTTAAAGGGACGTTATGGTTCAAAGTAAAACCGAAAAACCCCTGAAATTCGGCAATTATGGTAAAATAAGCAACCATACCTCGCGCCACCGTGCACTGCTAACACTAACACCCAGGACATCAAAGATGACATCACACATGTCATTGATGACATCACTGATGACATCACATGCCTGGCTCTCCCTTTTTTCCTTTACTGACATATCTAAGCCACATAGTTTTCTTCAGTAACAGTCAGGAAGTAAAAATTGAAAAGGTACTATATTTGTAGACTTAGGGTCAAGTCATATCATATGAAACATATATATATATATATATATATAGCGGAAGACACAGGCTTGAAAGAGAGCAATCCTTTCTGTGCATGAAGATAATCATTATAGTTATCAGCACTTTCTCATAGTTTTATTTTTATTACTATACCTTCCCTGAATATGCTCATTTTTGTATACATTCTACTCATAATCCTTTCCTTAGGGTTCACTGACATCATTTGATACACATACATACAGTAAGTAGGAGCTTTGAAACAGAGCAATCATTTCTCTGCATAAAGATAATCAGTTAGGTTATGAACTCTTTCTGCTACTACTTCTGCTTTTTTGCTTAATTCTCTGTCCCTGTATGTACTCATATTTGTATGTGTTGTTGTCTCTTTGTGCTTTGTCTGTATTAAGTGTAATTATGTATTAAGTGGGTTTTATTAGCTACTTATTACATGTTAGAGTATGAATCTTGCACCTTCATCATGTATACTGCACACACTGCCTAAGTTTCTGCATGAGTTGCTTAGTATACTGGATAGAACTTCATAATAGAATGCTATATATATCAATGCATTGCTTAATGCGCTAATTAGTTCATGATATTTATTCAAATGATCCTTCACACTTTTTCGTCAACATTATAAGAAACCCTCCTACAGAATTTTCATGAAAAGTAAATGCACATGTGATGTCATCAGTGATATCATTAATGACATTTGTGATGTCATTTTTGATGTCCTGGGTGTTAGTGTTAGCAGTGCACGGTGGAGCGAGTTATGGTTGCTTATCTTACCATAACTGCCGAATTTCAGGGGGTTTTCGGTTTTACTTTGCACCATAACGTCCCTTTAACAACGTTTTTTTACTGAATTTGATAGGTTTTTAGTAGCGCAACTTAACCATAAAGTCCCTTTTAACAAAGTTTTTTCACTGAATTTCATATGTTTTTAGTAGCACAACTAACCATAATATCCCTGACTTTATATACATGTAACATAGAACATACTGAACCCCTAGCTAGTGATTTCGATGTCCGCAGACTACCGCCATGTCCGCGGACATATCGAAAATCTGAGCGTGGTGAATGTAAATTTAAATAGTGTGCCCCATTTCCCCTTTGAGGTTGGCTCTGAAAAGAGCCTTTTTTTGTTTTTTTTGCAGATGCTTGACAGGCACCTATTATTTTGTATTTTTTTATTTTTCTTACTTTACTCCTAAAATCTTCACATAACCTTCTCCAAAGCAACCCTTACATTCCAAAACAGAATGACATTTCCCATAAAAGATAAGGAAATGCCATCTTCTTTAAAATAAACAGCATTACTGGAATCAATATTCTCATTATTACAGAAGAACATACCAGCTCTAAGCATGAAGGCACACATGCCTCGTTTGATTACACACCTAACATTGTTTTGCTGAGGAAAAAAAACTGAACTATTGTCCCATATTGCCCTAGGTACTAATCCAGAAAAAATTACTTTGGCATTTGGAAGGATGTTCATTACTGCTTGAACCAAGTGTTCCAAATCTGCCAACAAAGTAGGGGCACTGACATAGCCCAAATGGAAAGCACCATAGTGCAAAACTACCACATGGGGACTGTTGATCCTGCCCATATCTTCACAAACTTGTACAATTCCCTGTACATTGCAATCAGGCACAGTGCTCCACACCACCTCCACTCCTTTAACATCAAAATTCTTTGCAACATGCCTGCATTGAGCATACTGTTGTAAACCATGCACAAACATATCTCCGAGCACCAACACCCTGACTTTCTCCACTTCTGCCATCTTCACTACACACACTCTCTTTGAACACAAATCCACAACCTCAACATCTGATTGGCTGATCCCTACAGTCTTCTTTCCATGCTGGATTTGCTGGAAACCCCCGGATGTAGCACGCCCTGTCCGCAGAACGCATAACTCTTAGACAGCCCTTCTACCATTTCCACTTAATTCTCTGTGCCATTCCCTCATTGGATACAGCTAAGCAGGCACACAATACGTAAAACGTCCTCAGAACACCCCCATTTTGTTTATTTTCGAACATTTCAGGACACCGCGAGTGTTCTTAGAACACATTCAACTTGCCAGTGAACAATACGGACAACGTCCTCAGAACATCCCATTTTCTTTATGTACAAACATTTCAGGACACCGCGAGTGTTCTTAGAACACTTTCAGCTTGACAACGAACAATACAGACAACGTTTTCAGGACACCCCCTGCGAACATTCCAGGGCGCCACGAGTCTTCTTAGAACACTTTCAACTTGACACCGAATCCATTCTGTTTATTTACGAACATTTCAGAACAGCCATGTTGTCCGCAGAAAAATTGAACACAACAAAAGTGTCTAGCACATAAAAAAAACAGAACATACTCATACTCCTCCACCCTCCCCAAACACTCTTACACACCAACACACTCCACTAAATACAATTTTTAATCCAAGTTTCACTGCGCTGTCCGCGGTCGTCCGCGAATGCAAGATGGCGGGCACCACAGAAAATCTGACGCGCTTCACGCACCACGCCGTCCAATCAGTGAACACGTCACATGTCCACGGACATCACGCAAGCCGCTCGGCCAATCAGGGCACTGTCCGCGGAGCGAACCGGGAAGTCCGTCCGCGGAGTGAACAGAGATATCACTAATTTTTTGCCTTACATTTTGGTCATTTTAAAAAAACTACTGGACGGATTTACACCAAATTTGCAAAAGCACGCTTTCGGGACCAAGTCCCCACTCCTGCCGCAAATTTGGTGTAAATCCGTCCAGCGGTTTGGGCTGTAGGCGTGCGCAAAGTTTTTTCCCATTATGTCTATGGGAAAAAAACAAAAGTTTTGGGACCCCCCCTATAACTTTGCCCCCCCTGGACCAAACCTCTCCAAACTTTGCACAGTGGCCCATATACTTGTTTTGCAAAGTTTGGTGAGGATTCGTCCAGAGGGAGCGAAGTTATAAGGAACCCAAAAAATGCTCTTCCTATGGAAACACCAACTTAACCATAACTACATGGACGCTACCGCGTCCATGTAATATATATATATATATATATATATATATATATATATATATATATATATATATATATATATATATATATATATATATATATATATTTCTTTTTTCATGAATGGTGTGCTTTAGTTCATTCAATAAACTTAATACAATAATTAGGTAGTTTAACAAGTATTTTCAAAGAAAGTTTTGATTAAATGTACAATAACTAGCCATTAGCAGATAACACTAAAACTCTTATCAGTTTATTATATCCTTTTTTTAAATAATACATGCTTTCTATTCCAGTTGTAACCAAGTATTTTCTGACTGGAAGCACTTGTGGGTATCTGAGTAGTGGCTGAAGGGTAAGGCAGGATGCTGTGGGGGGTCCTGGGAGATTGGTGGTGCCAGGAGAGCTTCTCGTTCTGGCTCATGGGGGTGGTGGACATTTTAGGCTGCTGACCCCTCTACTACAATTCCTGTTCCCAGGCAAGCATCACCTGCCACTTTGTCTTCTATGTGTTGCTGGAATATCCCAGCTGTTGCTCCTTCTGCGGTCCACTGGTGATAGGAAGCTTCCACTCGTGAAAGGAAACTTGTATTACTATTAATATAGTATTATAGCGTAGTATTTAATATATATATTTTATACTATATTAAAAATTATACTATAGTTAAGTTTATAGTCTAATTTATAGTATATAACAGAGTTTAAAATTTAAATTATAGTTTATAGAATAGTTTATAGTATATAGTATTAATAAACGTACCTGTACCAAGCAACCCAGCACAAGCACCTTTCCTGCAGGACATGCTAGCAGAACTAGTAGGAGGCACAAAAGAGTCAAGTGTTACAAATGCCATATCATATCATATCATATAAGTGCAATGGCACACTAGAACTTGCTGCTACTTATATTCACCACCTCTATAAGCATTGCTCCCCCACCGTTCTCTTTGTATTTATGATAGCTGGTCCCCTCAACGTCTCTTTCTCTTTCATTCATACTTCTCTGTAACTAACCAGAACCAAGAAATGTAAACATTTAAAACATGAAAAAGAGTTTTGTTAAAGTTAAGGTTTTCATGATCAGTTTAACCAGTAAAAAAAGAGTGTTTAAATAGAGTATGTGCAATTTAGGATGTATTGTTTAGAGTTCGCAGTCCAATAACATATTTAAAGCTTTTCAAAAACCAAAAGGCCAACATGCTCCCACTTACTGCTGCTTTGCACTGCTGCAGGCCTGTTTTGAGGAGAGCTCTGCACAGTCTACCATACCTGCGTGACCAGGCTCTCCAGCAGAAATGTCTCACTGCGTGGCACAATGACTACTGCCTTGCAGCAGTATAGGGATGAGTTGTGATGTCCAATGTTCTGCTCAGCTCCACACAACCCATAGACCAGCATCGATCTCAAACATAGAAGCGAAACAGGCCCAACATGACGGGTGTCCCTCCTTTAACTCTTGGGTTACTGTGCAGGCTATCCTGTTAAGGAGAGATATGTGTTAGCAAAGATGCAGCCAAATAATAATAGTACTGTGGTACTAAAATAAAAGAATGCACAACCAAGGTTCCATACAAATATTGGTCTTCAATCAAAATAAAAATGCAAACACTAATGAAAATACTAGCACCTCACCCCGTAAAGGATGACACAAAATATGCAGACCGTTAAATGAAACAGGGTACTTTTGGCTCTGAAGACAGGGGTATCCATAGTCTATGCAGCAATGTTCGTGTTCAAATGACATTCCTGTAAAGGAATCCATTTGGATCTCGAATGTGTTTATGGCCCTTTTAAACCAGGCATGGGATGAAACCACTACCTTCTTCTTGTTGGGTCAACAACACCAAGCCTGTCTTAATGGTACTTTTCAATGGGTCGACCAGGGATTATACCATGCACGCAGATGCATCATGAGGATCAAATCAGTGTTTAGCCAGTTGAGTGAGTTTGACACGGTCCATCAAAGTGATGTGGTCATGTAGCAGTGATCATTTTAAATTAGCAGAGGAACAGACAGGCATTGGAGAAGTTAACATCTGAAAATGATTGAGCCAGTTTGACGATGTCCAGCGATGCAATGCAGTTTTGCGGTGCTGATCCGCTCAAAGATGGCTGGAATTCATGCAGGCGATGGTGGCATTAGCAGCTTGATGACTTGAAGCAGATAGAAAGTGCAGTGAGCATCAACGCCAGCTTTGGGGGTCCTGCATGGCTGGAAAATGACTCTTAAGAGGGAAAGTTAACTCGTAAAAAGCTTGTGATGAATTTTGTAAACATAGCCCAAAGCTGTTTCTTAGTTTCTTGGTTGCTGGAGGAATCCGTCTGGGTTCTCCTCGGATAAGGTTAATCCCTCTTCTGCCCTTCCAAACCAGGAAGGTTAACAAAGAGCACGTAAAGTGGCTGTCAACTCCAGTGAGAAGGATTCTACTTATGAATGCTCAGGCAGCAGGCAAGACTTGTCTAAGCAGCAATTCATCACAAGTAGCCCTCTAGGGTGGGTTAGGGGACTTTGCTTTATCCTTGGTGTCTTTATCCTCGCTTCAATAGTAGTGGACTTTGGGAAGCCTGCACCTCAATAAAGTTACAATTGAAACACATATTTCTGATGTCCAAAGATGATTAAACTTTAAGGTGGGTCTCATCCATTTATGTATGGAATTTGCCTCGATCTCTCATTTTAAGCCTTTTGCAAGGATAACATCCTGGTTGCTGTGACAAGGGTCCTTTCCCGGTGATATCAGTCCCAGAATGCCATATGTGAAGAATGTGGGAAGAGGGCACAGACATACTGAGATATTAGAACCCTTATTTTGGCTGCAACCTCTATCTTGTGCTACTCTACCTCCTTGCTTTATGTGCCTTACATCAAAATGACTGTAGTTATTACCAACTTGGTGTGACTTCTGCATTGTCCTGGCAAGGCATGCCTATCGAGCACTGGTTTGCAGCTAACCCCTTGTGGGTGAAACTTGCCCTCTAAGGAAGGTGGCAAGCCACCCCACAGAGAACAATTTGAAGCTTCTAGGGATGGACCCAAGTGGTTTGTTTTTGGTGAAGATCAATCCCAGATGAAAATAACTATGTTTTGCCATGGGCCACAATATCAACACCAGACATGGCTAATGTGTTTTAAATGTAATAATAAAACTCCCACCAGGCTCTGAGGGTGCACAATTAAATATAATTTAAATCACAGTTATCCATGGTTAAAAGCAGCCCCCTGGCTTTTGAAACTTTGCGTTCCAGCAGGTTGTTTGCAGGAATGTACTTTTTACTCCGTAACTGCCAAGCCACAAACCTACAAGCCTGCTGCTGGGGGTATCAGTCGACAGTCCTAGAAGAGATATATGTTTGCACTTTACATTTTTGCAGAGTGTTATATACGCAGCAGATCTCACTTTCTGAGATAAAATGATCGGCATCATTTTGTATTAAAAATCAAAAAGGCTTATGTTAGTTTAGAGTAACCCCTCAATGCTCACACCAGGACAAATATAACCTCCTTGGGAAAAAGGGCCAGCACACCTCTTGCAAGGAGAACAAGGTTTAATCTCCCAAAAATACAAATACGTGTCAACAAAGTACTCTGCTGCCGTGGAGTGCTCTGATGAAAAACAGTATGAGCAATAGCTTTTAAGAGTACACCGCTTCACAAATGACGTACATCACATAGGTTACAAATCCAGATAGCTGGTTGGTGTGACCCTATGCACATATAGCCTGCTCCATAAGGGATGCCATGCGATTGGTCCCAGCATCTTCTGTCCATCTTCTTTCACTTAGGGATCTTCCTTTGTCATCATTTGATACAAAAATATTTATTGGCAGTTATTTACACAGGCCATAACTTCACAAAACTCTAGTACACCTGGTACCAAGGACATGCGCGAGGTGGCTACTTATGAGGTCACGAAAACCTTTCAGAACTAGCTGTAACCTGCTCCTTTCCCAGACACTTTGGTGCCTCTACATCTTTCCCACTCACGGCATACGTTAGTTACCTTATCCCCTGGCACCTTCCGCACAAATCACACAGAACAATGGTGGGGGCAGGCCACCTCTGTTCTCTGATCTTCTTGATTGATTGGTTATTTTATAGTTTTACAACCAGGGGTCTTGGGCCAGCCAGGGTACTGAAATAATTGTGCCCAGGGCTTGGGGGCCTTTGGCTGTTATAATTTAGAGATATGGAGAGTGAAGGCTTAGAGCCCTCACCCCCTTTCTCATGGAATAACTCTTTAAAGCCCTATGCTGGCCTTTCCTTGGCCTTGCAGGGCACATTCTTCCTGGGTTGCATACGCTGCTGATAAGATCCAACAAAGGACTGTGTGCGTGTGTGTTATTCAAGAAATCAATCTTCTGTGAACCTACCAGTGCTGCAAGCAAAGTGCACCCGCACCCCGTTCTAACCCTCGGGACTGAATGTCAGTGTACTAGCATAGCCGTGGCACTAGGCTTCAATTTCAAAATGCTGTCTAACTTCTAAAATGCAGTTTCATTACATACGTGATTCTGATATTACTATTTGCTGCGTTTCTACTACTATCCAACTATTACGAGTGGGCCGCCCTCCATTATCCCATCCCCCCACGGCATCTTCTTCTAAAACTTCCTCATCCTAAATTGTCTGGGGCCTAGGACTTTCGTCCCTGCTTTCCAACATTCCCTCTTTTGTTTGTTCTATATAAACAAAATCCCTTGTCATTCTTTCAGCCTCTTCATACCTCTACATTCCTTTCTTGGGCACCCACACTCTACATACTGACCGCAAACTCTCGCCTGCTTGGGCGTACTTCTCCAGGGTCCACGTATGGTATATGCAGCCCTTATCTCCTTCTAAGTAAACCCAGTGCTCCACATAGTTTTTGGGATCTAGCGGGCTGTAGTAACTGTTCCAGGGGGATCAATACTTTGTTCTATTCTTACCATGCATGGCTTATCTGGGCCATCTGTTTGTACCTGCCCATCTTTTGTACTGCAAAGTACACTGCGTCTCCCAATTGAAACCATCATCATAGCACTATTAAGGATCACCTTAGCACAGCATCAGCATCACAACTTGCTGATGCAAAAAATCACCACCACGAACGCCACCACTGGCACTAGTATCTTGACGATTGCTCCCATCCATTTTGGTGCCCATGAAAAACGATCATCCAACCAGTCACTCTTCTGGATCCCAGCTTCTGTGAGGGTGTGCACAGCCTCTATCATTTGCGTGAGAGACGTTCCTGAATCATTTGGGGGCACGTAAGTACAGCAGGATTCTCCAATTTGTGTACAAACTCCTCCACCATTGCTGGAATCTTATCGAGCATATACCAGATCTGTAACGTTATTAACCGGATGGCTCTCAGTTCAACTTTAATTACGTTAAAGCCTTGTTCAGTGTCATTCGCCAGCTGTATCAGTTTGTATCTAACTATTTGTAGCCATTTGGCATTGGCTGCTGCTTGTATCCCTGGTATTAACAGAGAAGCAAAACATGTCTCTTCTTTGTTGTACAGTTTGCCTTGATCAGGTATTTATTTGAGTAGTTGAGCTGAATTTGACGATAGATAGACCTCTTCTTCCTTTTCAAAAGTATGTTTTCCTTCTTTCTAGAAGACAGGAGGCTGTAGTGGGGATGCAGAAGTAGTGGGCTCTGGTGATGATGTGGGGCTACCTAGGCTTCCTGGTTTCATGATTAGGTGCACTTTTGGGATCACAAGAAGAGCTGAGTGCAGCGTGATCAGTGAGCATACGCCCCTCTGTTATGGTGGGAGTTTCAAGAATGCCTGATGGCTGCAGATCCAGTAGCTATCCATCACTTTGGCTATTACCTTCTTGATTTCTGAAATGTTTATTGTTAGATTGCACTTGTCGTTGGTATCCACAGAGACATTGCCTGCATTACAGAAGCAAAGCTGATATTCTTCCTGTTTCTGCACCTTCACTGGCTTCTGTTTTGCTTCGATCCATGTAAACTTTGCCACGTGCTTCCCCAAATATTCTTGACATACTTTGTCCACCCTCTGAATCACTTATTTTCTCTGTCCTATAAGTCCTCTTGCTATACAGCTCATTACAGTCTCTTCCCAATCGATTGGTCAAGAACCTTGCTCCTTCTAGCTGCATGTACAGTCTTTGCATACACTGTAGACTGTACACTTTGAAAACAGTGTGGCGTTACGGGCACAATGCTGTTCATTTGGATCCATCATCACAAGGTGTATGCTGTGAGCTTGGAATGTACTTCACAATCTACATAGTGCTAGATAAACAACACATTGAGCATTCAGAAACAGAAAATGTTGTGGTATCAATAGTTTGGGTGCTCCTGACATGTGTGGTATTAAGGAGCAAATATATCAACTGTTTCCCCAACAAGTTCATGTCGAGGTACCAACTGTTACTCATCTCTGGGTGGTGAACGTCCTCTATCATATGAAAACCAAATCTCTATATTCATCATATCTCTTCCTAGACTGTCTTTTAAACCATTTTACATATTACATTTGTTATGCACACTATTGGCCTTCAGGCATAAAGGGGCAGATTAGAAAGACAATAAAGAAAACAGGGAACAAGACACAGAAGGACAAGAAAAGAAGAAACTCCAGATGGTATTTAGCAAGGGTCTCCCGCAAGAAAGCAAAAACAGGACATTGCATCATTAAACTGCCTTACTAAGAGTCAGAAAGATATGATTCCCGAGTCCTGGTAAAACCAGATCAAAATGGTGTCAGGAAAAAAGGAGCGTTTTCAGTTCTTTCTTGAAGACTTGGAGGGAAAAATGGCTCCTTAGTCTGACAGGTAATTTGTTCCAAAGGTCAGGTGCCTTCACATTAAATGCCCATGTTCTGCCTTTGAAGTCTTACATCTAGGCTGTATTATCAGATTTTGGTTTCCTGATCTGAGATTTCATTGATTTCACTTCTCTTTTATATGGCTTTGTAGATAAGCGGACATTACTTGTAGCCTGCATTTGAATGTAATAACCAGCACTCTAAAAGAGATCCGAGATTCAATGGGAAGAGAGCACCTGGCCTCTGTTACATGGCTGTGCCTAGGAAGTCTGAGAACTACTTGGACCACCCAATTCTGAGCTACCTGCAGCCTTCGCTGTTCTTGCTGACTAATGCCCAACAATAGACTGCAGCAATAATCCAGCTTTAGCCAATAGTTTAATATAGTATACTACTCCCCCACTACTGTTGAGACATGAGACTTCATACTCAGAGTCGAGTCCAGAGTTACCCCCAGAATTTTTGTTTTAGGTAGAGGGGAAATTATGTCATCTCCCAGTTTAAAAGAGCTATTGGCTTGATTTAGATTGTTTAATGCCTTAGAACTGCCTACAATTAGCAACTCTGTCTTGCTTCGATTCAGGGCTAGGAAGTTATCCAACATCCACCTTTCGATCAGAGCGAAAATTCTATTAACCTCTAACTCATCAGTCTCATGATGTCCGGTTAATGAGATGACACATTGGGTGTCATCTGCACAGTTTGAGAATACGACCCTCTCTTCCTCTAACATGAAGAAGAAGGGGGCCAGAAACAATTTAAAGAGGCAGGGCGACATACTTGCCCCTTGTGGAACCCCATACAGCACTGATAACGGAGTGGCTTCAGCGGAGGCCGAGCAGACTCTTCTACTTCTGTGCTCCAGAAATGAGGCAACCCACTGGGCTGCCGAGTCAGAGAGGTTTGCTACCTCCTGTAATCTGGGAATAAGAATGGAGTGTTCAATTAAATCAAATGCTGCAGATTGATCTAATGAGATAATCAGGGACAGACCACTTCTATCCATTTCTCCCAAAAGTTTCATTTTCAGCTGCAGAAGAGCGGTTTCTGTCCCATATTTGTTTCTGAAGCCTGACTGGTTAGGATGGAGGATAGGATGCAACTCTAAATGCTCAGCCAACTGACCATAGCCCATGCTATCAAACATTTTAAGTAAAAAGGGCGTGTTGGAGATGGGCTGAAAATTAAGTGGATTATCCATTGTCAAACCCAGCTTCTTCGGAATCGGGGTAACCATTGTAGATATTAGCTCAACTGGTGCATTGCTTTCCTTCAGAGAGGTGTTAATGAAGGTGCACACACACAGCTTCAATGAGACGCGGAGGGCATGTTTTTATAATCGTAGAAGAGCAGGCATCTCCTCTGCACTGTGAGGGTTTCATTTGCTTGATGATTTTTTTGTAGTTCACTCTCTGTTAGAGGATGAAAATTGAACTGAGGAACTGAGGGGTAATGACTGAACCTTTTGTTTAGGTCCTTTCAAGAAGGAATAGAGAAGTTCTTTTTATCTAACATTGATGTCCGAATTTCATGTAGCTTATTATGTAAGCCTTCTTGTATGAGTTGACACCAATTCTCATTGTTTTTAACTTGGGTATCTAATGGAACGGGAGTAATCTCCTGTTCCTTTAGTATCCTAAATATTTCTCTTGTATTTGATTTTGCTGTGTTGATGCAGTTATTATGAAAGTCTCTCTTTGCTTAAAAAATGCATTTTTTGTACTCACCTACTAAGTTGTTATACCTTGCTAGGAGTACTGGGTTGTGTTCCTTTTTCCACGCAAAGAAAGCTTTACTGACATCCGATTTCTTGGTTCTGAGATTCGCAGAGAACCATGCCTTGCTTTTATGTTCGGTATCCTTTATCTTTTTTATCTTTAGCTGTATCTGATATACAGGTCAGGTTGTTTATCAAGATTACAGCCATGTCCTGGGAAGACATTTCTGTTTGAAAGTTTAAAAGTTTATTATTTAACAGTGGGTCAATGTAATCAGCCGTGATACGTTTAAGAGTCTGCAGCCATAATTGGGGTTGCTTGATCTGAAATTTAGTGGGAAAAGGCACATGCAATGTAAAATGCACAAAAAAGTGATCGGACCAAGGACATGGACTGGCATCAACATTACTGCAATTAATATTAAGACTACCAAGCCAATCCAAGGTGTGACCGGATTCATGGGTGGGAGTTTTCATAAATTGGGAGAAACCCAAATTATCTGATTGTTTGAATTATGTAGCCAAGAGATCAGTATCTACTCCCAACCAATAATTAAAGTCACCAAGGTCTAAAAATCTGGATACTGATTTCAAATGAGGTAGTATATATGTACAGAGCGTCTCTGCCAGATGTAGTTTTGACGAGGGTGGGCAGTATATTAGCAATATGTTAATAGTGGACTCGGCATTCAAGCCAATTTTCAAGTGTATTGATAAAATGCCTTCCAATATAAATCCTGTCGTTTCCCAGACTGTGAGGGAGTCCTTCACAATTATTGCTACTCCTGCCCCTCTGCCATCTAGTCTATCCCTCCATATCATTACATATCCATAGTTAGATTGAGAGATGGAGAGGATGCAATAGTACCCCAGGTCTCTGTTAGGGCACAAAGATCGAGATTATTTGTCTCAATATAATTGGAGATCTCCGTAGAGTGTTTTACTAATAATCTTGTATTAAGTAGCAAGCAACGTAGCTCTGACACTGGGTTATTGATTTGGGTCAGAGGTGTGGCACGCTGAGAAATATTTTCCTTATCTATTGATTGTCCTACTCTTGAAGCCTACAACAAATGTTGAGTCGGCTTGATACTCAGGCTAGTGGAAAGAGTAGCATTAGTGTTCTGTCTAACAATTAGAGGCGAGGTATTGCTCACTTTCCCTTTGTTGTCCAGAACATTCTGGTTTTCCTGTGCAGAGACTTTATGTGGGGTAGTAAACAAGTCACTACCCTTGGTTTCTAGTGGTTTGTGTATATAGTTGCATGACTCTTGCTGTACACTTACCTTGGTTTCAAGGTGATTCACCCTCGTCCTACTGAGTGATTTTTTCTTTTCGACCGTCATGGCTCGCAAAACATCCTCAATTCCCATGGCAGCCCAACTACAGTGTATGTACCCTGTGCGCATACTTTTCGCAGACTGGCGCAGACTGGCCCCAACTCGTCCACGCCAGCGCGTTCACGCCGGGTTTCTAGAGAAGAACCCTTCTGGACTACAATCCTTGTGGGGATTATAGTTTGGTGCAACAGTGAAGCGTGCGTGCAGACGTCCAATCAAGGACTCTGTTTCAAATCGCACCACTTCGTTGCCGTACAAAGTATTAGACTTCCTTGCAATCAATGTGTGTCTAGTTTTGCACAAAAAACAGCTAAGCACAATTATTTTACAAGCAGAAGATGTTACAATAAAACAGACCTATTCTGTATGACAGATTCGAATTCAGAGCACTAGAATTCTGAAATATGGCGCAATTAAAAGTTTACATAAAATATGTATGGTCTGTCTACTCCCATATAATGTCATATGCATATGGTGGTGTATTAATATAAATTGCCCACATTGTGTTATTATCCCCATTCCGATAGGCACACCCACCCTTTGTACACATCACTCGGATACCCCCCCTTTTATATTCTCCAACCATATAAAATTACATACTAAAAATACTGCTAAAATAAACATAAAGGCAAAACACATTTTCAGTGTAAAATGCATAATGCACATACACATGGATAAAAACATGGACAGATTACGTCTTCCCTTTGTTGCATTTTGTACATTAGAAACCGGCACACCAATGAGCAACTTTACTGACATTCTGAAATGAAAGGAGAAGGAACAGAAATATGCAAAGGGAAAGAGCCAACAATATGTAAAAAATAAAAAAAGATACAAAGAACAATTTACTCATATTTGAAATTGTGTTTCAAAGCGCCCACAGGGCAAAGGGGAGGGAACATGGGAACGAAGGCAAATAGAGGGAAGTGCCAAGGAGTCAGTTGTGTGCAACAGTAAGCGCCTGGCAGAGATCGCTTGGTACAGAGTGATCTCCTGCCATGAGGCTCAATGGGTATGGGGAAGCCAGATGCACCGGCACCATTCGTGAATGGTGCAGGTGCATCCGACATGCTCTGCTCGCTGGTGCCAGGACTCCTGCCAGGTCAGACCTGATGGGCAAAAAGGCACCCATGAGCAGAACTCATAGCTTACCGGCACTATTACTGCCGGACCGGCAAACTTGTAATGATGCTGAGCTTCTGGGGAAAGGTGAGGGAAAAAAAGTATACTTCCGAGGAGGTGGAGTTAAAAATGGGCCTTCTTGGCAAGGTCCAAGATGTGAGGGAGGAATGGAAGGGAGGAGTTGAATATAGCTCCAAGGTTTCTGGCTTCAGATGCAGGAGAAAGGGGGCAGCCCACAGAGGGTAGCCAGAGTGAAGGGAGGAAAGAGGGAGTGGGACTCCCAATAGGAAGGAGCTCAGTCTTGCAGGCATTGAGGCAGAGATCATTGGAGGCACACCAGGACTGGATAGCCAATAGGCAGTCGGGAATGGTACTGGAAGTAGGGAAAGTATCAGAGGGAAATTTGAAGAAGAGTTGGGTGTCATCTGCATAACACTGGAAGCGAGGGAAGAAAGTGGAGATAAGGTGAGCAAGCGGAGCAAAATGGAAGTTAAAGAGCCAGGGTGAGAGGTTAGAGCCCTGGAGCATGCCACAGGTGGAGATAGAGGTAGGAGGTCAGCCAGTCCAGTGCCCGCTTTGAGATATCAAGGGTATCATGCAGCCGATTTATGAGTGGAATTTGACCCTATCAAATGCAGAGGAAAGATCCAGTAGAGAATGAGAACAGTGGGAGAGTTAGTGTCAAGAGATGCAAGCAGTTCTTCACGGGTGTTCAGAAGAGCAGTTTCCATGCCTCTGGATGCTCGGAATCCAGATTGATGGTTGTGTAGTCAACCAACGAGCTCAGTATGCTGGGCCTGTTTGGAGAAAACAAGCTTCTCCAGGAGTTTCCCAAGGAAGGGGGTGATAGAGATGGGGAAATAGTTAGCCAGATACAAGGGGTCAGTGGAAGGCTATTTCATGAGGGGTGCACAAGAGAGTGCTTGAGGGAAGAGGGGAAAGACCCAGTAGCAAGAGAGTGATTGCGGAAATCAGCAAGTGCAGGGACAAGAGAGCAGATGATGTCCTTAATAGTTCTGAAAGAACAGGGGGAGACCTGTTTGGAGGAGACCTTCATAGAACAGACAACCCTAGTGATATCGTCCAATGTGATATGAGAGAAGCAGGAAAGAAAGGCTGAGGGAGATTGGGAGCCCAGCGGTGTCAGGGGGATGGGTGGAGGAGGGAGAAGAAGGAGATGAAAGAGAACTCAGGATGTCCTCATGATAGAATTTTGAGTGAATGTTAGAATGTTTTTGCATGAATAGGCTTCCTTAGCCAAGCAGTTGAAGGGAGAGAGTCTGGGTGGTGGGAGTCAGTGAGTTTGCAATTATTCTCTATGGAACTTACATGAGATCTTACCTATCTACTGAATAAGGGAACTCCATACCAGCTTACCTGATCTCCCAAGCATCCTTTCATTATAACAACAAACTTCTAGTAAAAGAGACATGTGATGGAACAATATATGTAACTCAAAGTCATATATATCGCTGGTGAATTCCTCTGCAAATATATGTGCACATTTACTCATGCACTGTTGTTGTGCTCGTTAGCGGGAGTGCACAATCGGTAGCCTTCTGAACATCAGAGAGGTGTAACAAATATCACAGCTGCCGGACCTTCATCACAAATGGAGTGGCATAGATGGCGGACAACCGGCCGATGTATCTTGGTTCACTCCACCAGTGCACACATTTCCTCATGAATACCAGGTGACAATTGGAGAGGTTGTGATGTTGTGGAAGTAGAAGCAGTCCTGCTTGATTCTTCAGACCTCTGTGGTGCTGTATGTTGAGAGATACATTTTATTGATCTAGTTAATGCAGGAAGGTAGTCCTTGAATTCCTCACCCAAAATGAACACTGCCATGTGAGCATCGGAGGCCCTCTTTATGAGAGATAGAAGCGTATGCCTTCACCTTCCGGTTACCACCTCATGTGATGATAAAAGATGATCCTTACAGGGCTGTGTGTGCAATCTGAGCAACACAGGGGCAGGCAGTGCACCCAGTACCTTTTAAGGGTGGTGCATAATTTAGAAGGTATTGCCTTAAGCAATCCATTGATCCTCTCCACAACCCCATTGGCCTGAGGGTGTTTAATTATGCACATCTGATGCTTTATGTCTAATAAAGCAGTCCCATCCATAAAAAATGTAATTAAAGAAATGGGTCTCGTTGTCTGACCGCAACACATCACAGACACCCCAGCGAGGGAACACTTCTCTCACCAAAAATGTGGCAGCATACTTAGCACCTAGATGTGCACATGGACCCGCCTCAACCCACCGGGAGAAGGGACATACCACAACTATTAACCACTGCTCTTACATGACTGTTCAATCAATGTGGAGCTCCAAAAATGGCCCAGTAGGGTGAGGCAGTGTATATCGTATTGTTCTCAGGGTGTGACCTATGCTATGCTTTTGGCTAGTAATGCAATTTATCACCAATTTAGTAGGGTCTTCCTGGAGATTGAGAACAAACCAAGCCTCCTGTATCTCTGCTGAAATATGTTGTTTTGACAAAGGTCGAAGGCGATCAGTAGCAGTTTGTGTGACATAACCACTTAAACCATGCTTTCTTGCAGCCATAATAAATCTGTAGTGGACTGTGTACACCCTCATTTCTGCCACAACTCTTTCTACTCCTGTGGTGAATGTCCTTGTAGTTCAATAACCTGTGCCATTGAAAGGGATGTGTATGTGGCCGGCATCTGCTCCCATCTGTGTACTACTGGATACTCTGAAGTGACTGGCACGGGAAGATATGCAACCTGTTTGGCCACTGAATCTGCGGCAGCCTTGCCCAGTGATACTGCATCCGTGTTATTGGTATGGGTGGAGCATATAACCACTGCCATCACAGAGGGCTCGAAGAATGCATCATTTAATTTATCCAATAACACTGAATGTTGAACTGGGGACCCATCAGCCCTCCTGAACCCTCTCCTTTCCATCTTGCAAGCCCTGAGTGCACCATTGTTGTGGCGTAGTCTGAATAAATAGTCACTCAGCATCCCTGGGATGCTAGAAGCACTTCAATAAGCACTATGAGCTCCGTAGCTTGAACGGGGTAGTTCATTGGTTACCTTTTTTGCACCACCACCTCCTACTCTCCATCGGCTAGGCGGATAACCGATGCAACAATATGTCTCAGGCCTGTCTCCTGGTCAACAGTTGCTGACCTGTCAATAAAAATCACCTCTCCCCTCTCGAGCGCACTGTTTCTCGCTTTTGGTATGTCCTCCTGCTCCCCCTCAAATGTTATACAGTCATGTCTGGCGAGGTGTTCCTCAGTACACAGTTCCGTCAGGAAAGTAGCAGGATTTACTGTCTTGCACCTCACTATGTAGATGTTAGGGCTTGATAGAATAACTTCATAAATGGAGGCTCGCTGAGTGGTCAAAGTTGATGTGTACCATTCAAGAATGGCAAACACTGCATGCTCCACATATATTGTTATGGAATACCCCATGATAATTTTGGAGCTTTTCTCAATTGGGAATGCAGCAGCAGCAAGCTATTGTTCTCAAGGGAACTGTCACTGCATTACTGAGTCTAGCACTCCGCTGTAATAGGCCAACGGTGTGTGGCCCATAGTGCTCTTCTGCATAAGTACTGCTGTCATCCTCTGAAATTTTGAATGAGAAAACAAGTAGAACTCTTGTGTTTAGTCAGGGGTCGTTAACACTGGGGCAGTAGAAATGACTTCTTTCACTCATTAAAACTCGTTAGCATGACCTTTGTCCATGTTATCTTCTTATCTGCTTTCTGCACTTCCTTAAGGCCTTGCAACCAGGGTCTGGTGTATGTGCTGTAAGCTAAGATCCATGCCCTGCAGTAATTGCACAGTCCGAGAAACATTTGCACCTCTTTGACAGTTTCTGACTGGGAGGCACTGTGCACTGTAGTGGCACGTTCTGGTTTTATTTTCTTTCAATGGACAGATATCAGTTGTCCCAAATAGAGAACCTCTTGGAGGAAATATTGTAATTTAGCACTGTCTACTTTGTACCCTTTATATGCTAGAGACTGCAAGAACATGACAGAGTCCTTCTGACACTGTTGTTCATTATCACTGCATATTGTATGATGGTTCTGGGCACATGTATGTTCCCCAAATCTTCATGTAATATATTGTTAAAGATGCTAGGGGATTCACAGTGCCCCTGAGGTAATCGTGTATGCTTGTACTGCTTTCCGCCATGCATAAACGTGGTGAGGTATTGAGATTCTGGGTTTAGGGGTATGGAAAGGCATTTTTCAAATCCACTACAGTGAAATGTGTCACTTGTTTTGGGATGTTCCACAAAATGGTTGTGGGTTGGGAACAACCAGAAACTCTGCTTGTACAATGCCATTTAAGGAGCAGAGATCTTGGATCATTCTCTATCTTGACCCCTTTCCCTTTTTTGCCTTTTTTGTTGGGTATATAGCCGCATTGTAAAATGATCCCTTGATTTAAACATGCAGAGTTGGTATCTCTTATCCCTTCCTCCGCTTCTTTGGAGAGTGGATATTGTTTCCAGCCTTAACCCAAACATCCCCTGCCTGATCTCTCACGATGGCTACAAGCAAGCTTGTTACATCTCCCACTGCTAAAGGTATCCCAGCTGTTTGTTTTACAAGCGCGTATATATATTTCCTGGCCCCAGGAGTGAGGGCCTTTATGCAATAACAGCAATGTGCCCACTTCCCTTTTTACTTTCTTGCCATCACTTGCCTTTTTCCTTCCTACTGCTGCCCACCCAAATCTGTTCCTGGCTGTGGACCCCACAAGCTCTCTACCCTTGGGGTAACTGCCAGTGCTTCTTCATCATCCTCTAATTCATCCATGGTGTCCCATTCATCCTCCTGCACCTCTCTGGTTGTACCACTGTCTGACCTCACTGTCCGTAAGGCTACACTCCCTGCTCCTCATTCACCAATTTTTCCCTTCTCAATCTGAGCGTCCTTGATCACAGCGCTGTCTAATCTGAACAAGATATCCCCAGCTCACCATCCATCTAGTCCACGCCCTGATTTGCTCCCTTCTTCCCGGAGGGCCCTCAACTGCGCGTATTCTGCCTGTGCCACCTCTAAAGCCTCTTCTTACTTTGTGGTTTTCTATCCCGTGGTACTGCAGTATTAGTATTTGTTTGGTATGGGGGTGGTGGCATGGATGGGGTGGTGCTGTGGCAGTAGAAGACACACATGTTGGATTAGTATATCATGTGGCAAGAACATTTGGGTAACATTTGGGTAACACCCTCTTGGGGGCGGAGATGTCTGTTTCACCTCAGATACTGCTACCTTAACTACTTTAACTAGACATGGGGGTGTGCTGTTTTGTCACACTGAGATTTGCACTCATCATTGTCTTCTATGTCCTCCACCATCTTCCATAATTCTAGAATCTCTTTCCTCTGTTGGAGCTTTTTACCATTATATTTGGCTGCCAGAAATGTGTACATGTGTTCAAGTATCCCTTTATTGTTTGTCTCCTGCTTTGGACATAGGCGGAACATTCCCCCGTGTCCCCGCCAACCCCTGCTTATAATATTTTTTAATGTTGTCTTTATACAATGGCAATGCAATGCATATATACTAATAAAAAAACTTGATAATTTCACACCATATACAAAATATAGTTTGTCGTACATGTTCCTACGAGTCCATCACTCCCACTCCCCCATCACCCCATACCCACACTCCCTTCTCTCTCAATCATGACACGTACACGCATGCATGCACTCTCCCTACATGCAATACCCACGCTACTTCCTCCACATGACCTGCCTTGGCCCCAACTCACTGCACAATAAAAATGTAAACACTAAACAAGCTAAAACAATAAACTAAAATAACAACCACTACTTCTCCTTGTTTCCCCACCCGAAATATATTGGGGGACAGGAATTTGAGCTCTCTAAATATACGGATCCCCTACTTTTATACTCTCTTATCACATTTCAAAATATGGTGCCATCTTCTCCCCTGTCTTGGAAATGATCCCACTTCTCTGTTTCTCTTCTTGTATACTCATAATATCTATATATAACCACCACATGGTCTTTACACACTACTCAACTCAGTCACACATCATTCATCCTGCTAGTCACGCTCGTAACTTCTTCACCTCATACAAGCTCACGCACCATTTATCTCGTCCCCACAATTCCCCTCTAAACATCTGACCCTGTGTTTTTTTTGCTGCAAGAGGTGTTCTTACATTTGCTCCTTCATCATGGGGTCCCAGTAACGGCCTGCGCCTTTCTAGGAGCCATGCCCGGCTCCAAAGTGCAGAGAGGAATTCTCTCAAAATGGCTCCTGTATACCACTACGGGTTTTGTGCTTGGGACTGGTCACTGTAGGTTGGTGCGGCCCCTCCAGATGCGTGGCCTGGAATCCTCCATCTCTTGCAGAAAATCTGGCATCACATCAGGTCAGAGTAACCCTCACTGATCACACGAGAATAAATACAATCGGCTAGGGAAAAAGGCCCAGCGCACCTCTTGCAAGGAGAACCTCACAAAAATACAAATACGTGTCAACAAAGAACTCTCCTGCCATGGAGCGATCTGATCTAAAACAGCACGAGCAATAGTTTTTAACACTACACCGCATCACAAATGACGTACATCTCATAGGTTACAAATCCAGGTAGTTGGTTGGTGTGACCCTATACACTTATAGACTGCTCCATAAGGGATGCCATGTGATTGGTACCAGCATCTTCTGTTTGTCTTCTTCAACATGGGCAACTTCTTCTGTCATCATTCGATACAAAAACATTGTCATTCATTTACACAGGCCACAACTTCACAACTCTACATTGCAACTGGTAACATGGACAGAAGTGAGGCAGCTAATTTTGAGGTAGCAAATCACTTTTATAGAACTACGTGTACATCCGATCCTTTCCCAGACACATTGGCGCCTCCACATCTTTGCCACCCATGGCATAAATTTGTTACCTTATCCCCTGGCAACTCGCAACAAAAATCACAGAAACTAATGGTAGGGGCAGACTGCCCCTGATCTCTAACCTTCTGGATGGTCATTTTATAGTTTTATGACCAGGGGTCTTGGTCTGGTCAGGGTACTGAAATGTTTGTGTCCAGGGCTCAGAGGTTTCAGGCTGTTATAACTAATAGATCTGGACAGTGAAGGCCTAGAGCCCTCACCCCCCTTTCTCATGGGATATCTCTTCAAAGCCCCATGCTGGCTTTTCCTTGGCCTTGCAGGGCACATTCCTCCTGGGTTGCATACGCTGCTGATAAGATACACCAAAGGACTGTGTATGTGTTATTCAAGAAATTAACATTCTGCAAATCTACCAGGGCTGATAGCAAAGCGCGCCTGCTCCACCTTCGAACCCTCAGGACTGAATATAAGTGTTCTAGCATGGCCATGGCACTAGGCCTCAATTTTAAAATGGTGTCTGACTTCTAAATTGGAGTTTCATTACACATGTGATTCTTATGATACTATTCGCTGCATTTCCACTACTATCCTACTTCTAGGTTATGGTGCCCTCCATTCTCCCAGCTCCCCTGTAGCATCTTCTTCTACAACTGCCTTGTACTAAATCACCTGGGGGCATGAGACATTCGGCCCTGCTTCCCAACACTAGTATGCCCTCACAGATGGTATTCAGTCACAAGAATGTTTGAGCACCATTCTTCTTAGGGTTGGCTCAACATTAAACAAATGTATCTACTGAGGCCATTGGAGTGTTGGCGTTCTGCCTTATGCTGTATGTCCATTTTGTGGCCTAGCGTAAAAGCTTTGGATTACCATTAACCACCGGAGAGGCCAGTGGTCTTGGTCTGTTTGGAAAGTAAAGTGAGACATAAATCTGCAACCCCGCACTCAGTCTGAAAGGGGTGCAATCTGAAAGGGGCACTCATATTTGCATCAGAATATCCTAAAACTGTTAGGGTGGGCTAACCGAAATTCTGTGCATTCTGAATCAATAACACTGCATCCATAAGCCAAAACGTGCAGCCCACAGCACCATATGTATAGGGGAAATGTGACTTTTACAACAGTTCTCTGATTCCATCACTTGTTGGTGTTATTGGGGGGAAAGCAAAGTTCTTGCAATAATGTGTTATTTAACCTATGTGTAATTTATAAATGTTTTGAAGACAAGAGAGTATTGATACCATACGCATCAAAATTTCTCATTTCTCAAGCTGGGGGTCTGCAGCAAGCTGCCAGCCCTTCTTTCCCCGATCATCTGCCCATTTTCATGCTAAACAGAGAGACCCTCACAACCCCCTTCTTCCCCCTTCCCCACTTGCCCTCTCCTTGTTTCCCCCACAACCCTCTTCTGCTGCACCTCTCCCATGCGGATGCACCTGACTGCTCTGTGCACTGGTCACCTGGTCCCCCTGTGAACTCGGTCCCACGCTCCTGCATGTCCAGTTGCCGGCACTGCCTCCGGGCTCCCCAGCACTTAAGGGTCTGTATCTGCCACCCTACTTTCCCTTCTCTCTGCACTTATGAGCCGCCTGCTGGCTGCACTTGTGAGTTCACTGCACTTCCCCCTGCCCCACCACCCTGGCACTTCTCTCCTTACCTCTTCCCCGCACTTGCACGATCTGAATGACACAAGACCTAGTAAGATTGTTATTTTATCCTCCCTTTGTTTCCCCCTCTTTGTCTTGTCGCGCCTAGACACACTTGTGTACAGGCGCGTTATAAATGCCACATCATATCATACAGTGATCAACATGTGTCAGAATTATGACTAGAATGCCCATTGCTATTCAGAATTAAGCAAACTGAGATATGATTACATAAATTGCTGAATGTGCGTGAGAAATAGCAAGATTTATGCAGGCAGGTTATTTTCATTTTGGTGCATTGATTTCATTTCACTTTAATAAAACAAAATATTGATTCCTAATTTCAGCAAATGTACGTACAAAAGTAGCCCATAACAATCAATCTCCTGGGTTAAACCAAATGTTAGGAATATTAAGAACAGTGGGAGGTTTGGGCGGGCACCACTGCGTATTCAATTTCTTCAAATATTCAGAAAATTCCTTGTAAGGTGATTGGCAAACCTCAGAGACCCAATGTACACTACATTGATATATAAATGCAGAAGAGAAAAGTGTATGATGAAGATTTCATCAGATCTGCGGTCGCCAATTATAGAAGTAAATACTACTGAAAATGTTTCTCATTCATTCCATCATGTTGTATATATGAGCCAAAACAAGAATTCCTTGTAGTTTTGTCAGCTAATCAATACAATCTTTTAATTATAGTTCATTTTTTTCAAGAAGCAGAATGTCACTAATGCCAATGAATTTCGGACATGTGGTTCTTCTTCAGGGCGAATTCTACAATATCAAACAACAATGTAAATACTTGTTTAGATCAAGTTGTAAATAGCATTAATCGAACAATTATGTGCTCATGACACAAGTTAATCATACATAAATCTCTCAGGTTTCTATGTATCACAGACAACAAAATAATATACACATAATACCTGCAGTCTTCTGTGCTCAACAAACAACATATATGTGTGTGTACCACTGCACAAATTTGGTTTCTATGGAAAGAAAACAATGAGGACTAATTACTTTAGTGTCCCATTACTACTGTAATTCGAGCTCAGTTCTGCTCTATTCATCCTATATCACAATAATTATTCTCTCCATGTTTCCCTTACCTCTGTAATGTGGGCGCAAGAGATTCTTGAAACCCTATCAACTATTCTCTATCGGCACAGTGATAACTTTCACTTTTCTCCGCAGTGTGTATGGTCAATTGTGCACCTGTGTCATGTTCTGCTGTAAACATGTAATGACAGAACGGGGTATAAACTACAAGCTTATTCAATGCCCCCTGTTATATTACAAATGGGTAAACATATCAGTATGTATAAAGTCAAAAAGTGAAAACACATTGCCTACCGTACTCCGTAGGATGGTATTTAAACCCATACAGAATTCTTAGAATGTTCAGGTTTTGGAGATTATGGCGGCATCTGGCCATTGGCTTCCACTGTACTGCCTGGTCTGTGTGGAGCTGCTAAATCATGAATTAGCAGGGAAATAGTAACACTATTTGGGCTTTAGCCAAATTTAAAATATGGTACATTTAAGCTTGAAAACTCTTACCTCATCTGTTCTATAAGCATTCATCTGATGTCGACAGCGTGTGTGGAGTGGTTGTTATGGTGACCCGGTTGTTTGGTCAGATGCTGCGTACTCAAGTTGAGAGACAACAGCGCACGCTACATTTTCCATTACCATGGAAACTTCTTTGCCGTGATATCGCGTAAAGTACAATTGTTTTGAATACCTCGTTGTTAGTGAGGAAAAGATGCCAAACGCTTAAATGTGGAGTGGTGGACTGGTCATTTACAAAATAGATAAACAGAAACATACTCATTTTGTATAAAAATCCTTTTGAATTTAGAGTGAAACATCGAGTGACGGCAGGGTGCGTAGCGTCTTGGTTACCATCTGATGTATTAGCCATAATGTCACGTACTGCATACTGATTACAATTTTCTCGTTATAGCTAAAGCAAAGGTACCAAATGCTTAATTGTAGAAGTGGTAAACAGGACTCTTAAAAACTGGATGGGCAAGCAACAATCTTACAGGAATATTAAGAACACCACACATAGAGTTGTTTTCAATTAAAAAATAATTTATGTACACGGTCATTCAACCATTGGTACAATCTACAACAACAAATCTGAAGGACACTACACTTTCTTTTATAAATCAAAGACATTGAATTTGACAGTTCAACAGATATTTTGTTTACAATGGACGTGTGTAGTTCACACAGTAATATTATGCATGAAGCGATGTAGTGGCTTCTTTTGTCATCACAAGAATGTTCAGCAAATAAGATGTGTGTATTATGTCTTCTGAAATTGGTTCTTTTTAACCAATTTTTGGATATTGAAATTTACATAAAAGCAAACAAACTTCAGACTACGATTTAAAACAAACCACCAGATAAAAATAGCATATTATTGGCATCCAGCTTTCACCCAAAGACAACCTTAGAAAGCATACCTTACAGTCAATTTCTGCATTATAAGAGAATCATTTCAGAAGAAAGGAAATTTGAAAAACTAACATCAACATTGAAAGATAAATTCCTCATGCAAGGTTATTCCAAAGTACAATTGGAAAAGGCACAATCCAAAGCTGCATCAGTCCCGAGATCTAAAATTCTCAATCCTTCTCTAAAAACACAAACAGAACAACTTGTTTATGTTACACCATGTCCAGAGCAGAACCCCACAATTATAAAATTCATAAAAAAGAACTGGGAGATGCTAAAGATGGATCCAATCCTTGTTCAACTTTTTGAGAACATCGCAACCTTTGCCTATAGGAAAAGCAAATCTATCAAGGACCATTTAGTTCAAGCTGATTACCTTCATACCAAACGTGACAATATGATCTATGAAGGAGCATTGCATGTAACAACTGTCAGCATTGCAACAACATAATTAAAGGATCCAGCATTAATCATCCATACACGGGCAGAATAATACATCTGAGACACACTAGTAATTGTAATTCTAGTAATGCTATCTATGGAAGCAGATGCCCATGTGGTTTGCTCTATGTGGGGCTCACAACTAGAACAACTAAAATAAGTTGGACGGAGCACAAGTCAAACATCCGAACAAGCTCTGTACATTCACTGGTGGCACAACATTTTAAGACATACAAATGTAAAATAAACTAATGAAAATGATCACATTTGAACAGGTAAATTGTACAAAAAGAGGAGTTGACATTAATGTTCTACTCAGGCAGAAAGAAATACAATGGATTTAGAGATTGGACTCCATGGAACCAAAAGGGATGAACAGTGAATTTGATCTAACTTGTTTTATTTGACTGTCTTTGGTGATTATACATTATAATAAAACTGAGTCGTTAATTAAGAATGTTGCCAAGTTGAGGACATTGATCAAAAAGCCTTGATGTTCAATAAGCATTTACTATGCTTCTGACTGTCAAAATTGGTTTACTGTTGATTACATGATTGCCATTACAGTATTTGCAATGTTTTTGACTTCTGTGGACAATCATGAACGTGAGTGCAGTGAAATGTGTAAATATATTACTTTGGCTCAGCAATTGCCAGTGGCAGTATAGATTCCACCCTTCCGTGTGTCTGGTCGCGTGATCGGATTGCGATCACGTGACTACACACGGAAGTCATTTATAAACTCGATGTGGAACGGGAGGCTGTACAGCAGCCATGTTCCTGTTCCTGCATCGCGTAGGAGAGAGTGAAGTTTTGAGGTAAGATAGAGAATCAATGGAGCATGTCCTTAAGTTGACATTGCAGTTACATCTTGGGAATTAACTTAATCAATAGATCTTCCTTTTAAAACAGGACATTCATTAATTTTCAGATTATCAGAACAGTGAGGTGAAGGATATTATTCCAGGCACGAGTGCAAACTTTTGACTCTGTAACTGAAAAAGGACAAGTAGGCACTTGTTTGTTATTTAGTTAAACAAATGCATTTTTTTATTTCCCGCAAGAAAACTGAAAAGGAATTATTATATGTTTCTTACAGATTAGTCTTGATTCAACAGAAACAATTACTGAAAATTACCATCAATAAGTAAAGCCAATTTGACCCTTAAGGTTGGTATAATTTAATACATTTCGAATTTTGGTTGAGTACAAAAGTGCGAGTCCAAGTGGTATAAAATGTTTTTTGTTCCCTTGACAGTTTACGACATCAGCAACAGTTTCACCTGACAAAGAGGTCTTGTTGCCTCGAAACGCGTAGTGAAGTGTGGAATCTGGCCATCGTATCTTGCAAGACTTTGTATTGATGGCGTGGCATTAGGAGCAAGATTGACACACACCAGTTACTGTATTTTTAGTGAAAATTTTGATTTGAACATTGTGAAAGCTGTAGATTGAGACCATTGTAAATTACTCTTCTGTGCAACATAACATAAGAGAATATGAACATCCCAGACTAGGGATGTTGTGATATATTTTGTTTTATGAAATTGTGTTAACATTTTGGAATTATAAAAAGAAATGAGCCACATTGAGCACTATAAGTTCTTTATTTAACTGACTATAAGTAATTGTATAAAATTCAGGGTTATATTATCTTGAATAGTATTGAAGAGGTGTGTTACCTCGTGGTGAGTGATCAGGTATTTCATCAGTGGTTCTGATTAATTGATGATGAGCCACCCATTAACAATCACCTGGGTCACCAAGGATGCATAGAGCGCCCGTATCCCTCTTACGATCCGCCTACCGGACCCATATTTATGTAGTACCTGATAGAGAAAACTCCAATCCACCTGGTCGAAAGCCTTCTAAGCATCCAGTGTGACCAGCACCAGCTTCCCTTCCATATTTGCTGCCGTCACCATCAGGTGCAGAGTTTTGTGCAGGGTGTTGGCATCCTGCCTGCCCTGAATAAACCCCACCTGGTCCGAATGGACCAATCTTGGCATGAGCCCCTCCACACTCGTGGCCAAAACCCTAGTGAAAACTTTAGCATTAACATTTAAAAGAGAGATGGGACAATATGACTTACAATTTTCAGTGTCCCTTCCAACCTTAGGTATGACTGTTATTAATGCTCTCCCAAAGGAAGGAGGAGCCCTCCCCATAGACAAAATATTATTAAACAATTCCACCAGGTGGTGGGCGAGAGATACAGCAAAGGCCTTATAAAACCTGACAGTGTACCCGTCTTCCCCAAGTGCATTCCCTGTCTTCAGCCAGCCCACTAATTGCCCTAAGCACCTCCTCCTGGGTAATCAGCCTTTGCAATTCCGCAGTCTCACTACTTTGGAGGTTCAGCAGGGATGCACCCCTCAGGTATCTGCACAGCTCCCCCTCCTCAGCCCCCCCTCTATCCCATAGAAGTGCTTATAGAACATGCCAAATTCCTGCACCACCTCTCCCACTGAGGGGTATAATCGACCTTCAGAGTCCCTAACTGCTGATACCTACATCTCAGCCCTCTAACCCCAAAGCCTAGCTGCCAACAAAGTGTTGGCCTTGTCTCCCTTCTCATAATATGTTTTTTTTTAAAACTGAAGGCTGGCGATCACCTTTCCCACCCCCAATTACTTCAACTCCTGATGTCTCTCCTTTGCCAGCCTTAAATCCTCCACCTTTCTCCCTTACTCTTTACCTTCCAGTGTCTCCAACCTGCGGATGTCCCCCTTCAGTTTCTCGGCTAAGTGGGTCATGACTCATTTCTTGGTGGGACCCTCTCTAATAAGGAGGCCCCTCTAAATTGTCTTGGTAGCATCCATGTCAGACCCGTTTCCACCTCACTCGTATCATTGATGTGAAAGTACTCTTCCATCACCTTCTTCATTTACCCCACGAAGACAACGTCATTCAACAAGATGTCATTGCACCGCCACAGTGATTCCCTAGGACGTAGGCCTGTCAGCACTATACCCAGGTCCACCATGTCGTGGTCCGACCAACTGATGGGGGTGAGGTCACTGGTAGTAACCCTCCAGACATGCTACTGGTGCACAAACCAGTAATCGATCCTTGTTCGGGATCCGTGAACAGGGGATAAAAAAGTGACGCTCCTGTCCGAAGGATGGCATTCCTCCACATGTCTATCAGCCCTTGGTCAGACATGTAAGCCATGGGCCCTCCTTCCAACTGCGCTACCCTCCTCCTGCAGGGCCCCCCCCACTGTGATCCATGGCTCAATCTGACCACATATTAAAGTCCCGCCAATCAACAGTAGGTCCACTGCGTGACCACGTATTTCCCCCATAGATTCATGTAAGAACTGTGATTGTCCCATATTTGGGCAATATACTGAGGCAATGGTCACCAAGGCCCTTCAATCGACCCTCTTCCAAACCAGCGGGTCCACTATCCGAATTCTCCAGATCAAGATGATGCCCACTGCCCCCTCTTGGAGGGCCTGAAAGCCTAAAAGACCTGTCCAACATGGACTCCTCGGATATGCCTTTCCACTCTCTGAATTAACCTTGCCTCTTGCACTACTGTTATTTCCAGATCCCTATTGCGTATTTCTCTTCCCAACAACAAGCGCTTGGTGGGTGAGTTCAGGCCCTTAACATTCAGAGTCCCCATCTTGAGTACCTCGGCCCGGCCCCCCTTCTTAATGCGTGCCATCCAGAAGCTTGAATTTGTGTCCCGACCACTCCACCCTGTAATGCAGTGGCCTCCATCTTCATGTTCACTCTGACCCCCTGGCCCACACACCCAAGTCCCCTCCCACCCTCCCTGTCCTTGTGATCTCAGCAGAGGTCATGGGGGTGATTTCCAAAGTGCAGCCCCTGATCTTCTGCTCAGATTTACATCCCCCACCCCTGTCCCCCTTCTTCCCCGTCCCCCTACTCTCCTCCCTTCCTCCCCCTCCTACCTCCTGGTACATGTGGGATGCCCATCTCGTGATGGGCCATCAGAGATGAACTTACTTTACTATCTTCTTCCCCCTCTCCTTCAAATGTCCTCTCCCCCACCGTCCCCTTCCCCCCTCCAGGTTTCCCCCCAGACGGAGAGCCATCCCCCTTTCAAGATGTGCACCTTGTGATGGGCCACCAGGTTTGACTACTTGCCTCACCCGCCATCTCAGTTACCCCATCACCTCCCCCCACAGTCCCCTCACTCTTGCGTGACAGTGTCTTTCACCCTTCCTTAACTCCACTTGCAGCTTCCTTTGTGGAGGAGTGTTGAGCTTCTTGAATTTTCTGCCACCCGGCATCTTCTTCTTTACACCTTGGGGTACCACTGGCTGCCACTGCTCCACCATTCTGGCCGCAGACCCATCCGGGCCTTCACACGAGTCTTCACTCTTGAGGACTTGGAGGACCTTCTGTGCCTCCTGGCCACTGATCACCCGATAGTCTGCCTCACCTCTTTCAAATGACAGGGTGAATGGGAAGGACCAGCGGTATCTGATGCCCTTTTCTGGCAGCCATTGCTTAAGGGGTGACAGTCTCTTCGCCTGGACAGGGTGAGACCCAAAAGGTCCTGGAACATCCTGACCGTGTTCTCCTCATATTGGAAGCTACCCAGGCGCTTAGCCTTCTCCAGGACCTACATTTTTTCTCTGTACCGTAGGAAGCGCACTACTACAGACTTTGGCCCTCTTCCTCCTCCACCTCCTCTTCTGTGAGCCCTCTCCAGTTGCACCTCCTTTCTGTCTTCCAAGGCAAAGAGCTGGTGGATCAGACCCTGAACCTTTCTTCCCACCTCCGTCGCCATTTCTCCCTTCTGCTCTCTAACTCTCAGAATGCGCAGATTATTCCAGCGCTCCCTGTTTTCCAAATCGTCCAATTTCAGCAGGGTTTCTTCTTCCCTTACCTCCAGGTCTGTCAGCCGTGCCTCATTGAAGGGGCCCCTAGGGGACCCTCGCGAAGTGGAAACAAGGCAAATCACCACACAAGAACTGCCACGCCAGACATGAGATTGTATTCCCAAAAGCTAGGGTTTATTGCAAAGCAAAAAGTCTCAGTTGGCCAACTCGGTCTCACGCCCCGCAACGTGTGTCTCCAGACCTCGAGGGACGCAAGAGAGCAAATAACGTACATCAGTTACATATATACAAAATGGACATCCTGCAATCAGTCATGACATGTTCATTATGCCCATTGTACAGTTTCTTTGAACTGGGTCTCATGATCGACAATTTTGACAAATATGACACCTTCTAACATCTATTTTAGCAACAATATGCAACATTGCAAGTCTAGAGACATATTTCTTTGTTGAACAGAACACAGTGCTTCTGTTCTTGCAGGCAAGCTGCATACAGTGGAAGAGTCGCATTCCAGGCCTTGCTATCTCCTATTTGCTATTCGTGTCCTGGGAGTCAGCACGCTCTGCTGGGTTTAGGAAAGGTGGGCTGTAAGAAAAGCATAATTCAAGCCTTTAGCTGTTTCTTTCTAGCATTTCTACCATATTAACGAGACTGGCTGGCATCAGTGAGATGATTAAATGCCGTGTTGCTCTCCTCCAAGGCTATATGCGGGAGGGGATTGGGCATTCCTCTCTGGGGCTGCCTGCGTCGTTTTTCAACAAATAACTCCCGGCCTTGCGGCCTTGCTCTTTCGCTTTGAACAACAAAGTAATAAGTGAAGCAGAATAAGCAGAATAAGCTTTCGGCTAAGCAGTTTTGAACAAAAAGCAATGAGCAAACGTTAGTGAAAAAAATGGCGATTCTAGCTACATCAAAATGGCCACACATTGGTCAAACTTATGAGTCTGCATTTCTGACGTTTAGTGCATGAGATGGTTGGTCGTCGGCCAATATGATACATTGCCATTGGTCGTGAGAGGTATCTATTTTTCTAGACTGACAAACCCCTCCTTTTGGCCGACGTCAAACGCCTTATCCATCCATTGCATCCAAGTATCTGAATTTGAATTTGAACCCGAATCTTGCATGCCACTATATGCGTCTTCATTCTCACCAATATTTATTGCCATAAATTCTTCTATTGTTTTCATTTCTATCTTTATGATCTTGGCCATGTGTTTGTTTTTGGGTTTCCATATGCATACACTCTTCACTTATCTCAGTGCAAACTAGGGGCAGACAGTGTATGCAACAACAGCAAGTCATAAATATTCCAAACACTACTACTAGTATTGCAATTAACTTCCATCCCCACGCACGTAATATCTCCCAGAACCAGGACCCTGCCTGTTAGTTCCCATTCATGGTATGGAGTTCAGAACTCAGGACGTGTAACTTTCTTATCGCTTCAAAAATCGTAGGGGAGGAGTCATTTACGAATACGCGGCACGCTGATCCCACGATTTTGAATAACCCCCATGATCAATCAGTATTACATCAAGAGCCATTCTATTTTGCAACGTTATTAATCTAATCCCCTTTTCTTCTAGCGTCATGTTGTATAGTATATCTGTTGTTATGTTTATTGTATTCTCTAATATTCTGGATAGTTGCCTTATGTTATAAGAATGTATTGCTTGGGCCAGAAATGGTACGAATGATTTTGCTAAGTCTTCTGTAATCAAAGCGCCTTCCGTACTTCTTCGTGGCCTAGATCTGGATAGCCTAGCTACATCTGCTGTCTCGAAGAGGAACACTCCTGGGAACAGTAGGCCCAAATAACATGTGCCTCCCCAGTTTCTGGGTAACAAGGGATACACTTTTTCTCTGCATATAAAATAAACAGGATCACCTACATACACTGGTTCTACTTCTCTTTTGAGAACCGCTGTATTCATGCAATCAGTAAACGTTCCTACTGAATAGGAGCCTTTCTTCTTTAGGCAAAAAGGGACAGTTCGTGGGCTATAATTCACTGTATAGGAAGGGGGCATTGCATCTTTATTTTCTTCTGCTCTAACACGAAACGTGATTACTGATGTTTTGGATGGTGGAGACAATCTATCTCGTCGTACACGTTTAGGCGTAGGTTTTTGGATTAACATTCGTGCTTTATGAAATATAGAACAGCCTGCAGGTCTCATAATTATTTCCTCAAATTCATTCATGTTTGTTTTATCTAATTGACCGGTATCACTCTTATTCCATTTCCCATAAAATAATGCACTCAGTGATGCACTGCATGCAGAACTTAATGGCAATGGATGCACATACCAACCTATTCCCTTCCCCGCATGCTGCGGTAAATGGGTGCATACCCAGCAATTATTTTTCCTTAAAATTGCATGTGTCATGTTCATTATGATCAATAGGGTATTATTCCCATATCCTTCTCTGTGCCTCTCCTCCATTGGGGACAAGGTGTAAGTAATTACATGAACCGGGCTTTCAGTGGTGGAGATATTAATTACCGGCAAGAGCATATTCAATGGGTGCGTTGCTTCTACGTATCATAGTATCAATGCTGTCATTATTGGTGCTAACATACTCATAACACACATAAATATCGTTAAGATCAGCATACAATGTTTTCAACAATGTGTTTTTTCTAACCTTTTAGTCTTTATATCTAATTTGTTATCAGCAGCGGTGCAGGAGGAGTCTAAAGCTGGTTCTGGCATTCTCTCTCTCACAGTCCTTCTTCTTCCGCAGTGGTCATCGTGAATATCTCTCCTTGTGGCACTCGTCCGAATGTCAATAAGTTCGATAAATGTCAGCAGTTCATTCTGCCAGTTCTTAGCAGCCTGGATTGCTTACTCGTTTAGGCAAGATCATTATGCATTTGCATGTTGCTCAAAAGAACTCCAGAGCAGTTTACCAATTGCCTTTGTACCATGTGCACCCCGCTTGTTCACTTGGGTTCCGGACACATAGATTTTTATGATCACACCGAGGAGTCGCGAGTCTTGAGTTGCCCGATTTGCACAACTCTCACACTTCTCTCCTCTAGACCTCCAGTTCCTTCTCTGTCCGTGATGGGAACCAGAGGCAATGATGAAAGATCAATGAAATGCAGATTCGATCACTTCTTCTTTCGAGGCCACAGATTGTACTGTTTAGCTCCTGGTACAGTGTGGTCAATGAATAGTGCCGGTGCACTCCCAGACTCAAACTCAGAGTCTTGTGGTGCAATAACAAGTGAATGTGGGCGCCGCAGCGGTGATGCAGATTTCGTTTCAGGCAGTGGCACAATGGCAGATGCTGGTGGGTGCCAAAGTGGTACACGCTTTGTGTCGGCCCGCAGTGATGTAGATTCAGCTGGCCAATGTTGGGGCATTCTTTGCCCGTTCTCCTTTATAGCAATCCTTCCAGGCTTCGCTTCAAGCTTCACTTCAGGTTTAGGCAGATTCTGTACTAAGGGACTGGCAACAGTTTCTTTCGATTCTGGAGCTACTGTTTCTTTCTGGTCGTCTCCGTCAGGCAAGTCTTTCAGCGTCAGTGGAATCTTTTTAGCATGCGTGGCATAGATCCAAGCCTTCCTCCCATCCACACAAATCGCTGTTTGCGTTGCCAGAAGTATTTGATAGGGGCCACGCCATCTGGGTGCTAACAATGTCTTTCGTTCAAACTTTTTAAGTAGCACCCAGTCTCCTGGCTCCAGCGCATGCCCCAGACCAGCATACCTCATGGGTAAAGCCTCCTGCTCCTGCTGATGAATTAAATGCAATTTTTGTATTAAAAGGCCACAATAAGTACTAAGCACAGGATTCTCAACTTCGCAAAGCCGCTTGGGTTGAGGTGCGCACCAAACATTCGCCGGCCTCCCTATGACGATTTCGTACAGGGAGAGCCCAGTCCTTGCCTGTGCTGACGTGCGCTTGCACAATAGCGCTAATAGTAATGCGTCCACCCAACTCAACTTGCTTCGTGCACATATCTTACTGATCTTAGATTTTAAGATTCCATTATGTCGTTCAATAAGACCGGCCGAACTCGGATGTCTCGAACTATGGAATCGCTTATCAATCTGGAGACCTGCACATATCTGTAATATCACTGAGCCCACAAAATGTGGACCGTTATATGACAATATGACACGGGGCAGGCCGAACCGTGAAAAATATTCCTTTAGCATTACTTTTGTCGTGCTCATTGCCGTGCAGTCCTTTAAAGGATATGCTTCCACCCATTTGCTGAATGGACATATTACCACTAGAACATATTTCAAGTTTTGGCAACGCTCCATTTCTATGAAATGAAACTGGATTACCTCAAAAGGCATAGAGGGAGGGCCAAAACTTCCTGTCAGAGTCACCGTGCCCTTTCCTACATTGTGTTGTAAGCACGTGATGCAGTTCTGGACCAAGCTTTCTGCATTCTTTTTTATGTTTACATTCTCCCATACCGTAGCTAGATGCTGGATTATTTTCTTGGCACATATGTGGGTAGGGCTGTGGACCATTGTGACCATTGCATTTACATAGAAATTCGGCAACATCCAGTTTTTAGTTCTCTTGTCCACACAAAAACCCTCCAAATTCAATTCTGCAGAGCCCTCAGCCCACCCTTGTATCTCATCAGCAGTAGTTTCGGCCTGCATTTCTTTGACAGTGGCAATCCCATCTTCTATCATGCAAGGCACTTCCTCAGACTGTACTGTCATCATTTTGGTATTTAAATAAGTGGCAGTTTGTTTCGCAATCCTGTCTAGAAATGCGTTTCCCTCTCCCACTTTACATGTCACTCTTTTATGCGCCTTGCATTTCACTATTGCTAGGTGCTTTGGAAACGTGAGTGCAGACAGCAATCATACAATCAAAGGGCCATGTTGGATTCTGGCCCCATGTGATGTCAAGAAACCCTTCTCAGCCCAGAGTCGGCCAAAGATATGAACCACGTCAAAGGCGTACTGGCTATCAGTATATATGTTCACGTTTAAATTCTCAGAAATCTCACAGGCTCTGGTCAAGGCTATTATTTCTGCGGCTTGTGCCGAGTTGTAGGGGATTCTTTTGCTTTCTACAATGCTCTCTATGTTAGTGATAGCGTAGGCGGCAGTTGATGTGCCGTCAGGTAATTTGAAACAAGAGTCGTCACAAAATAACTCTCCATATGGCTCTTTCTCTGGGGGTGTCACTTAAATCAACTCTCCCCTTCGTTTCCTCCTCAGTAACCATTAAACTATCATGGGGAGGTGATTCGTTGTCACCAAGTTCCTCTGTGGGCAGTGGCATTAATTCTGCTGGATTCAAAGTTCTACACCTCATAATTTGGATGTGGGGCGCGAATAAGATGATTTCATATCTAGTCAGTATAGCAGAGTTGAGGTGTTGCGTCTGTGTTCTATTTAGTAGAACGTCTATGGCATGTGGCACCATCAAAATTAAAGTGTGCACCAATACCATCCCTTCCGTTTGTTTCACTGACGCAGCAGCCGCTGCAACAGCTCACAAACATCATGGCAGTGCGCGCGCTACAGGGCCCAGCGCGGAATAAAAATAGCCGCATGGCCTATTTCTTCCACCTTGTTCCTGTGTCAAAACAGCCAATGCACAGCCTTCACTTTCGCATACAAACAGTCTAAAAATCTTCCCATAATTTGGTGTGCCCAAAACTGGAGCAGAACATAATGCAATTTTCAACAACTCAAATGCTCACTGACATTCTTCATTCCACTGCAAAGGCATCACAGCATCCTTTTTCGTCAATACCACCATTGGTTTCACAACTAACGCAAAGTTTCCAATCCACCGCCGGCAGTAAGAAGCCATGCCTATTATGGCTCTGACTCCTTTCTGTGTTTTTGGAACAGGCATACCAGAAATGCTCTCTAGTCGCTCTGGCGTTAGTCTTCTTCCTTCTTTCGAAAGTAAGTAACCCAAATACGCTACTTCCTTTCGGCAATACTGACATTTTTCAAGCTGGTTTTGTGGCCATGCACTGCTAAGTGTGTTAATATTAAAATGGTACTTTCTTTACAAATCTTCTCTGTGTCTGCAGCAATCAACAGATCGTCTATATATTGTAGCAATACACAACCTGTTGGTAGCTCTAGCATAACTAGTTGTTCCTTCAATGCCCTGCTGTAAATACTCAGACTTTCTGTGTATCCTTGTGGAATGCGCGTGAATGTGAATGACCGTCCTCCGAAAGTGAACGCAAACAAATATCTACTGTCCTTGCTCACTGGAATGCTAAAGAAAGCATTCTTTAAATCAATCAAGCTAAATGTTCTGATGATGCAGGTATCATTGTCAAAATGGTGGTGACATCTGGCACTAAGGGAAATTGAGGGTCGACTACCTTGTTTAACGCGTGCAGATCAATTATAAAATGATAGGGTACCTCGTTATCTCCTTTCTTGTATACCGGAAGAATGGGGCTGTTGCATGTACTACTTGCAATTTCCTCAATTACCCCTAATTTCACCAAATCTGAAAAAATCCTTTTCAATACTTGCTCTCCGTCAGCTGAAATTCTGTACTGTGGATTACGCGGCAGCGTAACCCCTTCTTTCAAATCACTTTTACTGGCTCTATCTTTAAGCATCCCACATCATTGTCATTTGTTGCCGATACACAGATTGGCACCTTACTCAACTCTCCTGGCAAGGGTTTAGACAAAAATTCAGACACCTGTGCATCTTGTGGCCAAATTGTTAAAAACACACCATCGGGAGTGCAATGAATAACTGCACCTTGTTTGTTCAATAAATTCAATCCCAAATGTTTTTCTCCACAATTATCTGTTAAGAGAAATGGACAATGCTCAGTGAATGGACCTATTGTTACTGGGACTGATTGGGACACTGGGTTAATTACTGGTGTACCTGCGAACCCTACAGAAATATTCTTTTGCCCTGACAGTGGTATATCTGGAACCAAGTGATGATCTATTGAACACCGTATCTACAAGAAAACGGTGCTCTGTATCCCTGACTCTCATCTCTACATAGGGCCCTTTCTGATTCACAGGAATAGACACTGGTTCCGAACCCTGCCTTGGGCTGTCCTATTGAGGGAATAACACATCGTCCGATGTGTAATCACTGATATTGCTGTAATACGCATTTTGTTGTGTATCAAAAATGTTCCCATCCCTTCCTCTAGCTCCCCCTTTCTGGGCATTCCCATGTTGTTGATTACTCTGGCCCTGACTCTGGTTGGTAGTGTTCTGATGCTGAGCTTGATTCTGACCTCCTTGGTTACTTTGGTGCTGCTGCATATTATTTCTATTTGGTCCATTTGCTCCTGGGTGCCCCAGGTGCTGTCTTCTCGGACCACCCCCAGTTCTATTTTGCAAATGTGGGCATTGCGCTCTCCAGTGCCCTTCCTCTTTGCAGTATTCACACTGATTCTGCCCCAATGGTCCTCCATGCATATTTGAATTACTCCTTCCTTGTGCATTCCCCCTCCTTCTGTTGTGTCCCGCTACTTGCTGAAGTAGCACTCTCGTCTTCAATAAGCATGCTCTCAAATCCTCCCCACCTGTTTTAACAATAATAACTCATCAACAATAGCTTTTTGCTTCTTCCCTTTCCCAGCGTCCTTGCTTCTATACCCAGGTGGGGTAAACATTTCAGCATATTCATTATCAAGTTCATTTTTAAGCTCAAAAAGTCCATATACATGTTCCCTTACTTCTTCATCTCTGTCTCTACAACGTGCTAATGCATTTAAATCTAACAATCATTGTGGCGGTAATTTCCCAATTAACTGTTTCCATCTTCTCACTAAATATTCACCCATGCATTCCAACACTACCTGTCTTTCATTGCTTCTTCGGAAGTCATACATTGAGTCCAATGCTGCCATCCCATCGTTCCCATCTATATACATCTCTGCCTGAACTTGCAATTTCCGCTTCCTCTCCTGGCTGATCGCACTGCGGGTCACTCTTGTGCATCCACTTTGTACAGTCCCATCTCTCACCTCCGTAGTTTCAAGTTCAACCGCGGGCGGGACGGACGGGACTGTGTCTGTTTCTAGGGCGGGAGGTGCGGATGGGATAACAGGAATGGGAAGTGACTGTTGTGGTACTGGCTGGCTAATGGGAGGTGCTATGTACGCAGTCTGCGGCTGTGCTAGGATTTGAACAATTGGGAGGGGAGTGGGGGTTTGGGCAACAGGAGGGGGCTGAACAGTGGTTCCTGATGCGTTTGTTTTACTTTCTGGTCTTGGACTCCGCTTTGTATCGGTCAACATTTTTCTATTAAATCATCTGCTATATGCAATTCTCGTTGCGGGTATATTCTTTCTATGTTCAACTGTTCGCGTCTACCTGTCCTTCTCAGACTCTCAGTCCACTCCTCCTCCTCCTTTTCTTCCGCTATCTCAGTTTTTTATTTATGCCTGCGTGCATGTTTCTCTCTACTTCTCCAACGAAGCATAGCTTCCCTTCTCCAGTCCCTAAGGATATCGAATGTTGCGGGACGTGCTTTCTTTCTTATCAACACCTTCTCCAAGTTATCTATTCTCTCAATCTCAAAACTCCCATTAATCAGCCACTGAAAATCTTCTTGGTTTCTGGTTTGCTTATGCCAAATCTCACAGAACATTATCGCACCCACACCATGCTTTACATACATCTCGTACACCGGCGTTCCCCCAGATGGCGCAACTTGGCCATCTTCCAAAGATTGTCTACGGCAACGGAAAAACCCTTCTAGGGTGGACAATACCCCAGGTATGTTTTAAGCTTACCCTTGGCTAATCAACCTTACACTGGGCGTTTGATTTTGCAAAGTCAACTCTCAACCAATATCAGGGCTATTTCGAATCGGGGTAGGACTCACCTTATAAGTCAAATTGTCTTCCAAGACACAATTTGTCCATACACTGACGCAACCAATGACGTTGTGTCTGCGTCTCTTGGCTCTGCCTCGTTTCGGGACCCTCGCCTCCTTGTTCTCTGGCCAGGTACGTCGATCAGGGATCAGATGTGTGCAGATCTGCATAGGAGTCTCATCACTTACACAGGGATGCCCCGAACACCTCTTGATCTCGGCTCGATCGTCCCGTCCTCGCCGTTCTCTCCGCCTTTCTTATCTTACAACGTACACAATGGAACAAGTGGCGGAGGGTCCCTATTGGGGTGCCATCTTGAAGGGGGCCCCTAGGGGACCCTCGCATAGTGGAAACAAGGCAAATCACCACACACAAACTGACACGCCAGACATGAGGTTGTATTCCCAAAAGCTAGGGTTTATTGCAAAGCAAAAAGTCTCAGTTGGCCAACTCGGTCTCACGCCCCGCAACGTGTGTCTCCAGACCTCGAGGGACGCAAGAGAGCAAATAACGTACATCAGTTACATATATACAAAATGGACATCCTGCAATCAGTCATGACATGTTCATTACGCCCATTGTACAGTTTCTTTGAACTGGGTCTGATGATTGACAATTTCGACGAATATGACACCTTCAAACATCTATTTTAGCAACAATATGCAACATTGCGAGTCTAGAGACAAATTTCTTTGTTGAACAGAACACAGTGCTTCTGTTCTTGCAGGCAAGCAGCGTACGGGGGAAGAGTCGCATTCCAGGCCCTGCTATCTCCTATTTGCTATTCGTGTCCTTTCGGCTAAGCAGTTTTGAACAAAAAGCAATGAGCAAACGTTAGTGAACAAAATGGCGATTTTAGCTACATCAAAATGGCCACACATTGGTCAAACTTATGAGTCTGTATTTCTGACGTTTAGTGCATGAGACGGTTGGTCGTCGGCCAATATGATACATTGCCATTGGTCGTGAGAGGTATCTATTTTTCTAGACTGACATCATATTTAATGTCCAGGAGGTCCATCTGTATGTGATTATTCTCCATCACCTCCATTTTATCCGCCTGCTAATCTACTCAGCCCTTTAGATCACAGACTGACGCCTGTATATCTGTCCGGATCACCTTGATTTCCGCACATATATTCTTTCAATCTACCCTGGTCAGGGCCGGAGCCAGCCCGCTTCCTCCTGCTGGCATCCCATTTTGGGTAGAAGGAGTTCCCTGCTGGCCACTGTCTGAGCTTCTCCTGAAGCGCTGTAGAGACACAATCCCCATCAGTGCGATAGCTCTGTGTCCAGGGGATCACTGGGGCTTATCCAGGGTGGTTGTGGGGGTGTGTCCACGCGACACAGCACCCCCAAGACCCTTGCAGGACACCAAAAGGTTGCTTCAGCACGTGTCCTGCTGTGTACGTTTTGCCCCCTTCACCGCACAAGTTCAACTCTTTAACCTTCCTCTCCCCATGGCATGCTATGCTGCTTTGCCTCCTTGATGGCTTAAACTTCAGGCTCCTCTGGGTCCACTCTCCCAGATCACCATACGTCTCCTTTGCCCATAGTCTCTGTCCACCTTCTCCCCCTCCTGTCTTTCCCTCAGCACCTGTGTCCTCACACTCTATGCCTCCAGGTACTATGGCCTCAGCCCCGAGACTGCCTCCAAAGGCACTGGGTGCTATGGGTTAGCCCTCTGCCCGTTTCTCCAATCTGCGCGGCTCCAAGAGAACCCCAGGCCTCCTAGGAGCTGCTCCAGTTCTCAGCCCCAAGGGCCACCCCAGCTCACCTTGCCTCTTTGGCCTGCCTATCCGTGGCCCGGCACAGCTCCAATAGAGGTACTGCCTGGTCTCCTCCTCCACCACACTCTTCCACGCAGGTCTGCTCCTCGTCCCCAAGGCCGGCTCATCACGTACCTCATTGCAGGCTCCCCTTGCCCAGGTACCACCTCCTGTCCTTCCTGTAGGTTCCTCCGGCCACCAGTCAGTCCCTAACAGCACCACCATGGTCCTCAGATCCAGCGTTCCTTTCTCATCCCCTGCCTCACTCAGGCCATTGTTGCACTCCGAGTGGCCTCTGCTCCCTCTCTGGACCGGCTCACACCTGACTGCCCTGCTGGGCCTCTCCGTTCCGGGGTTCTTCCATCGCCCGGGCCATCATTCCATGCCACGGAGCCGCTGCTCCCTCTCTTGTACATCGGGCCCCACACTGCACTGCTGGGAATCCAATTTCGGGATACTCTCCACAGGATTCCCACCACACCTTGGTATTCAATCCTCTTGTCCTGAGACATTGCCAAATGCCACAGATCTTTCTCAAGCTACGATGCGACCACAGAGACCAATGCACACCTCTGGGAATCTCAGCAAGGACTGGGGGGAGCCAAACTTATCTTCCTGTAGATGGCCTGTGGTGGAGCTCTGTTGCTATGCGGCCATCTTGGTCTGTGCCCCCTGGTGGGCTTCGATGCTTGAAGCATAATTTATCTGAAATCAAGCAAAGTAAAGATCAAGATCAGAAGCAACAATGTCACGTGTCTGAATTTAAATTGAGTCAAATTTAAATGTTCTGAATAAATCACCCTATTAAGTCGTTATCTTGGTAATAAAGAATCCCCTTGTATTTGTGCAAACGCACCTTTGAGCATTGTAACGCGCAGAGTTGGATTAACAAAATAAATTATCTCAGGCCCAAATAACTGGTCAGACTCAAAGAATATGGCAAAATACTACTTTATTATAAGCTCAATAAAGGTGGGAAACCCGGCGAACAACAAATCATAGTCCACGCACTCTCAGTGCATTTTAATTCCGCAAGAAACTGTATACTTCAATGTATTCTATGATGCAAATAATTAAACCTATCAGACGGAGGGATTGGTTAGGGGAAAAACTATACTTATTACTTTGATAAGTGTTAGCTGCATAATTGGCTGCCTTTCATCTGGCAGGCATACTTTGAACTTCCTGCTAACTATGTATAATTTAGATATTAGCAGTATAACAGCAGCGGATTCGCCCCTGCAACATTGTATACTAACCATTGCATAGGCCCTTATGATTGGTTGTGTCATGATTCCAGTACGGGCACAGGGCAAATGGGTCAGGACTAGGGGTATTTCCCCTCATAACCGTGTAGGAAAAAGGTGGACGTGTAAGGTGGCTGGCTGGCATAAGCGTACATGGAGTATGGCCTCAACCCACACCAACATGGCCACCAAGGAAGAACCCACTGTGGAACTCAAGATGGCACCTGACAGACACAAGGATCTGACATCCCTGGTGGTCTAGGGCTGACAGGGAAAGGCCCGAGGCTATGAAGCCACACCCCGGGCCACACCCTCTGCTTAGAGTTTCATCTGCTACCTACCAGAGCAGTTTCATGCTTACCGCTCCTGCTTCTCCATGTGCGGGCAGCTTCCACACGAGTTTGCAGAATACTTACCTGCACCAGGGAGCCTCACTGCACCGCAAGGCTTCCGCTTCCAACTCTGCCCAGATCCTTACCTGGACCATGGTAGACTTATAGCTGCTCACCCCGGAACTACATTTGCCAACCTGAGTTGTATTCTTCATCTAAAGTCCACAGCAACCGCAGTTCCTGAGAACCTGAAATCCAAGAAAGACAATAGTAAGAGACTGCAATACCAGTTAATCCAGCTTCCCGAATCCCATGTAACTTTTGCTCACCTGTATGCAAGTTAGCGGCACTGCTTGTTTCTCTGCTCCGATTCCTGCAAAGATACCAAGCTAATTTACTCCTAAAAAGAAAGGGAGAAAAACACTGTTAAAACCAATGCATCAATACAAAGAAGGACATAGCGCAACAAACCATGCTTCACATCGAAAACGTCCACGACCTGGAGTTACATTTTCTACAAGGACTCACCTGCTCATTTCCAGTATCCAGTGTGTCACAGCTGGCCTGGACCACGCATCTTCAGTGAAGTTACTGGAGTTGGATACTTGCCTGAGATCTTCGATGTTCTTCTTCAGTTTACTACGGTGAGCAACAGTTGCCACGTACCAGTCAGCCAGCCAGTTCACCTAAAGAAGGGGAGGGCTAGAAGGGAGGTGAGGGAAAAGCTGAATGTAACCAATACTGTACTTACCTTCAGGTCCTCCAGACCCCCCCAAACAACACTTTCCAGATGTTCCAAGTCCATCCATGTCCCTCCCAACCTCACGGTCCCCTGGAGTTTAATCCCCAGCAGAGCACTGGGGAAAGGAGTGCCCAGGATAATCTTCAGGGTAAAGTCATTCCGAGGGGGCAACGCTTCGGAACAGTCCGGACCAGGGCACCAGCGGTAAGCGTTACAGGTTGATATTCTCTCCCAACCTTGGACATTCAACTTGTTAGCAGCACGTAAGTGAAACAAAACACAGGTGCAGAGAACAACGTCAGACTACTTCCCACGTGCCAAATTAGTCTACCATCTCTCATCAGCCAAGCCTTAAACCATGGCTTCTTCTTTGTACTTGACCTTGCTGGATGTTCTCTTCTCTGGAAATGTAAGGGATTTTAGGTACATCACTATCTTCAATTAGAGCCGAATGACTATGCCTTGTTTTCAAGTCTTGAATCACGTGTGTGGAGACCATGATTTTGTCCATTTCGCCTTTCTATTTAGTGTTATTTGATTCAATTATGTCCGGTGTCATTACTCTCTTTGGCCTCTGGATATTTGGTTGCTCCATCTCACATATGTTTTCTGCATCCTTGATTGTTCAATACTTGGCACTTGCAAATGCTTGCTTATTTACTTAATCTAAGAGAAATATGTTCTGCATACATCCCTTATCCTTAATGACTCCCTTTGTACCTGGCAATTGCCTCTTGCTGTGGCATCCTAGATCTCTGGCCAACAGCTATTCTTTGTTCATGCATGAAGTTGGATTTCCAGCGTCTGTCAGCTCTGCAGCCCTGGTCTCTTTTTTCCTTCAAGCTTCTTGCTTACTTTTATTCAGAGTCGATGTCCATATTTTCAACATTGCCATTTTGACCCGTGTTATATTTTCTACTGCAGGAAGCTTCTATGTGACTCATCTATCTTGCGTTACTGCGTATATATATTTATAACTCATCTGGTTACTTATCTTCTTTGTATATATGGTTTATTTTAATTCATATACGTGTTTACTTTGTTTCTTCAGGTACATCTTCATTCTTTAAGTATTCTTATATCGTTTCAGTATGTCATCATGTTTTCTCCCTATGACATCACTTTGCACATGTCAGAGTTCTTTTACAGCTCTTGGATGTTCAGTTGTATCTGCAAATCTGCTGCTACCACTCCAGTTCTTGGATAAATTTGCTACGGTTGTCTGAGTGCATAACCTCTCTCATACACTCAATGGAGTATTGGGACGATACCGGGTGTCACACATAGTACTCTCCTGCTACTATTCCAGTATGATGTAATTGAATGGGCGGGCACTTTAGAAGACTTACAAGTCTGCTTCTATACATATTAATCTTGTCCATAAGTCCTGATTCCTAATGGCAAATCGAAAAGAAGTGTCTCAAGTGTCTTTTTATTTATGTAACAGACTAGATATACAGAGCTAAGCTCCCAAAAATGAATAGACAAAGTGTGGAAACAATGTAAAAATAGTATACTCCAAGGCTGTACGTTAAAAGTCTTAACTATACAAGTTGGTGTTGTGCAACCCAGACATATTTACAGCAAATAAATGGGTGTACAACGTGGTTGGGGGCCTCCATTTTGAATATTTATACCTTAAGCAATGGAATCATAATGTCAATGTGTGACATCATTTTGCGGTTTTATTATGATGACGAGGCACTGGAGCGTATGATAACAATAATAATTATTTAAAGCATTCTATGCTGGATGCAATCAAGTGTTATTATTTAAGGACCTGTTAATGGAAAAGACTGAACTTTGTAGGAGACATGGGTAATTGAAGAATATGCACAAAAGCCTACGAGTTTGCAAATCTATAAGAATGATTCCTATAAATAGGTGCTCATATTTCACAAGTTCCTGTCATTGAAAGAACATCTTGACACCAATAGCATACACCTTTCTTAACATGAAAGAAGAAGGGTGGTTATTCATATAATATGCCATAGATATGTACATTAAGATGTTCAGAATGTCATGGAAAATAAAGAGAAGGGGCTACGTTTGAAGTTATTCTGTCGAGCTGCAATGTAAGCTGTGTCAAGCCTTCATTTCTGAGTGCACATATTGAGTTCCAGTCTTATGATTTTATGTTTTTCAATCCTCAATAAAAAGATTTCAACACAAAGGCCCTCATAACGACCCTGGCGGAACGGGTTAATGGGTGCCGCAAAAGGATGCAGACCCGTTAAACCCGTTCTGCCACATTACGAGGTCCCCTTGCGGGACCCGGTAAGCACGCCTGGTAAAACCAAGCGTGCTTACCGGGTCCCGCGAGGGGAAGAGGGAGCAAACAACGGGCCAACTCGTAATCGGCCCGTTGTTTGCTCCCTCTCCCATTCCGAGGTCCCCTCGCGGGACACGGTAAGAACGCTGAGGTCCCTCACGGGACACAGTAAGCACGTCAGGTAAAACCAGGCATGCTTACCGGGTCCCGCGAGGGGAAGATGGAGCAAACAATGGGCCAACTCGTAATAGGCCCGTTGTTTGCTCCCGCTCCCATTCCCATTCAGCCCTATGGGGACTGAAATGGGAATGGGGAAGGTCAGGGTCCGGGTCCTTGGAGGGAGGAATTACCGGGTCCTTGGAACTCAGAATGGCCCGGTAATTCCTCATTCTGGGAACCCGGACCCGGAGGTGATTTCGGCAGAAGCCATGCCGCCAATAGCGGCATGGCTGGCGCCGAGGTCGTAATGAGGCCCAAAAAATAAAAGTATGGTGCCATGTGCACCAATGGATACGTATCGTCAATGAACAAGAGTTCTAAAGACCAACTGGATTTTCCATTGGAATGTTGTGCATGTTTTTGACAAGAGTGCAATTAAAAACCATGAGTGCATGCATGCAACACTCCAATGCTTAACTACCTTACATCAATGTGGATAATACCATATGTTATAACATGATGATAATATTCTGATAGGCAACATGTCTTAACCTTGATAGTGCAGGGGTAATATACCTCCTAGTATCCAAATACATTTTTTTCCTGTTCTAAGTTGAGGAAATTTACGCAATTGCAAAAAGACTTTGTTATCATGTTTGGCGCAGCTGAGAGTAATCTTTTGTCCCTTGTCTTTCATTGTTGTTCCTAAATTAGCATCCGTCTTGTCCCCATAATTGTGGGGTGGGATTGTATGTAAGGGGGCATTAAATCACGTGTGCCCTCGAAACAAACGAATATATAGCAGTTAATATCTGCGACAATATAAAACCTGTTTATAGTTCTTTGAAAAGTTGCAAGGGAATCCATAAAAGCAAAGAGCATGCCAATGAACTAAAGGTGTCCTTCCGGGTTGGAAAATGCTGACCTCTTTTATGTATGTTTTTATTCAGATCCACAGTTTTAACCTTTTAACCTTTTATTATTTATAGTCCAGAATAAAGAAGAAAAGAAAAAAAAAATTGTGGAAAAAAATAGACGAAGAGAATGAAAAGCCTAGAAAACCACAACTTCCCTCCCACCTCCCTCCCGCCCCCCTTTGCTCAAGGCCTTTTCTGGTTGGTGGAGTCTGCAAAGAACTAAGGGTATTCCGACAATGATAAGGTGACAGGACGTTCGTAAATGTTTACTCTGACATGCGTTGAGAGTCCTTGCATCGCTGCTTGTGTAGGCGTATCCGTGGGGATGGATCGAAAAGCAAGTGGTCTGCCCGTGGGGTCTCACCCTTCCCACTGTGGGTGTTCAATCGTAAGCTCCCTATCCGTTGCTCAGGGACAAGCTTGCAAGGCCGAGGTGTTTGTTTCCCAATATTCTAAGAAAGGGAGCTACTGCATGGCAATGTGTGCATGGGATTCTTGGAGCGTTGCTGTAAGGCTCTCCATTTCGTAGATTTCTCTGGCTTTGTGCAGCCGGTCATTCTTGGTTGGTAGGTTTGTCCTTTTCCATTTTATGGTTACGCATACTCACGCCACTAAAAGGATCATCATCATCAAACATACTTTCATTCAGCATTTTAAACTTTGTTATAAAATACAATTCGTACAAAAAGAACACAAATGTAAAAATATTCACAGTTGATGTAAGAGATCCATACAATGACACTATTTACAACACAGTGGGCAAAGAGGATCAGGAATTACAATACAAGGTAGTATAGATATTTGACTTCGCAATACAAATTCCTGCTGTTGTTTGTCAATGTTCAGCTATAATCCTGCCAAGATATAGGTGCAGTGACTATCGGGGAGAGCAATGTTCACAGCCACCGAATCTCATTCACCCATATCTAAATTGGCAGGGCCATACTTAATAATCCTGCCTCTCAACAGCCATGCCCTATGGATGAAACGCGCAGTGCCAGAAACCACATATGGAAGGAGGCATTCTCTCAGGAATCGTAGAGCTAAAAGAAAGTTTCTTCGCATGTGGGGGAGAACCCAGTAGTGCTCTTCAAATTGTTCTACTCCAAGCAAAACCAGGAGGCGGGAAAAATCTCTATTAATACCTTCTATGTCATGGATCCACCCCAGGATCTCTTTCCAATAGGTCTGTATTATCGGGCATTCCCACCATTGATGCCAATATGTGCTAACCTGTGTACATCCCCTCCAGCAATATGGACTGGTGCCCGGTTACATTATGGCTAGGCGGTGAGAGGTGAGGTGCCATTGGGTGAGGATCCTGCAGTTATGCATTTTATACTGGACCGCGAGGGACAACTTCCAAACTGCCCGATAAATGGCCTGCCAACCCTCTTGGTTGTCCTTCCATCCCAGTGACCTGTATTATTGTGCTTCAGTACGCAGTGTCGGAAGGTGGCCCCTCTCTAATAGGGCTCAGTAGATTTTCACAATCAAGCCTTTGGTCCCTGGGTGATTGTTCAGTATGTTCTCAAATGGAGTTAGTGGACGTCGTAGTTGAGCTTTCCATCTCGAGTCCATGAGGACCCCTTGCAGCTGCAGGAAGGGAACCTGTTTAATTTTGATGCCCAGCTGTGCTTGTTCTCGTTCTTCCCTGGTTAGGAAGTTGACTTCCTTCCATGTCTGGCCTGCCCTGACTAGACCTTGCTCGTACCGTTGTTGGAAACAAATGGGGTCTATTAGGAAGTCTCGAATCGGGGGGGGGGGGCCAAATGCAACTCAGGGGTGACCGCCATGTTGTGATCCCAGTTAAGCACGGATTCCCGTTCTTCCATATAGACCATAGCACACTAAGGACTGGGTGGTGCAGTGCCCTACGTGGGAATGACCGTAAAAGGGCCCAAAGCCATTCTTCCAGGGTAACTGAGGCAAAATATCCATTCTCTAGGTGGACCCACTGTTTGTCTTTGGTTTCTCTAAAGTGGCCGACCAGAACTCAGCGTTGTGCCGCCCTGTAATATTCTTAAAAGACAGGACATGCTATGCCGCCCTTCTCTTTGGGTAGAATCAGTGTACTGTATGCAATGCTAGGTCTTTTACGGTTCCACAGGAAGGCAAGCAAGGTGCTTTTTACTTCTGCAAGGAAGGAATCTGGTAAGATGATTGGAAGGGATTGGAATAAAAAAAGGAGTTTCAGCAAAACATTTATCTTCACCGCTATTTAGCCTACTAACCCAGGAAAGCTTCATTTTGGCCCAGCCCTCAGTGTCACGTTTATTTTGTGCCCAAAGCAGTTTATAATTTGCATGATACAAGTCGTTTAGGTGTTTCGTAATAGTTATACCTAATTATTTAAGGTCGTTGTTGACTGTCTTTAGGCCCCAGTTCCCTGTGTTTTGACATGTTGCTCCGTCTTTCAACAGTAGTGCGAATGTTTTATTGCGACTGATACGGAACCCGGAAAATGTGCCATATTCTTCAATCGTGGACAGGAGTGCCGGAATTAACCGCGAAGGGTGGGCCAAATAGACGAAGACATCGTCCGCATACAAGGCCAATTTGTATTCTTTCCCAAATTTCGTGAAGCCCATTATTGTACTCTCGCCTCCGTTCCTCTGGTTAAGTTAAATGGGGGGATGCCACTCTGCTGACCACCACTATTAATTAGGTGCGGAAGGACTTTGTTGAGCCTGTTGGCCAGGATGCTGGCATAAATGTTGGCGTCCACATTTAACAACAACATTGGTCTATGTGAGCCACATTCTAACTTATCTCTACTCTCTTTCGGGATCACAGTGATCCTGGCTTCTGTGTCGGAGGTTGAGGCAGCCCAGAGGACGTTCCTTTCCCTTCATTGAACAGTAGGAATAGGAACGGGGAGAGGGCATTCTTCAGCCTTTTATAATGTGTTGGGGTAAAGCCGTCTTGGCCTGGTGCTGGGCCAGCTTTAAGATTTGAGATAGTGAGGTGAATTTCCTCTGCTGTAATCGGAGCATTGAGCTCAGCGAGGCCAGGGGCTTAATTGGAGGAAAGGTAACTTTGCTGAGGAATTTTGCCAAAGGGATCAGT